>NW_006256829.1:14840205-15362784 GCF_000478725.1 Eutrema salsugineum
GAGTCTAACCTAGGGATTGGGTTAGCACTTTAGAAGAATTATTGAGAGAGTTCACAAGAAAACTAGAGAGAGGATTAGGTTTCTTGGTGAGTGTTCTAAGTGTGTGCAGCACAACTGTTGTTGGGTTATACTTGGGTAGATTAAGAATTGGTCAGTGTCGAGTTGCTTGTTAAGCAAGGTCGTGTAATTCTGATTAGACAGATCTTGAATAGATTGTCTAAGCGATTTCTAATAAAAGGCAAAAGGTTTTTGCAATTCTATCGTGTGCTACACAAGTCTCTGTTTCACCGGTTTTACATGTAGTAATGATGTTGATTCATTGACAAAGTTTAAATCATATTTGGGAATCTGTTTCACATGAAGGATTTAGGCAAGCTTAAATACTTTCTTGGTATTCATGTTGGTCATGGCGAAGAATGTATTATGATTTCTCAGTGTAAGTACACTCTTGATATCATCTCCGAGACTGGCTTACTTGGCTGAAAGCCGGCTGTGACACTAATGGAGCAGCATCATCGTTTGGGCTTGGATAAAAGTGTGTTTCTTTGTGATGCTGAGCAGTACAGACGTTTAGTTGGGCGTTTGATCTATCTCATCATCACACGACCTAATATTTCTTATGTCGTCCATGTTCTTTCTTAATTTGTGCAATCACCATGAGAAGGACATTGGGCTGCAGCTCTTCAAGTTGTTCGTTATCTAAAAGGAATGGCTGGTCAAGGGATTTTATTAAGTTCTGATCCTGATTTGAGTCTTTCAGTGTACTGCTACTTGGATTGGGTGGCGTGTCCAACAACTAGAATGCATTTATGGTTTTACTTAGAGGTTCTCCTATAGTTGTTTCTCATTCATCTTTTGAAGCGAAATATAGGGCTATTGAATCGGATTGTCATCAATCCAGGATATAGTTCAAGATGGTATCTTGTATACTGTACATATGCGTACTCAAGAACAACTAACTGATATTCTTACTACGGCACTTGGACAAATAAAGTTTCACGATTTATTATCCAAGTTGTGTGTTCGAAATCTTCACCTTCCAACTTCAGAGGGATTATTGGTGGGTATTATTGTATAAGTTATGATATATTCAAATATCTTACGATATACACAAATCTTAGATAAGTATTTAAATTGTCCATATTATAAATTAGATGTTGGTTAATGCCTTGAATAAATACTCATGTATATTGATCAATGAAATCAAGTATTCTCTACTTTTACATTTTGAAAATCTTAAATGAAGAAGGGACGATAGAGTTGAAAAGGGACAAATTGCTAGGATAACCTTTTTCGTTGTCAAAAATGCTCAAATAACTTTGTTTTTTTTTTTTTTTCCTCTACCCAATTAATACATCACATGTGGCCAGTCGGGACAATGATTCGAGAACCATCGTCGACTAGCTCGGTATGAATGATTTGGGAAAAAATAAGGCCTCTGGCACGGGCTCCTTTCGCAAGACTATCCGCCCGGACATTTTGATCTCTGGGGATATATGATAAGGTGAAGTCTAAGTAGTTCTCCCGGAGGATACTGAAGGATTCCAACTCAGTTTGAAAAGACGGCCAATCTGCTGGTGAACCAACCATGCTCACAAGGTCCGAACAGTCGGTTTGAAAGTGAACCGAAAGATGTCCTCTTTCTCTCAGGCTAGACATAGCCCAAAGGAGGCAATCCATCTCGGCGTGAAGAGCGGAAAGGCTTCTTCGACATCCCTGGGCTCCTACTGTCTCATTTCTGATGCCATCCAAGAAACACCAACCGAGTCCGCTCAGCGAACCGTGATCGATCCAGGAGGCATCGTCACGGCATAACGGAGAACGCCGGAACTCGGTAGGGTGTCTCGGTGGGGAGGATTGGGGAACACAGCTTTCAAACTCCACGTCGTCTTCTTCTGATCGGTTAGCGATTCTCCAGCTTTCCGCTTCCACTCTAGCATGAATCAAGGTATCTTCCGAGGAAATTTCTTTCCCGTTGAAGATTTTATCGTTTCTGGCTTTCCAAATGTACCAGAGGATCCACGGATATATATCCTTGTGTGGATCTGTCATGCCTAACTCTTTTGTTTTCCAAAAGAGAAAGCTCATATTATGGTAAATAGAGGTACTCGGGAAGAGGTCCGGAAGGGACGGGAAGTCCGATAACGCCCAGACTTGTAAAGCCGGGGGACATAAAAACAGGAGATGGTTTATGGACTCTTCAGGGTCCCCGCAACGAGGGCACCGCGAGTCCGATCCCAGGTGTTTGAAGGTTAGGTTCTGATAAGTGGCCACACATCCGGATAGTGATTGCCATAGGAAATGTTTCATTTTTCCGGGGGCGCGGATTTTCCATACATATCTTAGCAGTGGTGTGATACTTGGCTCTCTAACACCAACGGCTTCCTGTTCTAGTTTTGTCCTTCTAATTAGGTCATACCCCGATTTAACTGAGTAGATTCCTGATTTGGAATGATTCCATGCATATCCATCCAACATACGATTTCGGCTAGGTCTCAACCCGAGAATGAGGGAGACATCCTCAGGTTGGAAGAATTCATGTAAAAGGGGGATATTCCATTGTTTCGTATCTTGGCGGATGAAGGAATAAACCAATAATCCTGGGTCTTGAAACCCGATATGCAGGGAGGCCCTAGGTGGCCGAGCTCTAGTGTCTGGAATCCACGGTTCGCTCCAGACTCTCGTATTTAGACCCGATCCAATAGTCTTCCTGAGACCCATTTTGAGGAGCGGTTTCGCAGCCATAATGCTCCGCCATCCATAAGAAGGTGAGTAGACCTTTCGATCCTCCAATGGATCAGATTGTCTGTAATATCTGCCTCTTAACACCCGGGCCAAGAGGGAAGAGGGGTACTGGATAAGTCGCCATAGCTGCTTAACTAGGAGGGCTAAATTAAAATCTTGAAGGTCTCTAAAGCCTAGCCCCCCCAAATCTTGGGGTCTGGAAATCTTATCCCAGGCAATCCAGTGAATCCCGCCGCTATTTTGTTTTGAGCTCCACCAGAAATTTGCAATGGCACTCCGTAGCTTGTCAGTCACTCCTTGGGGTAATAGGAAGCATGACATGACATAGGTAGGTACAGCTTGAGCCACTGATTTTATTTGAATTTCTTTTCCACCTTTGGAAAGAAGTCTTGCAGACCAATTATTGACACGGTTACTTAGGCGATCATGAACGAAAGAGAACACCTTTCTCTTTGATCCACAGATTTGTTCTGGAAGACCCAGATACATACCCATGCCACCCTCCGCGGTTATACCAATGGCATTCTTTATACCTTGTTTTACCGTCGGATCCACTCGATTTCCGAACATAATGGAAGATTAGCCTAGATTGAGTTGTTGTCCCGTTGCCGATCCATATGTGTTAATAATCTTGAAGATCTCAATTCCCTGTTGGACTCAAATAACTTTGTTATAAAAACTAATATCTTTTTATTTATTTTTAATCGAAAAAGAGGTTGATATCAAATTTTTCCTCCACAGTTTATAAACATTACAGATCCAATCATCTTATATATTTCCCCCCAAACCCAACCTTATCGAATCTTACCCTATAAAATTGAAACCTAAAAAGTTTTTTATTTCATCTTGAGCAGTCAAATGTTGAAAAATGACTAAGTTACGACACAAAAATTCTCAAAGTTTCATTTGCTTTGGGTGTGGGCCAAGCTCTTCTTTATCTTAGGACAAACCAGCAGAGAAAGGCCTTCGCTTCGAACTCAGATGTTTAGGAAAAAAAATTGAGGGATCTAAGCAATCGATTTTGTGGTAAATCTCGTTAGGTAAGTTTCATATTCATGTTGATTTTTTTTTAGCCTCAGATGCATGTCGATTTCAATTTATTCATTCGATTGTAACTGAGTTGCAAGGTTGCTTACCTAGGATGGCTCGTACAAAAACTCCAAATTATGGTTTGGGAGATGAGGTTGAAGGAGAGTGATATGATCATGGATGGGAATGAAGACTTGGAGCTTGTACCATAACCTTATGCATTCTCTCTTAAGTTTATATCGACAGATATGTGCAAAAACGCCGGAGAGGGAGGAACAACATAATTTTCAGTCACTCAAGAGAAATACTGAAAGAGACCAGAAGGGAGTGTGCCAGAAATCTTATGATGCCTCAGAAAAGCTCATTCTTAAAGATAAATTTCGTGCTCTTCAAGACTCTAAGTCAAAAGACGGTTTCTCTTTTCAGAAAAAAAAACGAAAAAAAAAAAGAGAAAATGAAAGAAAGGAAAGGAAACCAAGAGCCTAAAAAGTCTTAGAAGCCGAAATCATTTGAGCCAAGGTATTAGGTATTCACTTAAGGAATTATGGATTCACAACTTGGACAAAAATCTAAGTCTGGGAGAATTATAATGAGAACCTGAAGAAAGGCGATCAAAAATCTTGAAGTAAGGAGAATGTGACTGAAACTGTGGGGGCATTTACAGTTCCATCCTCTTTTGCTATTTTGCATAATGTCATGTCTCTCCAGAAAAAGGTAACCCTAGACACATCAAACTTTACCATTAAAAAGTCTTTTGATACCTAACATTGAATGCTTTGTTTAATATCTTTTAGATGAGAATCACTGAAACCTTAGTTAGTTGACTGGAAGTTAGTTCTAAGTGTGTGGATTTTTGCATGACGGATTAACGGATTAGTTATGTTTGTATTTTGGTGAGAATTTTCTAGACTTGATCTGATTGATGCATTGTCTATTATTAAGGTCTAGAAGTATGGTTGCTGATATTTTTGAGTTCCCTCTCATTTCTGTTGAATGATATTTTTCCAGATTTGATGTTGTTTTGTTTGAGGACAAACGAAGTCTTAAGTCTGGGGGAGTTGATAACACCTGATTTTGACCCATTTTCACCATTGATTTCAAATGCTTTTTCAAAGGTTTTAATCAGTTTTAGGAAATGTTACTATGATTTCCATATATTTGTAGTTTCAACGCTCTTTTAAAGAAACTTAGAGAATATGATAGCAAAATGGAAGAAATCCACTTTTTCACCTCAGAGTCAGACCATCAGAAGTTCAGCCTCTAATGAAGACTTTCTCACCGTCTGATCCAGTTCAAATTTGGAGACAATCAAGAGGAGATAAACAGCTTTCCATAGCATTTTATATTACAAAGATCGAACGGTGCAATCAAAAGATATGTGGAGAACAAATTGACCTAGTTCACCAGTCCTGGAGGACTCTCACCCGCGAGTAACACATGTTTTACCTGTCCTGGAAGACTCTCACCCCCGGTGGACCTAGGACGAGCCACAAGGCCCAACATCAAAGCCCACTCCACCATTCCTCTTCAGAGAAGCCTTAAATGAGACCTGGAAGACCTTAGGACCTATAAATACATTTCTTAGCAGCCTTAAACGGGTGTGTGCTCCTGTAATGAGATTTTGAGCCACCAAACTTTGTTTTTCTAAGGTTAGGCGATGGAGATGGGGATACTTCCCCAGATCCATTGTTCTTCGTCCTTTTTTATCTTATTAATTTTTCTGTTTTATTTTTTTGCATTCTTCTATGTCTTTTATCATTCATTGCATCATGTAGTTTAGTCCCAGAGAGTCAAGTTGTTTGAAGATTTTGATAGGTACACATATCGACTAGGATCTGTATAGTTCTAAACCATATTCTGGATCTCATCTCTTCTAAGTTGTTCATATTTCATGAGACTAGATCCATGACCTATTCTCTGAGCCTAGGATCGATCAGAACCACGAGAGTGTTGTATCAGATCATCCGTACCTAGCTTCAGAAGAACATAGTCGCTATAGGAGTCGAGAGCTACCTGTAGAGAAGATGTGAGCAGACGAATTCAATGTCTAATGCATGATCTTATTTCTGGCATGAGAGCGATAATTAATTGTCAGATCTGAGTGATTGGTTGATTAAGATGACGAGAGTTGGTTAATCATATATATGTCTATTCTAGTTCCATGCAGATTCCCAGAAACAGATGAAGATAAATCCCTCGGAAGCTAATTGGAAATGTCATCATACATCGATTAGAGTAAACCGGAGAAGTCTAAGTCGCCACCTATGAGTTTAAGAGTCCATAGTTTGAGTCGATATGCTTGAGATATTCTTTTAACAATTTATCCTGCATTGCATTTTATTTCTTGTGAATACTAGATTAGGTTTAGTTTAGGATCTTTGACCAAAACCCCTAAAAACCCCATGAGTTTATGACTTTGCTTACTTTCCCAGTTTGTTGTTTCTCGCAGATTAGACATCCTTCCTGTGGATCGACATCCTAAGTCCTACAACGTACATTTGTGAACTTGCAGACACTATGATTTTATAAATTTAAAACTTTTGGAGGACCAACGGGTTTGTTAAAAAAAACTCTAGGCCCGCAAGTCCATCATTAGTCATTTGTTTTCGTGTTTGTACTTAATTTAGGGTTTTTTTTTTATGAACTTCGGGTTGGGGTTTGTTTTTAGTTTTGTGTTTGTTGACTTTGCTTCCTTTTGTTTATAGACTTTTGGATTCGAACTTATGATTTTCTGATTTTCTGAGTTTTTAGTATTATTTAGTAAGACTTGTTAAAACTACTTGATTTTTGTAAGTTAGGAATTTCTGAAATACATACAAGGATCATATTAGGAGAAAACTGAAACAGATGATGACGAGAGTTCAGGTTTGTTCTTGATTTCGTGTTTTGTTGTTAACTTTGGTTCCTTTTGTTAATTGATATTTGGGTTCAAATTTATCGTTTTCTAATTTTCTGGGTTTCTAATAATACTTAGTAAGATTTGTTAAAACTACTCTGGTTTTTGTAAGGTGAATGATGCCACGCAGACAGCTGACCTATTCTTTAAAGAAGTGGTGCGTCTACACGGAGTCCCTGACCATTGTGTCTGATCGAGATAACAAATTCTTGAGTCACTTCTGGAAGACACTTTGGAGAAAACTAGGCACCAAGCTGCTCTTCTCCACCACATGCCACCCTCAGACCGATGGACACACCGAAGTGGTGAACCGCACACTTTCGACCTTACTCAGAGCCACCATCGGTAACAAATTGAGAAATTGGTTAGAGTGTCTATCCTTTGTTGAATTTTCTTATAACCGAGCCACACACTCTGCTACTAAAATGTCTCCTTTTGAAGTTGTATATGGGTTCAATCCATTCACCCCTTTAGATCTCTCAACATTACCTCAAGTGGAACAAGTTAATCAAGATGGCTTGAAGAAGGGAGACTTCATCAAGAAACTTCACCAAAAGGCCGAGGAGAACATAGAGAAAAAGACTGAAGAGTACAAGAGGAGAGCTGACAAGGGTCGTAAAGAGTTAGTTTTCGAACCTAGAGAATGGGTTTGGCTTCATATGAGGCCTGAACGATTTCCACACAACAAGAACTCCAAGCTAGCACCGAGGGGAGATGGACCATTCCGTGTCTTGGAGAGGATAAATGACAATGCCTACAAACTTGAGCTACCAAGTGAGTTTAATATTTCGCATAATTTCAATGTAGCTGACTTGTCTCCTTTTGATGCAGGTGAAACAGTTTTGAGGGCAAAACCTCTTGAAGAGGGAGAGAATGATTACGTCATCGAGCACTCTAATGAGGATCCCAATATCCCAACACTTCAAACAGGTCCCATGACTCGATCCAGAACCAGGAGCCTGCGTGAAAAGATCAACTTAGCCGTATCTAGTTTCATACAAGCACCCAAGGAGAAACAAGTAGAGGACACGGCTCAAACTCAACCGAACCAGCCTCGGTCTAGCAAGAAAACAGGTATGAAATCTCTCTTGACAGGACAAGGAGTCGAGACCATCACAAAGCCCGAGGAGATCATCACTCAAAAGTCCAAGACAAGCAACACCAAACACTTAGCCGATAGCGATCAATCGGAGCTTGCACAAGAGACACTATCTGAGGAAGAGGCTGCCAAGGAAGGGATTCACGCACTTGAAACAAGCATCATCAACACTACCAAGGCCGCAGAAGACCACCTAAAGATCGCCTCAACACACGTCAAGAACAGCTCACTTCTCCCATGGCCTCTTTTGCGTGCACAACATGTAAACTTTATTTATGAGTTTTGTGCAGGAACAGCAGACCAGTTCATTGCTGACTAGGAGTCACGAGAGTCCAGAGACACCAGAGATAGAGTCTCGTTCAAGACTCAAGAGTTTACTTTTCTTTTTAATTCGTTTAAGTAGAACTTTCCTTATTTGTGTCCAAAAGACAACTCGCTGTTTACTTGTTTCTTTGCCGTTTTTCTTTTGTTTCTTTTGCAAGTCCTGTGGTTTTTGAGTCTTTTCTTTTCATTTGAGTCGAACCCTAGAAGGTTCAAGCTGGTGGACTGTTTATAAAGTCCCCTTGCAACTTTGTAGTTCGATACCTTTTGCTTATCAATAAAATAACGCCGTTTTCTTTGAATTTTTTATTTGAGAGAGTTGCTTGCCTTTGTGTGTGTGTGGTTCCACTCAAAGGTTAGTGTTTGCTGTATCAGAGAGTCTTCCATCCTCTCTGTAGTGCCATCGATCCACCCTCACTTCCCCTGAACCAATCCAACAAGAGAGAGCGAAGGCCAGCTTGTTAGATCTCCATCGATTCATTGTGTGACTCTACCCCGAGGTATACATCACGAATTTGCAAATAGTTATACTTTTGGGTGTTTTTAATTTTTATTAGTTTTACCTAAGCCTATTTTTTAGTTTTACAGTTGATTATAGTCAATTAAAATATGTTTTCAAGGATTTTTATGCACTAATATGTCTTGAAATTAATTTTATGTATTTTTGGCATTATAAAATGGTTAATATTAACAAAGTGATCATAAAAGTATAAAGTGTTTGCTGCGTAAATATTATAATAACAAACCATGATGCTATAAAATTATGTTACCTACTTAATACATGTTTTTAACACTGAATATTTACTTATCTAACGTAAATTTGTTTGTTTGGTATTGGCTGTTTGTTTCTTCTAACAAATTCTCAAATAAAAAAAAATCTTCATCATACTAATTTCAATTAGTAATATCAGTGTTACCTGTTATACCATAACGAAAAATCTGTTTTACTTAGTTGTCCAAAACAGAAGGTAATTTTTAAACGAAAAATTGGTTTTACAAAGATATGTCATTTGCAACCATTGTTTTATTCGGAAAAACATCTAACAACACAAACAAGTTACACAAACAAACTATTCAAGTGACTCAGATTCTGTGTTAAGAGAAATTATTATACATTAATTAGCTCTAGCCACTCACAAAATCCTCATTCCTTACTTCAACTCCACTTCCTTGATTCTCTCTTGAACGTTTCTCAAAATTCTAGTTTTGTGAGTCACTTTCGATCATCTACACATGCAAAACACTAGCACAATCCTCTGAAAAAAAAAAGTTATATTCAATTCAGAACATTGACTAGTTTTACCAGTTGTACCCAATTCATTACCAGCTACAATCAGAGCGATTCAATCTCTGCAAGTCCAGACATTATCAAGGTAAGCTTTTCTTAGAGTACGAAAACAAGTTTACTATGTATGTATACTCTTGGGTTATTCAAGATTTAATGGAAATCTAGAAAAAGCCTCCAAATTAAAATACCCCATTAGAATCTCCAATTAAAATTTTCAAATTGAATAACAAAGCTTGAGCTGCAAAAATGTGGTTCTTGAGAATGGCACACGAAAGAGTGAAAGAAGAGAAGCACCAAATCACTTGAAAATGACGACAGATCCACTGATGTTTGTAAGGAAGCAGCAAACCAGAACGGTGGACGAAGGATGTCCAAAGAAAAACCATGAATTGAAAAGATGAGATCTGATTGGTGGATTTTTTTTGTTTTAAATCGATTTTAGTTATTTAAAAAATATATAATATTTTATTTATAGGATAAAATAGAAAAAAACATATTATCATAAGGTTATGAGGTCATTGAAAATAAGAAAAGTTAGTCAAGAAATTTTTAAGACCAATAAGGTCATTTTAGCAATTTGTCTGTTGAAAAAAAAAGTTAAAATAAACCAGTATTAGTTATGTTTTTGAGTTTTTGGTCGATGCTTATTATGTTTTTATTTTACTTAATTTGTATTCCAATAATTTTTTAATAATTTTTTGATGATCTGTGTCAATTTCTTAGCTCTGTCTTGGCAACCTGCTAGAGATAGTTATGCCTCTTTTATCTAGTAGATTAAAACTCAGTCTTCAAACAAAAATTATGTGTAATTCTTTATCAGTTATATGTATACATACATAACCGATAAAATAATCTTTTATACATTTCTAAACAATTTTATGATCATTTGGTTAGTCATAAAAGTGATGCAACTATTACAGTAATATTATCCTAAATCTACTACTTATAATATTACATAACCTTAAACTATTTTGCATAACGTAAGAGATTTTTTTTTGTAAGTTTGCCTACATTTTTTTTTTTTTTTGCTATACAATATAAAGATAGGTTGAAAACCAAAATGGAGAAAAAAAACTCAAATAAATCTAATATATAATAGTTGAAGGGGATTCTCAAGAAATCGAAATATTAACACTAACTAATATCATTATTACTAATTAATAAATTTTAACTTGATTATTATGTGTTTATCAAAAAAAATTTTGACACAATTACTTTTCATAAAAAGACAAATAATAATTTATAAAATACAAAATAATAATGAATCTATCAACTATATTTCTGGTTTTATTGTTTCATGTCCTTCAAGAACTATGTTAAAACCTGTGTTCGTTCAAAGAAATCACTAATGTGAGACTCAAAATGTTGATTTCAAAGAATCTGAGTTCTTGAATTCTTAAGTCTGTGATTAAGATTCTAGCAATTTGTCGTTTAATTGACTGTATATTTTTACGCTCTAATAACCTTGAGTCATTGAAGATTTGACTTATGTGAGTTTGATCCACCCGATATAAAGACTTCTCAACATCGCAACCACAACAATATTAAGAAGCCTCTGTATCGGTTGGATCAAAGTCACAAACGACGAATCTTTCATGACTTGAATTTAATTAGATTGTAGACATATTCAAGCAGTTTAACCATAAAATTCAAGAATTTTTATTACAAACCAAAAAAATTTCACATACTCAGATTCCTAACAACCAACATTATGAATCTCACGATAGAGATTTCTAATTTCATTTCCCTCAATTTCCCTCATTCTTTGGCTATACAAGAAGAAGAGAAAGACGATGATAAAGAAGCTGAAGAAACGTCTTCTTCAGGAATTTTTATCACAAACCAAAAACCAACATTATGAATCTCATGATAGAGATTTCTACTCTCATTTCCTTCAATTTTCCACATTCTGAATAAACGTCTCTTAAATAGTTTTTAACAAAAATTCTATTTTTTCTAAAAAAGAAGAGAAAGAAGATGATAAAGAAGTTGTAATGTCAAGGTTTAACAATCGTATAGTATTAGATGATTATAGTGTTTTGTTAAAAACCGCTTATAATCTATAAATTATGAATCTGTTACTAATATTATACGATATTATAGGGTCACTCACCTAAGCAAACTAAATCGATAATATAATTAATATACATGAGAAATAAAGAGTAAATTAGATATGTCATATAAGATATGCATCACGTGATAAGCATAAGACGACTCTTATTAAAAGGCAATGGGCTTTAATCCATTAAGAGTTAACATGCTAGGTTAAATAAGTTCATTATATATAGGAGTAGTAGTATTGAAAACTCTCTCTCTCTAATCTCACACCTATCCTTCAGAGAAAGAGAGGAAACTTCCGATTTCATTCTGAAATCGGATCTTCTCCGGCTTCATCTGGTTTTTTTGGTGTAAATATTCCGACTTTTATCGGATCTCTCTTCCGTTTTTATCAGATAATAAATTTCCGACTTACGTCGGATTGTTTTCATCCCTCTTTCCTCTGCAATTCGGATCCTCTTATAAAAAGGGGTGGTGCTGTTCAGATCTTGTGGTCAGTGTCGGAGTTTTTCTTCTTTGTTTATTGGTATCATCCTCTCTCGGCAGTGAGTTTAGATCTCCCCTGGTGCCCTCTCAACAACCTTTCTAAGGCAAAGGGCGGCATGTCCTGAGGCAAAGATGATCGGTGGCCATGGTGATTTAAGAAGAAGTAAAAATCTCTGATCGATGATTCACATATGATCTAATCGGAGGAAGAAGTAAAGGTGAAGGAGCGTCTGTTTTGAGCAGCAGCGAGTTGACATGATCGATGGTGGATGCTTTGGTGGTAAATCTCGCCGGCAACGGATGAACGGCGTACAACGTAATTTTCTTTCAGCCTCACACGCGTCCTCGTTTTTGCATATCGCTACATGTGTTGTAACACGTATTAGGTGGTTGTTTTGGGTCTTATTTGGGTTTATTTTATATACTGTATTGGGCCTTTTAATTGCGTTGTACCTCCTGCCTTTATTAGGCTTTTCTTTTTTTTGAACAGACGACAAAAAAATAGCTTCATTATATAAGCTGCCTCTCACGAAAACCCTAAACATAATTAAGAGGCAAATTTTTTTGTCAAGTTTTTGAGATCTGATCTCTACAGCACTAGCATCCCGTCTTCATCTAGTTTGTTTTGTTTGTGTGCGTATGATACCGTTAGAGACACGAAGTTTGAAATGTTCGCTGCAAGTAAATTCTAAATATGATAATCTAGATTCAACATAGTATTTGCATGAGATCTTGGAAATTGAGTTCATAGCTAGTTTTATAAATCGTTATAAACTGGTATGAATTTCAACATTTTTTTGGTAAAATACTTTTTTCAAATAGTATATTTGCTATTTGCTAAATATTTCAGTATACAGTATGTAATAAATCAGATTTAACTCACCACTGACCTCATCATTCATATTACTCTACATTTATATATATATATATATATTGTTTGTTTTGACATCGAATTTATATTTTCGTAAAATGTAATCATCATTTGTTAGTATGTTATTATAAAATCTTAAAAATTAATTTAAAATACATATTGAATATTATTAAGTAATCTAGAGTTATATAAAAATAAAATAAATATCCATCAATATTTTTAATTAAGTATAACATAAATTCCTGTTTATATTTACATAAATATTATTTAAGAGTCAATTAATAAAAAAATTTTTTTTTATTTTTTTGAATGGTTTAAAACTTAATATTAAAAATCTTATGTATAAGTGGATATGTGTCAATCTCTGCATAACTGATATGTCAGAAAGCTGAAGAAAATTGGCCTTCTTTTATATATAAGACTAGGACTTTTGCTGCGCTATGCGCGGCCTCTTTTTAAATTGTTTGTCCATTATTTTAATTTGAATTTTTTTTTATATTTTGATTTTTGATTTGAATATTTACTCGAATCAAAATTGGCAACTTATGCACTAAATATTTTTATGGATAATTGTGGGTTACAAAAGATAAATGACATCTATTCTTTGTTAGTTAAGAATCATGATTGTTAGTAGAATATATTCTGGTTTTTTGTTTAATATGTAATATTATGCATACATTTAATTTGTATGTTTAAAATGATGATTCCCTACAAATAGGACATTTTGTTTTTGTTATTTCTATCCATTGAACAATATAATGATGATGGTAGGTGTGGCCACATGCTATTATGTTAAGATCATCTCTTCTCATTAATGGCTTTAGGCAGATTGTGCATCCTTCCTTTGCATCTTCAAGCCTAGAAAATCTTGATATATCTTAAAATCACTTAGCTTCCAAGTTATATACATCCCTTTTAAAAAAAGGCCTTTTGTACACACCAAAAAAAAAACAATCGTAAATCACTAATTCAATTTGAAAATGGGTTTGTTTCTTTATTTGGTAGGTTTGTTAAAATTATCAAATTTAACACATGGTTTAGAAAAACATATTCCTAATAAATGAGCCGTCACCGATCCTTATTTTTACATTAGTATATATCTTTTTGTTGGGAATGTCCTAAAATAATTCATACTTTTCTAGTTGAAATTGTAATGTCAAGGTTTGATAATCATATAATATTAGATGATTATAATGTTTTGCTAGAAGCCGCTTATAATTTACGGATTACGAATCTGTTACTAATATTATACGATCCTGCAGGGTCACACACCTAAGCAAACTAGATCGATAATATGTTGGGTTTAGAATAGCATATGTTATATAAGATGTGACATATAAGTAATATACATGAGTAATAAAGAATAAAATAGGTATGCCATATAAGATATGCATCACGTGAATAGGCATAAGGAATACATGGAATCAGATTAGACACTCAAGACCTATAATGGACTGGACCCGTGGAGTGTGGTTTTCAAAGGCTACACCAAAGTATTCCTTCATAACTTGGCTTGCCGCAACTGGAAGTAGGATAATCCACTGGCAACAGAATGCATCTTCTAACTGTGTTTTCTGCCAGTGTCCTATGGAAACACGCACACACCTCTTCTTCACCTGAAGTTATTCCTCAGAGATCTGGTCCAACCTCGCTAGAGGAGTTCTCCGAGATCAGTATACTACTGATTGGGATGATCTACTCCAAATCATTTCAAATTCTCAGCACAATCGACTGAAGATGTTTATGACTAGATATTTGTTTCAAGCAACGATATACACTATATGCCAGGAGAGAAACCAAAGATGGCATGGAGAATCTCCATCACAACCTCAACACTTGATTCAGCAGCTCGACAAAACATTGCGAAATCGCATTAGCACAATTCAGAAGACCGGGGATAAATGTTTCAAGGAGGGGTTGACATTTTGGTTCTCTTCGAGGAAAATGACTTAGCTACTCTCATTCTTTTTTTCAAAACAATTTTATTTGATTCTTGACAAAAGTTACATTTTATTGTAAAACAGGTTTTTTTTTTGTTGAATAAATTTACATTGAATTCAAAAAAAAAAAAAAATAAGCTAGTAACTTAACGTAAGTTGCATAGCGTAGCCGACTCTTATTAAAAGGCATTGGGCTTTAGTCCATTAAGAGTTAACGTGCTAGGTTAAATAAGTTCATTATATAAGCGATTTATATAAGCGATATAATGAGTTGTTTAATTAGCTGTCTCTCACGAAAACCCTAAACATAATTAAGAGGAAATTATTTGTCAAGTTTTTAAGATTTGATCTCTACGGCACTAGCATCTCGTTTTGATCTAGTTTGTATGCATATGGATACTGGGTAGAAGCATAACGTTTGAAATGCTATACAAATGTACATTGTTTTCTGTTCATCTTTCCGCTGCAAGTAAACTCTAAATCTGATAATCTAGATTCAACTTAGTATTTGCATGAGATCTTGCAAATTGATTTCATAAATAGTTTTATAAATCATTATAAACTGGTATGAATTCCACACTTTTTTGGTAAAATACTTTTTTCAAATAGTATATTTACTAAATATTTCAGTATATAGTATGTAATAAATCAGATTTAACTCACTATTGACCTCATAATTCATATTACTCTACATTTATATATATATATATATATATATATATATATTTTGTTTGTTTTGACATCTATTACTATTTACTAGCTGAATACCCCCATGTAACGTGCAAGGTTTTCTTTTCAACTATTTCAAATTTATATTTTTGCAAAAGTAAATGTAATCATCATTTGTTAATATGTTATTGTAAAAAATTTTAAAACTTATTTTAAAATACATATTAAATATTATTAAATAAAATACAGTTATATAAAAATAAAATAAATATCCATCAATATTTTTAATTAATTATAATATAAATTCTTGTTTAACATTTACAAAAAATGTTATTTAAGAGTTAATTAATAAAAAAAATTATTTTTTCGAATGGTCTAAAATCTAATATCAAAAAATCTTATATATAAATTCAGTGTCAATTTCTCCATTACTGACGTGTTAGAAAACTGGAGAAAATTGGCCATTTTTTATATTTAACATATATAAGGAAAGTTGTTTGCGACTCAGTAAATTTGACACATTATCATATAAAATTCATCATTTAACAAATCTAAAGATTCGATTATTTTTTTTCCCTAATGAGATGCTTCATGCATATATTTAATTACATTAACAAATAGTGCAAACTAAAAAAAATCCTGAAAATATATTTTAATAATAAAGAAAATATCCTAATTTAATTTTTCAAACTCCTGAAGCATAAGTGAACAAAATCTAAGCTACGTGACTTTTTATTATAGAGGTGTGATAATCATTTCTATATAATTTTTATGATTTTATTTGTTTGATTTAAATGTTAGAGGATATGTTGCAATCACATTTTATATGAATTTACTTGAGTTTTTTTTTAAATCAAACAAATAATATCATAAAAAGTATATAAAGATGATTATTACTCCTCTAAAATAAAAAATTCACGTACCTTAGACTTTTTTCATTTATGCTTCAGTAGTTTGACGAATTAAATCAGGATAATTTTTTATTATTAAAATATATTTTCAGGAGTTTTGTTAGTTTGCACTATTTGCTAATGTAATTAAATACATGTATTAAGCATCTCATTAGAGAAAAAATATAATATAATATTAAAATTGTTAAATGATAAATTTTATATGATAATGTGTCAAATTTGCTGAGTCGTAAACAACTTTTCTTATATATTAATAGTAATAGATGTCAAAACAAACAATATATATACAAGTGTAGAGTATACGAATTATGAGGTCAATGGTGAGTTAAATCTGATTTATTACATACTGAAATATTTAGCAAATATACAATTTCAAAAAAGTATTTTACCAAAAAAAAATAGATATTTATCCAAAGATAAGGATAGGTGACGGCTCATTTATTAGGAATATGTTTTTCTAAACCATGTGTTAAAAATCCAATTCCATCTTTCTCTTTCATCCTACCAATCTTTTTGACCTTTTTGGTAAAATAGTTTCAAAATGAATTTTTACTGATTGCTCATTTTTATGGTAAAAACTTTGACCAATTTGTTTTTGTTTTCCATAAGAATTTATAAAACTTCTTACTTGGAAAAAGATTAAAAAATAGGAATATATTGACCAAGAAAGTTTTGCAATGGCATGCTGAGGCATTGTTATTATCTAAGAGACGTTTCTTCAGTCTCTTTATCATTGTCTTTCTCTTCTTCTCGTATAGCCAAAATATGTGGGAAACTGAGGGAAATGAAATTAGAAATCTCTATCGTGAGATTCTGAATGTTGGATGTTAGGAATCTTTTTTTTTTCGTACCCAATTGGTACATCACATTTGGCTAGTCAGAAGATTAATCCGTAAACCATTTTCGACCAATTCGGTATGACTGATTTGGGAAAATATTACACCTCGTGCGCGAGCTCCTTTTGCAAGGCTATCAGCCCGGATATTTAAACATATGGGGATATGGGATAGTGTGAAATCTGGAAAGTTCTCTCGGAGGATGCAAAAGGATTCCAATTCTAACATAAAGGCCGGCCAATCCGTTAGAGACTCGGTCTACTCAGTAGGTCCAAACAATCGGTTTGAAAATGTATCGATGTCTTATTTCTCTCTCTCAAGCGTGACATAGTCTAAAAAAGGCAATCCAGCTCGGCATGAAGAGCTGATAGACTTCTACCGTATCCCTGCATACCAAAAAAATCCATTTCCCTGCCCTCCTCAAAACTCCAACCGAGACCACTAACCGGTCCATGATTGATCCAAGAGGCATCAATCCGGCATATCAGGAGTTGCTGGTCCTCAGTAAAAGATCCTGAGGTTGCATAAGATTGCTGCGTCCCAGTGTCTACATCGTCGATTTCTTCGGGTTGGTTTGCGATCCTCCAACTCTCTACTTCCACTCTGGCTAAGAACAAAGTATCTTCCGGAGAAATTTCTTTCCCGTTAAAGATCTTGTCGTTCCTGGCTTTCTAAATATAACATAGGATCCAAGGATATACATCCTTTTGGGGATCTGTCATTCCTAACTCTTTTGTTTTCCAAAAGAAAAAACTCATATTTTGGTAAATAGAGGTACTCGGGAAGAGGCCCAGAAGGAACGGAAAGTCCGATAACGCCCAGACTTGTAAAACCGGGGGACATAAGAACAAGAGATGGTTTATGGACTCTTCAGGGTCCCCACACCTGGGACATCTCTCATCAGTACCCAAATGTCAGTATGTAAGATTATGGTTCGTTGCCACACATCCTGATAGGGCTTGCCACATAAAGTGTTTCATCTTTCCAGGTGTGCGTACTTTCCACATCTGGCTCTGAAGCGCCGTAATACTCGGTTCTCTCATCACTCCAGCTTGTCTAACTAACTTCGTCCTTCTAATTAAGTCATAACCTGATTATACAGATTATAAGCCCGATTTTGTATGGTTCCATGCATAGCCATCCAAAGTACGGTTCTGGCTAGGTCTCAACCTAAGAATAAGAAGAACATCCTCAGATTGGAACAATTCTCGTAAAAGAGGAACATCTCATCGTTTTGTATCCTGGCATATAAAAGAGTATACTAACAGTTTTGGGTTGCAACTCCCGACCTGTGGAGCAACTCTCGCCGGGCGAGCCCTATGGTTTGGGATCTAAGGTTCGCTCCAGACTCTAGTATTAAGACCAGACCCAATTTTCTTCCTTAACCCCACCTTCAGGAGCGGTTTTGCGGCCATAATGCTCCGCCACCCATAAGATGGTGAGTAGACCCTTCGATCCTCTAAAGGTCAGATTGTCTGTAATATCTGCCTCTTAAAACCTGAGCCAAGAGAGATGAAGGGTACTGGATAAGTCGCCATAGCTGTTTTACAAGAAAAGCAAAATTAAAATCTTGTAAATCTCAAAATCTTAGACCTCCCATGTCTTCAGGAATGCAAATCTTTTCCCATGCAATCTGTATCCCACAGCTATTTTGCTTAGAGCTCCACCAAAAATTGGCAATGGCACTCCGCATTTTGTCAGTAACTCCTTTGGGAAGTAAGAAGCATGACATGACATAGGTAGGTAGGCTTGTGCAACCGATTTTGTTTGAATTTCTTTTCCACCTTTGGAAAGAAGTCTTGCGGACCAATTAGTGACACGATTACTCAGACGGTCATGAACATAAGAAAAAACTTTCTTTTTTGATCCACAGATTTGTTCAGGGAGCCCCAGATACATACCCATGCCGCCTTCTGATGTTATTCCGATAGCGTTTTTTATACCTTGCTTTATGTTCGGGTGCAATTTATTCCCAAACAGGATGGATGATTTCCCTAGGTTGAGTTGTTGTCCCGAGGCTTCTCCATATAAATTTATGATCTTGAAGATTTCGGCTCCCTGCTGGATGTCCATTCTACATAAATAGAGGCTATCATCGGCAAACAGAAGGTGAGAGACCGACGGGCTCGCTTGAGCTATTTTCAGTCCAGTGATACGTTTTTCTTCCTCTGCTCCATTGAGTTGGGAGATAAGTGCTTCTGTACACAGAATAAAGAGAAACGGAGAGATAAGATCTCCTTGCCACAATCCTCTCAATGGTTTAATTTTTCCTTGCGTTTCTCCATTGGTAAGGACTTTGTATGAGACTGAAGAAATGCAGAACATTAATAGTCTGACCCATCTCGCTGAGTATCCTAACTTGATCATGAGTGCTTCTATGAAACTCCATTTCACCCGATCATAGGCTTTACTCATGTCCGTCTTTATAACCATGAAATTTTCTCTACAATTGGTGTTGGTACGGAGAGCATGGAAATTTTCTTATGCCAACAGAATGTTGTCTGTAATAAGATGCCCAACCATGAATGATGATTGTGTTTCTGATATCACATTAGGTAATGTTTTTTTTAGTCTTTTACACATGAGCTTTGAGATAATTTTATAGCTCACGTTAAAATTACTAATCGGACGAAATTCCGCCATCGCTCTTGGTGTTTCTTTTTTTAGGATAAGGCATATATTAGTCTGATTTAGTCTAGGATCAAAATATCCCGATACGAAAAAATCTTTCACCAGTTTAATTATGTCGTGGCATAGGTATAGCAAGAATTTTTGATAGAATTTTCTCGTCATTCCATCTGGTCCAGGAGTTTTATCCGGATTAATATCAAACAAAGCTTTTCTAATCTCTTTTTTCCATCGGTTCCATCAAAAAGAGGTGGTTCGAGCTGTCTGAGACTTTTTCAGTAATAAACCGGAGTGAAATTCTGTGTCTGTAGGCTGTAATGAGGTAAACAAATCTTGAAAATATTGGGAAGCCACCCGTTCAATATCTTTTGCGTTTTCCACCAAATTTTCATTACTATCTTTTAAGGAGACAATACGGTTCCGAGCTCTCCTTTGTTTAGTAAGGGCGTGAAAAAATTTAGTATTTTTATCGCCATTTCTCTCGACTCTTCTGTTTCAAAAAAAATTCTTCTTCACGATAGGCTGAACAGAGATTTCTTCTGATTTCTTCTATCTCTTCTGTCCTAGTTTTTTCGTCATCTTGGGCTATATCAAGTTGATTCTTTAATTCTGCTATCATTTTTTCCAAATTTTTCGGGAGAGACTTCTTTCAAAAGAAGATATTTCTACGACAGTCAGCCATTTTTTTGATGAAAATCTTGACGTGAGATTTCATGAAAAGAGCTCCAGCCAGTGATTACAGCCTCTTTGAAACCCGGTTTTTCCAACCATCTTTTATCAAACCTAAAGGTTTTTTTCTTCCTTTGGTTATCAACTCGTATCATAGCCAAAACTGGTAGGTGATCTGATCCCATAATTTCAACTCCACAGTAGTGTGGGAAAATTTAGATTGCCATTCTTTGTTACCAAGGGCTCTGTCAAGACGGCATTTAACTTTACCGGACCGTCTTCTTCCAACCCATGAGAATGAATTTTCTTTATACAGAAATTCTAACATTCCACAATTATCCAACATAGTCCGAAAAGGGATAAATGAGAATTCCGATCTCCTTCGACCTCCTCGTTTCTCATGGTTTCCTGTTATTTCGTTGAAATCTCCTATCATAAACCAAGCATCTTTCTGGATAGGCTCATCCTGGTAAGACGTTCCCAGACATGTTCTCGGTTTTTCACAACCGGATCACCATAGACGAAGGTCATAAATATTTTATGTCCGTCTAGAACAGTTTCTACATCAATCAAATGTTCATCTGAATAAGAAATAGAAACCGTAGGTTCATCCATATAAAAAAGGGCTAGACCGCCGCTTCAACCTCTCGGTTCAACGGCATAGACATGGTCATAGCCAAAATATACTTGCATATCTTGCAGAAAAAACGTTTGTTCTTAGTTTCCGATAAAAAATAAAAAACAGGGGGAAAAACTTTGATGAAGTTCTTTTAAGTGTTCTTTCGTCTGGTCGGCTCCCGCACCCTGACAATTCCATCTGAGGATGTTCATTTCGGACGGTTTACTGGATTTTTGGCTTTATCCAAACCAGATGTTGAAAAGGCTTTTGGCTTTTGGGCATTCTCCTTTTTGAGCTATGGATTCCTTGTTTTACTTGTTCCCGGCCCAGGCCCAGCAAACGAATTCAATCTCCTTCCTTTCCCTTTGACTTTTGGCGAGGTCTAACCCTTAGCGATTTTTTTCCAGGAAAACCGAAGGGCCGCCAGAGGTCGTGGAATCGGTATCTTCTTCACAGCATTCTTGCCGCATTTTTCGGTATCAGCTGATATTCCGGTCACAACATTCTCATTGATTGGCTCTCTCTCTTTAGGTTGAGATCTTCAAAATAGTTCATATAAATATAATCTTAGCAAAAGCTAGAAATTTTTTCAGCTGTGAGA
Source organism: Eutrema salsugineum (assembly GCF_000478725.1). Lineage (NCBI taxonomy): Eukaryota > Viridiplantae > Streptophyta > Magnoliopsida > Brassicales > Brassicaceae > Eutrema > Eutrema salsugineum. The sequence continues at coordinate 14,861,872 of NW_006256829.1, forward strand.
GAAAGCCAAAACAAGATCTAAGCAGAAGAAGAGATACTTGGAGTAGCACAACTAGAACTTGAATATTATTTTTTTTATTATTTGATGGGAGAAATCCAACACTCTTCTTCTTTCTCAGCCAAATCTTTCACAAATTTAAAGAAAAAAAAAACTCAAAATCTTAGCACAAAGCTAGAATGTGATGAAATCTAGTTACAGAGCATATGATTAAACTTCCCAAAATGGGAGAAAGTTCCAGTTTTGATTATAAGAGAGGTTGCTTCGTGAAAAACGTGATGAAGGCTTCCGGAGCTTCAAACTGGTAGATGGAGATGGTTGTTCAACGGTGGTCAAAGTATAAGGAGATGCCGGAGGCGGTAAGCAGAGGCACTGACTTGTTTTCCTTGCTTCGTATCAGGAAGAGAGATGTGAAATCATACAAGATTTCTAAACCAGCAGAGAATTTGAACAGATCATAAACTCTTCGCGGCGGTGATTAGAGGTTGTTGGCTCGCCTTCAACAAGTCGGAACATCGGAGCAGTCGTCAGGAAACGCCACAGAGAAGAGAGAGATTCAAAATTCAAATCCATGGTGAAAAAAGAGATCTGAAATCCAGTGAAGGCTATCTCGGGAGAAGGGCTAGAGAGCTTTTCTTCTCTGAGAATAGTTTTTTCTATTATGTTAGATACAGAGTTGTAAGGAATCTGAGTATGTGAATTTTTTTGTTTGTGATGGAAATTCCTGAATTTTATGGTTAAACTGCTTGAATATGTCTGCAATCTAATACAATTCCAAGTCACGAAAGATTCGTCGTTTGTGACTTTTATCCAACCAATACAGAGGCTTCTTAATATCATTGTGGTTGCGATGTTGAGAAGTCTTTCTACCGGGTGGATCAAACTCATATAAGTGAAATTTTTGATGACTCAACATTATTAGAGCGTAAAAATATTCAGTCAGTTAAATGACAAATTGCTAGAATCTTAATCACAGACTGAAGAATTCAAGAACTCAGATTCTTTGAAACTACCATTTTGGGTCTGACATTAGAGATTCTTTCGAACGAACACTGGTCTTAACACATTTCTTGAAGGACATGAGACAATAAAACCAGAAATATATTTGATAGATTCATTAAATTTTATTTTGTAATTTTATAAATTATTATTTGTCTTTTCATGAAAAATAATTGTGTCAAAGAAAGTTTGAAAGGCACATGATAATTAAGTTAAAATTTATTAATTAGTAGTAATGATATTAGTTAGTGCTAAAAATATGGATACATGTTAATTTTTAATTTTTAATATGGAATCCCCTTCAACTATTATATATTAGACTAGAAGAGAATCTGCGCTACGCTGCGGAATTATAAACTAACAACTTTTAATTTCTTATATAATTTTATAATTTTTTTGATAATCTTAATAATCTCATCCATCCATTTTTTTCTCGAGTTTTTTCATTCAAATCATGATTTAGTGATAATTTATTAACTTTCTCAAATTACGAATTTTAGGTTTTTTTCACACATACACACACACATATATATATATATATATCACTAATTCCATCTTTTTTACTTATATTTTTAATTTTTGTATGTTTATTTGTTGTTGTATTATTTTTCTTTTCTCTCTATCATTTTTTCTATATTTTTATAATTTGTTATTTTTTCAATTGTTTATTGAATGTTACTTTTGGTACCGTAGTTTTCTTCTTGTTTTTTTTATTCTTTAGATATTTAAAACTTGCTTAGACTATTTTTTATATTTTGTCTCATATTGTTTTCTTTTGCATTGAGATTAAATTATCTTTATTAGTTCAAAAATAAAGATTAAATCACACTTAAAATCTGAAATTTTTTTTATTCATATGTTTATGATGTTTTAATCGAAATTTAAATTTGATTTAACTTATGCTTATGATGTTTTAAATTAGATTTCAATTTGATTTAAATTATGCTTATGATTTAATATTTGTAACACAGTTGAATTTAAATTAAATAGTTTATATAGGAACTAATAGTTGGGACAGATTTGAAGTTATGTTTTTAATCTTTTAGTTCAACTTCTGATTTCTTTTGTGATTTAATTTATATTTTTTTTCCTTGATGATCCTAGCTGGTAATCTTTTCAATCCATTGTTTTTTACATTTTTCCATTGAAATCTTCATCTAGCGATTATTTTTACTTTTTTCAATTTACTATTTTCATGTTTTGTTTTCATTTTTTAGTTGGTTCTATCTATGTTTGCCATGCCTCTATAATTTTATATTTATTTATTACCATATTCTTTTTGTCATTTTTTCTTTATCTTTTGATTATTTAATAAATATTCTTTTGTGTGTTTTGACTTTCTAGCTCTTATATTTTTTAAAAAAAATTTATTCTTCAGTTTTTGGAAATTTTTAATTTTATTACTTGTTATTAAATTTTTATTTCGCTGCGAGAAAATTATCTTTGTTATTTCAAAAATGATGAGTATAACACACAGTGAAAAAAAGACCAAATTAAAATCTAATATCAGTTTTTTTATTTATACATATAGGATATTTAAATTAAATTTGAGTTGAATTTTTATTACTTTATGATTTAATATTTTTAACATAATAAAAATCAGATTAAAATGGTTGATTCATTTATATTCAAAAAAAAATTTGTATATGTATTATTAAGAAGAATAAATATTAATTTCTTATTGGCTCTCAAATGTTGAGTTGTCAATCCGTGGAGGATGCCCTTCATCTTTTATATATTAGATGCTTAGATAATAAAAAAAATATAAGATAATATCTTCTATTATTATTTTACAAAGACACATTAAAAAAAAACTTTTGTGTCATGTGTAATTTACAATTGTGCCATGCTGAAGTGTCAAATTCAGAGAGATTCTCAGAATTATATTAAAAATGGTCTCTAATTGCTAGAATAATTACAATTGTGTCATTTTAGGGTTGTTTTGAAAATAATGACGTTTTTATTAAGGGAAAAACTCAGATCTTATTATTTCCATAAGCAGTGTATATATACATTACATAACTAATGCATCAGAAACCCTAATGGGCCATGAGACATTAACCTGATGGTTAATGGGCCGGTTACTAGAAGTCCATTTGTTTCTAACACTCCCCCTTGGACAAGGTAACCGTGCCTGTCACAAAACCGGGATCTCTATAATGCGCTGGGGAACGTTGCCTCATTAAAACCTTACCAGAAAAACCCAGTGGGAAAAACCATGGTGAAGGAAAAAGAGTACAACACGCATTACTCCCACTGGTTTAGGCATCACTGTAGATCTCTAAGTCTACGCATTCCTATCTGATGAATGAGCTTCCGGAGTGTAGAAGTCGGTAATGATTTAGTGAATAGATCGGCTGAATTTTCGCTTGATCGGACTTGCTAAACCTTGACCTGACCATCCTTCTGTAGCTCATGAGTGAAGAAGAATTTGGGCAGAATATGCTTCGTCCGGTCACCTTTGATGTAGCCGTCCTTGAGTTGAGCGATACAAGCTGCATTGTCTTCATACATCACCGTAGGCTCCTTATCTTCGTCCATACCACAATCTGATCGGATATGCTGAGTCATGGACCGCAACCAAACACACTCTCTACTAGCTTCGTGAATGACCAAGATTTCCGCATGGTTGGATGAGGTAGCGGCAATAGTCTGCTTCATGGATCTCCAAGATATGGCTGTTCCTCCATGCGTGAAAACATAACCGGTTTGAGACCGGGCACAGTGCGGATCTGACAAATATCCTGCATCAGCAAAACCAACTAGACCATCCTTGTTATGGTTAGAATAAAATAATCCCAAGTCCTTAGTACCTTGAAGGTATCTAAGGATGTGCTTAATACCGTTCCAGTGCCTTTGAGTTGGACACGAACTAAAGCGAGCTAAGAGGCTCACGGCAAAGCAGATGTCTGGTCTAGTGTGACTAGCCAAGTACATTAATGCTCCTATAGCACTGAGGTATGGCATTTCAGGACCGAGGATTTCTTCATCGTCCTTCTTTGGACCGAATGGATCACTATCCAATCCAAGGCTCCTCACAACCATTGGGCTGGTTAATGGGTGGGCTTGGTCCATATTGAATCTCTTGAGTACCTTTTCAGTGTATGCCAATTGATGCACAAGGATTCCGTCATTGACGTACTCAAGTTGTAATCCCAAACAGAATTTAGTTTTGCCTAGGTCTTTCATTTCAAACTCTGCTTTTAAGCATTCAACTGTTTGGGCGATTTCACCAGATGTTCCGAGGATGTTCAAGTCATCCACGTATACTGCTATGATTACAAATCCTTTGTTTTGATATTTTCTGATGAAGATGCATGGACTGATCGGATCGTTTTCGTAGCCTTCTCTGATGAGATATTCGCTTAACCGGTTATACCACATACGTCCGCTTTGTTTCAGTCCATATAAGGATTTGTTCAGCCTAATGCAGTGTTTATCACGAGATGCATGCTTATCTTTGAGCTCAATACCATCTGGTAATCTCATATAGATTTCACTGTCCAGTGGTCCATAAAGATATGCGGTTACAACATCCATTAACCGCAAATCTAAGTTTTCTCTTATGGCCAGACTTATGAGGAATCGAAATGTAGTTGCATCCACCACTGGATAATAAGTCTCCTCATAATCGATTCCGGGTCTCTGTGAGAATCCTTGTGCTACAAGGCGTGCCTTGTATCTAACGACTTCGCCGAGTTCGTTTCTTTTACGCACAAAGACCCATTTGTTTCCCACTGGTTTAACATCGAATGGTGTCCTTAAGATCGGACCAAACACATTCCGTTTCTTTAAACTATTCAACTCCACGTTTATGGCTTCTTTCCATTTCAGCCAATCTGATCTACGAGTGCACTCAATTATAGACGTGAGTTCTAGATCCTCTTGCGTGTGCGCAATCTCAAGTGCTACCTTGTATGCAAAAGTTTCATTGATGTCAACATCTTTTCTGTTCCATAGAGAACCGAATATGATATAATTGATTGAGATCTCATTATTATCAATCCCTTCAGAACCTTGAGTTTTGGCGTCCCAAACCTCTTGAGATGGTTCGATAGGGTAAGTATCAGCTGAGGCTGTATCCGTGTTCTCTTGAATCCCGGTTTCAATCATTGCACCTTTCTTTGATTTCCGGGGATTCTTATCTTTGGAACCTGGTGGTCTGCCACGTTTCTTACGTGCGTCAGACTCTGTAGCAACTTGACTTTTCCCTGAGGGGACATCTATTCGTACTGGTGCATTACAAGCTGGTATGTACAATTTGGTAACTTTGTTCGGGTCAGCAAAGGAATCTGGCAATTGATTAGCTAGCTTTTGTAAATGTATAATTCTTTGGACCTCTGAATCACATTCTAGAGTCCGAGGATCTTGCCATTGTGTGGATGTTTGATTCCATGAAAGTTCTTTTACCAGCTTGTCTGTCTCACCACCTAATCTAGGATATACCGATTCATCAAATCGGCAATCTGCATATCTGGCTTTAAACAGATCTCCTGTAGTTGGCTCGAGATATTTTATGATGGTGGGAGAATCAAAACCAACATATATTCCCATCCTCCTTTGAGATCCCATTTTAGTCCTCTGTGGTGGTGCAATGGGTACATAGACTGAACACCCAAATGTTTTAATATGGGAGACGTCTGGCTCATGACCCGTTAGCAATTGGGATGGTGAATATTTGTGCTCACTAGATGGTCGTATGCGTATTAGTTCAGCGGCATGTAAGACTGCGTGTCCCCAAGCTGAGACCGGGAGTTGTGACTTCATGAGTAATGGTCTAGCAACCCATTGAATTCGTTTAATGAAGGATTCAGCTAATCCATTTTGTGTATGGACATGTGGAACGGGATGTTCAACACTTACCCCCATGGACATACAATATTCATTAAACGCTTGGGAAGTGAATTCACCAGCATTATCAAGACGTATAGTCTTTAATGGGAAGTCTGGAAAATGGGCTCGTAATCTGATGATTTGGGCCAATAACCTAGCAAAAGCCTGGTTCCTAGAAGAGAGCAGACAGACATGCGACCAGCGGGTCGATGCGTCAATGAAGACCATGAAATATCTGAATGTCCCACAAGGTGGGTGAATTGGTCCACATATGTCTCCTTGGATTCTTTCCAGAAAGTTCAAGGTCTCTTTAGACACTTTGACTGGTGAAGGTCGGGTAATCAGTTTCCCTTGTGAGCAAGTTGTGCACTTGAGGTGCTGAGGGAAAATACCATTTGGTTTAAGGCTGTGCCCTTTAGAATTCTGGACTAATTTATGCATCATGTTCGCACCGGGATGACCCAGGCGATCATGCCAAATAGTGTAATCTAAAAACCGTGTTTTGATAGCAGCATTAGCCTCAATCATACTGACTTTAGCATGGTAAATGCCAGTAGATACGGCGGGTATAGTTTCAAAAACTTGTTTATGGCCATTTATCATTTTAGTGATAATTAAAAACTCTTTGTTCCCTTCATCCTGAGTTTCGATATGGAAACCATTCAATCTTATGTCTTTGAAACTCAATAGGTTTCTCTTAGAACTGGGTGAGTATAAGGCATCAGAGATGTCTAGATATGTGCCATTTGATAACAACACATTAGCTTGGCCATGGCCCTCTATTAGGCTCGAACTACCCGCTATAGTGCTAATGTTTGCGGTTTTGATTACTAAATTTATGAAGTAATTCTTGTCTTTTAGAATGGTGTGGCTCGATCCACTATCCACAATGATATCCATATTGTCTTGCATATCTTCAAGAATTATAATTCAATAACATGCAAAAATGAGATGTAAATAAAACATTACTCCATAAATTAAAATGTAAAAGCAAAAGGTCTTAAAAATCCAAAGTAAAGACAATAAATCCCAAAAACAAAAGATAAAGGTTTAAGGAGTAATGAAAAACAAATTCAGATTTTTGAGATCAATCAAGGAGGTCGGAGAGCTCATAATCCATGCCATCAATCTTATCATCCTTTGAGTCATCTTCATTGACTTGATGAACCAGGTTAGCCTCATGATTATCTTTCCCATACTTCTGGTAGAGCTCAGCAAGATATTTGGGAGTACGGCAGTTCTTGATCCAATGATTAGTCTAGATGAACTGCCTCTTTGGGTCGGTTTGTTGATACCACGACCCTTACCCCGACCAAAACTGAGGTTAGGTCAGTTATCTTGGTTCGGTCTACCGCGTCCTCTGCCACGCAGTCCATGTCCATTTCCACGTCCACATCCACGATCTGAGGATCTGTTACGTTGGACGAAGTTGGACTCTTTTCTGGTTCCTTCTGGCAATGGGGCTGATCCTGGAGGCCGCATGGCACTGTTCCTCAACAGAAGCTGATTGTTCTTCTCAGCAAGCAGTAAGCAAGATATCAAATTCTCATAGGTGCTATGATTCATGGCACGGTATTGTTGTTGGAGAACAACATTGGGAGTGCCAAAAGTAGAGAATGTTTTCTCTAGCATATCCTTATCAGTGACCTCCTCGCCACATAGTTTTATGAGTGCAACTATCCGAAAGAGTTCAGAATTGAATTCTTCGACGGATTTGAAATCTTCGAACCGTAGGTTCTTCCAGTCGAACTTGGCTTGGGGCAGTATGACCGTTTTCTGATGGTCATATCGCTTTTTCAGTGCCACCCAAAGTTCGAGTGGATCCTCAAGAGTGAGGTATTGTTGCTTGAGAGACTCAGCGAGGTGATGGCGGATAATAAATATCGCTGAGTACCGTTCTGTTTGAGTCGCAGTGTTGGGATCTTTGATGCATTCACCCAGACTTTTTGAGTTGAGGTAGATCTTGGTGTCAAGGGCCCATTTGAGGTAGTTATCTCCGAAGACAGTGAGTGCCTCATATTCGACCTTCTGAATGTTTGACATCTGAAACATATAATAATTTATGTTAAATAATCAATAGTATGAGACTATGATCATTGGAATAGGGGATTTAAGGTATTCTTGGGAAAACTTTCCATTTCAGGAAACTTGCTATTTTAGGAAACTTGCTATATAAGGGAACTCTAAAATCGAACCTTAGGGTTTATAACCTAGCCGGTTTACTAGGGTTTCCAAATTTAGCTCTAAAAGATAAACATTGGTTTTTTTTTTTTTTTTTTTTTTTTTTTTTAAGGGTTTAGGGTTTAGGGTTTAGGCAATCTAGAGATTGATTTTGGAAACTAATTTGAAATTAACCGATTAAGCTTAAACCGATCGGATTGATCGATTAAACAACAAAACCGGTTAAATTAGATTTAATTTTTGAAACCGGTTATTAGGGTTATTAATCGGTTAAGGGATTGAACTAAACGGATTTGCTAGGGTTTAATTTTTATTAGGAAAAACTGATCGGTTTAAACTTAAACCCTATCGATTTAGGATTAGAGTTTATCGGTTTATAAACGGTTTAGGTGGATCGATTGGTTTAGATTTTAAGGGGTCGATCGGTTTTAGGATTTAGGAGCTTTTTAGGGTTTTCAAGGATCGGATCTAAGATAAATAACCGATCGGTTTAGGATATAAACCGATCGATCTCGGTTTAACGATAGACAAACCAAAACGATTTTAGATCTAGGGTTTTGCAAAGATTTAGGTTTCGGTTTGCAAGGAATTTTAGTGTTTGGTTTAGATGATGCTAGGACCGATCGGTATAGGGTTTGAACAAAGCATTAAGGTTTAGGTTTTATATGATAAAGCCGATTAGGAAAAATAAAACCAATTAGAGTTTTGACAAGAAGAAAGAGGATCGGTTTGGTTATAGTTTTAAAACGAAAAAGACGATGAAGAATCATGAAAAGAACCGATCCATATTAGGGTTTTCAAAAAAAAAAAACCAAAACTTTGATTAGGATCTATAGTTTTAGATAATACCTTTTCGCCAAATGGATTTCTGACCGGCTTATGATCTGGGAGCTAAAGACCACAGATATCTACTGGAAACTCCTGAGAAGGATGGCCAGAAGGGAGGACGAACAGCTGCTACAATGGAGGAACCACCGCTTGGAAAGAATCACCCGCTAAGGTGGGATAGCGCCGATTGTTTTGAGTCTTCAGGGCGCGTCTGGTGTCGGATTGAGGAGCGGTTTTCACCACTAGATTCCTCTCTTCCAGGGCTTCAAAATGATATGTAGATCGCCTTCTAACTCCTTGTATTTTGAGAGATATGATCGTTTGAAGTTGAGCTTCGTGCTGATAATGTATTAAGGGAAAAACTCAGATCTTATTATTTCCATAAGCAGTGTATATATACATTACATAACTAATGCATCAGAAACCCTAATGGGCCATGAGACATTAACCTGATGGTTAATGGGCCGGTTACTAGAAGTCCATTTGTTTATAACAGTTTTTAAGTTTTTATTTGAGAAAAGGGTAGTTTTAAGTTTTAATTAATCAGGGTAGGGACATACTTTCATAATGCCAAACTTACCCTTCTCTCTGAGAGAGAGAGAGGCAGAGTAGTCTGTTCCTTAGAGAGAGACAAACGCAGAAAATACTGTGGGTCCCAGGCGTAGTCTACATTCGCGCGCGTACAGCCGGGAAGAGAGCACTTACGCGCATGATTGGGTCGTTTTTTGGGCCTGATTTCGAATTTTGGAATGAAATTCCCAAAAACCACCTTACTGGGCCTCGGTTATGGGCCGGAAACTACCCAACTCATTACACGCAAAACTACCCTTCCCATTCTCTTTTTAATTTTGGCGGAAAAAATTGTGGTTAATTAGAGATAATGGAGATAAATTGGTTAAAATAAGAAACAAAGTACCTTAACCAAATTAGAAACCCTAGTTTCCTTTTCCAGAAGATGTTGAAATTGAAGGGGAAATTATGCGATGATCAAGAGGACAACAACCACGGTTAGTTACTTAATCCTATTATTGTATACCCATAGATTTGTCATTGTTATTTTCGAATTTTTTTCGGTCTGGTGTTCGCTATTTTCCAGTAGTTTTTTAGATATGGTGTTCGCAAATTGCAGTGGATGCATTCATTCTTGTAATGGCGGGAACGTGGATAAGGTACTATACAGGAGAATGAGATTTCAAAATGGACATATCTCGTCGTGGAAGGTGCATAAATTGCAAAGATGTGTCCGGACCAGATGATTTGAGAAATCTGATTGCGCATGAGTTCGGATTAGACCCGAGAGTTGTTTCGGTGGAGATTTCCTACTGGTTTGATGATGTTCTAGCTGAGCTTAATGGTGATGGGAGTTGTCCATGTGTAATAGTTACTCCTCGAGAGTACAAATTCTTCCTTTCGCTGCATAAGTCTGACAAGTCTGTGAATTTATTTGTCACATTCAAGGAGTCAGTAAATGGTAAAATGGTGAGATTGAAACAGAAAGAAAGTCTTGAAGTTCAAATAGCGAGGGAACGGCAAAAGTCCTTAGGGCCAACAAACTTCATAGCCTCTTCTTCGGCAGAGTCTAGTCAACCCGATGATGAAGCAGATGATGAAGATATCGATGATTGTTTGCTGATAGCACATGCCGAGAAAGTAGAGGCAGAGGCCGCAATGAACACCTCCAAAGGTGTACAACTTGAAGCTGTCTCTGTTATACATCCTCCATTGGGATTAAAAATATCCCAGGAATCAGAGAAAGCAGCACTAACACCTCCGTTAATGTAAAACCTGATGTTCCAAGTCACGCTGTCTCTGTTGACCACCCTGAGTTGGAATTAAAAATGTCCCAGGAATCAGACGAGGTGAGAGATTCGGAAAAGAAGGAAGCTGATGATGTTGACGATGACGCATACGGCTCTGATGATGATTATGATCCGGATTATGATTTTGACTGGTGGAATGATTACGTACTAGCAGATGGTAAGGGTTTCCATTCTAAACCTGGATTTGATGAGGATAAGGATGACTCTGGTAGTTCAAGGGGTTGTGGAAATACTCGCGGAAGTGAGCCGAGTGATTCAAACCATATGGACAACTCCATTGTCTTAACGGAGAGTCCTATTCATTTTCCTGGAAGAAAGAGGACTGTATGTGAGAATGTTCTGGCTCCCCATGGAGATGATGATGATTTTGTGCAGACTCCGACAGGTGATGTCAGTTGGGGGCGTCAGAATGGCGGTGCAGAGCTGAAAAAAGCGATTAAACGTACAGAACTATATGGATTTCCGGATGTGGCACCAGTCTCTGATGAAATGGGAGGGGATTTCGATGAACTTGATTTGTCAAATGAAGATGGAGAGATATGGGTTGGGAAAAAGTTCAGGAACAAGGAACACTTTAAAATCACGTTGGCCATCAATGCGCTTAAGAATGTAGTGGCGTTCGAATTCAAAAATCATGCGAAGAAGTACACAGTCGCCGAATGTCCATCAAAGATATGTGATTGGAGAGTGTTGGGGTGTCAAGTTGGCGAGTCTGCATTGTATGTGGTGAGGAAGGCATGTTTGAAGCATACATGCTACCCGGATACAAGAAAGAAATTTTCTAAACATGCTACTTCTAAAGTCATGGCGGCCCTGCTGAAGTCTAAGTATGAGAATGCAATAGTTAGGCCACGTGCGAGTCAGCTACCTGCGATTTTTCTCTCCGAATATAATATTACAGCCTCGTACTGGAAATGCTGGAAAGCTAAGGAGCTGGCTATATACTCTGCTCATGGAACAGAGGAGACTTCTTTCAAATTATTACCGATTTACCTCCATGTGCTCAAGTATGCTAACCCCGGCACCATAACGCATTTGTCAACCGAGAGCGAGAGAGTGAAAAAGATGGAAAATGTATTACCAGGTTTAAGTCCGTATTTATGGCATTGGCTGCGTGTATATCTGGATGGAAACATTTGAAACAAGTAGTTGTTGTTGATGGGACTCACCTGACTGGTAAGTATAAGGGTTGTCTATTAACGGCCAGTGGACAAGATTCTAATTACCAGGTTTTTCCAATAGCGTTCGCCATTGTCGATGCAGAGTCTGACAAGACATGGAGGTGGTTCTTTGAGAAGTTGGTAGAAATTATTCCAGATTCCTCTGATCTTACTATTATCTCGGATAGGCACGGTGGAATTGCCAAAGCTAAAAAGAAATGGTATCTACAGTCACACCACGGTGCATGTCTTGTCCATATCCAGAGAAATGTTCACGGTAAATACAAAGGTTCCGGTCAGAAAGGGTTGGTCGGAAAGGCTGGAGAAGCGTTCACAGTTTCTAATTTCAAGAAACTATACGCAAGGCTGAAGGATGTTGATTATCGTTGTTGGGAGTACATGGAAAAAATCCCTCTTGCGATGTGGACTAGATCACACTTTTCTGGTCAGAGGTATAATATGACCTCCAGTAACATTGCAGAGTCTCTGAACAATGCACTATTCGCTGCAAGAGACAGTCCAATCGTTGTAATGCTAGAATTTATCAGGCGAATGTTAAGTAGGTGGCTTGAATGCAGAAGAGAGAAAATTCAAAAGATGGATGGTGACATTACATAAGAAGTTGACAAGTTAATGAACCTGCAGCAGCAAAAATCTGCTGCACTATCGGTTCAAGGCATTTCTTTGTGGGAGGTTGAAGTGAGTTCTGAGTTCGGTGTACAGAGGCTTGTTGATCTCCTAAACAAAACATGCTCATGTCTAGAGTTTCAGACATTGAAATAGCCTTGCCGACATGCAATGGCCGCGGCTAGGCTTCGGCAAGTGGAGTACAGCAGTTTGGTTGATCCAATTCTTAAGAATTCAATTTGGAGTGCAACAGTTTGTGGCAAAATCCTACCAGTGCCCGACCCTGACGACATTCGTATCCCAGCAGAGGTGCGTGACCTTAATATTATGCCACCTAAGTCAAAACGTCCATCAGGAAGGCCTACGACGAAGAGAAAACTATCAGCAGGAGAGTATCCTCAGGTTAGTGTACACTAAACAATTATTTTTTTTCCCAGTCATACTGATTACTGATTACTGATTACTGATATATGCTGTTGCAGGTTGCAAAAAAAAAGAAGCCAAACAAATGCTCGAGATGTGGAAATGCCGGCCATAACCGGGCAAAATGCAAGGAACCATTGGGTTGACCGGGTGTGGCTTTTGTGTGTCTTTTGTTGTGTGTAGGAAAGAGCGAGCCACATTGTTTTTTGTGTGTCTCTTGTTGTTTTTTTGTGCGGATCTCGCTTTGTTTTTTGGGTTTGTTTCTAGCGTACACTATGTTTCCCTATATTTAAACTTGGAAAGGGAAACTTATATTTGTTATGAAATTTATTATGAAATTTATATTTGTTATATTTGTTATGTTATATTTGTTATGAAATATGTTATATTTGTTATGAAATTTATGATGTTTACTGGACAGGGTATACACAGTTTGTGTACACCCTTGACGGTGGACACAGTTTGTGTACACTGTGATCTTGCTTTGTTTTTCGGGTTTGTTTCTAGCGTACACTATGTTTCCCTATATTTAAACTTGGAAATGCATGAACTATGTTATATTTGTTATGAAATTTATGATGTTTAATGGACAGGGTGTACACAGTTTGTGTACACCTGTGACGGTAGACACAGTTTTTGTACACTGTGATGGTGGACAACATCAATCAGTTTACATTATATGGTGTATTCGCATTATGGCTTATGTATAAGTTTACATTTATATGGTGACACATAAATTTAGGTGTATGCACGTTATGGGTTTAGTGGACAGGGTGTACACAGTTTGTGTACACCTGTGACGGTGGACACAGTTTGTGTACACTGTGATGGTGGACAACATCAATCAGTTTACATCATATGGTGTATTCGCATTATGGCTTATGTATAAGTTTACATTTATATGGTGACGCATATAAATTTAGGTGTATGCACGTTATGGGTTATGTTTAGGGTTTAGGGTTTAGGGCTTAGGGTTTACGATGTAGGGTTTAGGGTTTATCTTATTAAGGAAATCAAAATAATTATGAAAGACATGGTTCTGGATCAAAATAATTATCAAAGACATGGTTCTATAGCAGAGAAAGAAAACATTATCTAGAAAACGGACAATGATCGTGTCTTTGAATTGAAATTGTAGGACAGGACAGCACGAATAAACGGTTTTTTCAAAAATCAAGTCATGACGTTTTTGAAAATCGCAATAATGAAAACAGTGTATGAGGAATAAACACGACACAAAAAAAAATAAAATTGGAAACGACAAAGACTAATTAAGTACCTTTTTTGAAACCCGTTGCACCGTTTGACCGACTCGTTTCCCTTCTTTACTTTATAATGTTTTTCCTGTCGTCCTCTATAAAAACTGTCCCCTGCCTTCTTCAGTGAAACAAGTTTCCGGAGACAGAAAAAGTTAATTACAGCAAAAGTTAATTACACAGAAAATTAATAGCTTCTAAAAATGTACTCTGCCAAAGTGATCACATTGCAATTGAAGGAAGTGGAGAGGAAAAACAGTTCATGTTTCAGTACAGGTATTTGATGGTTCATTTGAAAAATAGGGGTTTAGTTTAGTTTTAGTATTTGAGGATCGGTCTTTTACATCGTCTACCTAATTAGTGTTTTGCCGATTTCATTAGGACCTGTGAGTGAGGACTTGTATCACTGGGAAGCTATCATAACGGGCCCTAAAGGTTCACCCTATGAGAATGGTGTTTTCAAACTAGACATTCACTTTCCGCTTGACTACCCTTTCGCGCCACCTAGGGTAAGGAATGAAGCATATCATTGCTTTTTCAAATTGCTGTATTTTTAGAGTTTTGGATTTAGTCAATAAAGATTTCAATTACTAATAACACTGATTTTTTTCAGGTGATGTTCAAAACAAAAGTGTATCACCCAAACGTTAATACTTATGGGAACATTTTTCTGAAGATGTTGAACCCAACTCACTTCAGGACCAACAACAGCATCAATGATGTATTTTTACTCATGAAAGAAATAAATCGTTATTGTGTTTTGCTTAATAATCTTAATTCCATTTAAATTAGGGCTTAACTGTGTTTACATGTATATGTAAACAGGTACTGACGGAAATACACCAAATGTTAACTGCCCCCCAAATAGGGGAAGGACACTTTTTTGTTGAAGAAATTGCTAGGATTTACGTGGAAGACAGGGCTGCTTTTGAAACCACTGCACTTGCGTGGAAGGTGGAGCACGCCGGAGGAGCATAAACTCCTAAATTGTACTATTAATTTTGTTTGTTGAATTGTGTTTTTTCTTTTGCAAAAAAATAAGACCACTATTTTGTTTGCGTGTTTTTCTTGAGAAGTTTATGACTTAATTTTAACTTTTTTACATCAATTTATGCTTTTTATGTTTAGGATTTGATAAATTGTCCAAGGATTTCATGAAACAGAAGTCATCGAATATTTATTCAAAGATTGTTCATTACATACTAAAAAGGAAATATATGTGTACACTTCATATAGTCTACACATACTCGTGTACACTTCAGAAGGTGTACACCATAAACTTATTTTTAAAGCATTTCGCAGATACGTCTAGCACACCAATATATGAAGCAACCATTGCAAAGTACTCGGATCTCAGGTTCGAAATGATCAAATGCACAATCAGGCAGCTTGATGACGTCGTCGTTTGGATATGAAAATGAGTTTGAGTACGTATCCATGTATGCAGTTCCGTAATATGAAATCTCAAGAATTAACTCCTCACCTAATTGTCGCACGCACTCTGACTGTAGACTTCCGTGATGCGTTGCCAACAGTTGCAATGTTTGGCTTGCGGAACAAGGGTCACCCAAAAAAACGCTGAACATGGCCGACGCCAGGGTCGAGAGAGCGTCGGTGGGAGCATTTGGTTCCAGCATGGTCCTACTTGCAATGAGATCTGCGCCTATGGTTGCAAGTCTCAGGGCTTCCCAGTATATTGCCTCAGAGTTTCCACTGGCCAAACATTTCAGAAAGAATGGGCGTCTTTCCTTTCCAGGGCATATGTCGCTAGGGACACAGCAAAGGGCATAAATGTTGGAAGATTTGAGGACATCG
The DNA here is from genome assembly GCF_000478725.1 of Eutrema salsugineum. Lineage (NCBI taxonomy): Eukaryota > Viridiplantae > Streptophyta > Magnoliopsida > Brassicales > Brassicaceae > Eutrema > Eutrema salsugineum. The sequence continues at coordinate 14,877,811 of NW_006256829.1, forward strand.
TCGGTGAAAACAAGCCGGAGGGTGCGCTTTCCAGCGCGCACAAATGGTCCAAGTCGCCAAAATGCTTCACTGCCGAGCCTCTTGAGGATTTCGATAAGAATTTCATCAGGCAAGTCTGGGAGCGACATGTTGGGTTTAGGGTTTGTTATGTTTGGTTTAGGGTTTGTTTTCGCTGGAAAGGAGGCAAGTTTTGTTAAGACAAAGCAAAATCATCATATATGGACTTCACTGGTGTGTGGTTGGGGGGTGGAGAATTTATTATACGGTTGAAAATAATATAATAGTGTTCTCTCTTTTAGTAAATATTTCACCTAACCGTTTTGTACCCCCCCATTTTTTAGAATAATGGTCAGTTCGCTTTTATTAAAATGCCTGAAACTAGTTATATTTATAATGTAGTGCGACGTGTTGGGGTCAATTTAGCAGTTATTGAAGTGGCTCTTATCTTTATACCAACCACGAATTAGGACATTTATATATCTATCCACCTTGTCTACAAATATAGCGAATCAAATTTATTTTTCACCAAAGTTAAACAACAATGCACTACTTAGACGATGATGTTTTAGGGTTAATAGTAAAGAAACTAGCTGAGGATGATTCCTATCATCTTGGCCCCTTTATTCGCGCAGGAAAACGTGGAAGAGCCATCGCGTTCACCGAAGACGTGTTACGGTCTGCAGACATCTCTCGATTGGTTGACTCACCGACTGACGTATCCCCTAACACCCCTTACCGCCCATTCTTTGAGCGTTGTCTTGGAGCCTGTAATCCACGAGCTATTTATTTTGAAGCCATTAGAGTTGCCGTGAGTGAGCAAAGATTGTATTCAGCGATTACAATGCTTAACCGACTTGTCCCATGTGATAAACATGCTACTTTCGCATGTGCCATGTTTGAAGTTTGCGTCGGTCATCCACGAAGGGCTAAAAAACTCCTCACATATGTATTCACTCTACACGTCCCTTATGTGGCTAATGAAATGAAGCTGTTAGCGCATGACGTTATACGTCACGTATGGGAGCTCGCTCGGGGGCCGTTTCAAGATCCGTGGGGTAGCCTTTGGTCCTTCCCCATCACTCTACAAGAAGAACCTATATCGGAGTGTGTAGATGACCATTACGATGGCACAAATACACCAGACTGCGAGTATTGCATTCTACAATGCACGGCTCTGCGCATAAGATATTTACTTTAGTTTAGTTATTTTAATTGCAAGTAATTGTTTAATTTTTGTAATAAATTTAAGGTAGAAAGTAAGTGAACATCACTTCACATACTTATTGTAACAAGTAGCTACTAAGAACTTAACTAGTTGTAACAATGTAATTACTAGTTTAATTCTTGTAGTTGGTAAACATCACTTCACAAACTTACTGTAATATTACTGCTGTTCAACTACACACTAAACCCTGCAACTACTAATTGTCTTACCATTAACTATTTCTCAACAACAATTATCCATCGAATTCAATATATAGTTTCATAAAATTGCGAAGAAAGTTCACCCTACACAAACCTTATAACCTTCCCAAAAAATGCCAGATTTACCAGATCATATTTTCGAAATCATTGTCAAGAAAGTTGCTGAGTCTGACTGCATCTACCTTGGACTGATTATTCTGGCAGAGACCCGTGGTAGAGACATTGTGTTTAGCGCAGAAGTACTCAGATCGGCATACCTATGGACATTGCATGACACACCATCTCGGATATACCTTGGTGGAGTATATCGGCCTTTATTCCTGCGCTGCTTAGCGTCGAGAAATCCACAGGACATATTGGTCGAAGCGATAAGGTTCGTGTCAACAGAGAAGAAGATCTATACCGCCATCAGGATGCTAAATAAGCTCGTTCCATCAGACGTCTATGGCACTTACAGCTGTGCCATTTTGCAAATGTGCGTGGGTCGCCCTAACAGAGGGAAAAAACTTCTAAAGATGGTTTTCAGGTACCACTATCCTCATGATTCTCGTGAAATTCGTGAAGTCGCCGAAGATATAGTATCCTTATTCTGGTCATTTTGCCCACGTAATAAACATACATACAAAAAAAAACCCTAGTCTCATTCATGAAGACACCTCTGCGTCGTGCGAAGTGTATCACGAGAATTTGCATTATATTGTTAAATGTGAAAAATGTTACCTTAGATGTTCGGCAGAACGCATAGCAAAAATGCTTTAGTATCGATGTGCTATGGTCGCATGTCGCTTGTTTTTAAAATTCTAATACTTCAATATATTTTCCCATTGTTGTGGTTATTTCAAAAATAAATATGAAGTTTAAATACAGCCTTATGTCTAACAGCCTTATGTCCAAAAAGGGTTTACAATCCCGTATACCAATGTTGGTGTACGTTTACGATCCTGTATACCAATGTTGGTGTACGTTTACGATCCCGTATTCATCATTCTTTAAAAATGTGTAATGTTATTTTATTTTCAACCAGTTTTATGTTTCCAATCTATATCTGATCCCGTTTACGTAAGTAGGTGTACGTCTATAGGTATACGGTATTAGGTATATGTAAGTCGGTGTACGACTACAGGTATACGTAAGTAGGTGTACGTCTACATGTCTATAGGTATACAGTAATAGGTGTACATAAATAATTACAGTGAATAGGTGTACATAATTAATTGCTGTCCTAGATGAAATGATATCCTGGCAACTTTCATTTTGATTTTGGGAAAGGCTAAATTCTCCATATATAAAAAAATTTTAAACAGCTTTATGATTAATTACTACATTTACGAACATAAGTACTATAAATATCATAAAATCAACTACTAATTCTCCGTCGATTATGTTTATACAAAAGTAAGAGTTGCAACTAAAAAACGAAAGTAAACATGCAATTTCAAAAACATCAGTTGTAGTTCGGAACACTAAGACAACATAAATAATTAAAGAGACACGAATGCAACAAAATACAAAGATTACGGCTTTTACCAATCGAGCATGAACGGCCAGCTTGGAACGACGTTCCTAATGAAGCGGAAGAACCTTTGGGTCTCTTGGGCCCAGAAACAGGTTGTGCACTTTGGCTGCTTAAAATCTTCTGCAAACCACTGGAGCCAGTAATTGATAACCCCGCACTGACAGGTGTACAGCGCAAGGAATCTCGGATGAAAGGCAGCCGCTTTCTCAGTGAAATCCACTGGAAAATCGAAATTCCATCCGTGTGGAACGTCGGCCAGCAACAACCGGCTCATCCTCCTCCGATTTTGCACCGTGAGCCTGCCCAAATACTCCTCTGCACGGACGAAGTCTTCCGGCACAGCTCTGAGCCACATCCCGTACACAAAAAGGGCTCGGTCGTAGCCTCCCTCCGCAGCAGCCCTTATCAATTCCACGCCTTCACCATCGTGGAAGAAAAAGTAGGCTTGCATCCCACTTTGGGAAATAACCCCTGGATTACCCGCGTCATAGAATCTCCTCATCATCGTTGGATAATGTGGAACCGCCGCTTGTTCATGCATAATTTCGGCGGGATCAATCGCTCGATAGAAACCCCTGCTTGTGCCGATACGGTTGAAACGAGAACAAACAGCACGGAGGCGGGCTATTTCCCTTATAGTTGGGTTTGTAGCGGCCAAAATTTGTTCCAGCAATTCATCAGGGAGTGAGAGAAGATAGGAAAAATCACCATCACCACCTCTGTTTCTCCTTGGAACCATCGTTTATTTCGATGAAAAGAGAAAAGATAAGAAAATGGATTGAGGAAGAGGAGAAAGGATTGAAAATGGAATGAAAGAGAAAGTTATGATGGTTCTAAGTAGGCATTTACGGTGAAGGGATTGAATTTAAAGAGGTAGTGCGGTTTTAATAGAGCCGAATAGCTGTCTTTGAAGAGAGACGTTGAAAAGAGACGAAAATGTGTCTTTTCGTTTACCGGCAAAATTAAATTACCACAGTAAATACAGAGAATTACCAAATCAAAACAAATTTCACCATTAAACTTTTTTGATGAATGATTTAATTTAATTTTTAATATACCACAATACATTTATGATTTCTGCGACAATACTATTACTATTTATGATATTATCAAAATTTCATTAACAACCCAGCCCTTTTTTTAATTGTTGGAAACTATATTTCTTGTCATCATTACAGAAGTTTTCTCAACATCACGTTAACCGAGATATAGAGTACAGATTGAGTCCACATAGACGAAATCATGATTTTTTAAAAAAATATGCGTTCAGAAATAGGTAAGGTGAGACTTTAAATAAATAATGTCGTTTGTATATCCATCTTCTCCGAAAATTCCCACAAAAGAGATAATGTCGTTTGTATACTCAAAATATATAATATGTGATAAATGTAACATTCAGGTGTACAAATTTAGGTGTACATATTGAGTCCAGATTGAGGTGTTCATTTTTTTTTCTTGTTATTAGGCGTACACAGAGAGGTAAACTGAGACTTTAAAGATATAAGAGAATGCTTCTCGAAAAACTGCCACTAACACCCACCGAAATTAATTAAAGTCAACACAATTAAAGTATACATAGATAGAAAGCAAAAAAAAGTACACCTACATACATACATACATAGTAGGCCTAAATAAAAGATTAAATCATAAAGTACGAAATATGGAATCTAATCGATTACATAAACTAAAAAAAAATATTCGCGGATGCTAATCAATTCGATGAATTCTGAAATAACAGCAACGCCGAGGTGTACACAACGCAGGTGTACACACCGAGGTGTACACACCGAGGTGTACACACCGAGGTGTACACACCGAAACTGGTTGACTTTCACCAATTAGTCACCATTTTTCCATTGACGGCCTAGACCACACTGCATACCAAACAAATACGAAGAACTTTTGCGTTTCCTGTGCCCAGAAACACGACGTGCACATGCTTGGCCCCTTTAACAATTCGTCATGCCAATCAAGTTGAGCGTTGGCAACACCACAGCGACAAGACCAAAGTGTGGCAAACTGAGCATTAGTCTCAAATCTCCTCTTCGAGAACTCTTCAGGCAAATTATTCACATAACCACGCTCACCTCCACCAATAATTTTCCGAATTATTCTCCTCATTGCCCCGCTGCCTAGTTTTGAAAGATACTCTAAACCCACGGGGTCTTCGACCACTACTTTCATGTACATGCCATACATGTAAATACATGTTTCGTATCCCATATCTGCAGATTCCTTGATGAGTTTTAAGCCACATTTGTCTCCACGGCAGAAGTAGTCTTGCATCCCCTTCATGAACAGCAAACCTGGATTGCGTGCGTTATACATCCTCCTCAACAAGTTGGGAAATTCCCAAAATGCGATAAAAGGCATATCGAAATCTTCGGGAATAGGTATCTCCAATTCCACGGGATCAACCGATGCTAGAAAATTTTTGGTTAAAGTGCAGGCCTGGAACCGTTTGCAAACTTGCTACAGTGTGAAAATTTGTTGGACGGAGTTATAACTGTATGCGAGAACCTTCTCCAATAGTTCGTCGGGAAGCACCATCAGAGGGGATTGACAATCACGGATATCCGCATCACATCGCCCTCTCTTTGGTGCCATAGTTAATTTGTGAGGTTGAATTGTGATGAAAACGGTTGTTTATGAAGATGGAATAACTGCGGTTTAGGATTTGTGAGGATAACAGTTGTTTATGTTGCATATATATAATAATAAAAAAATCCCACTAAATGAGCGTATACGTTAAATGCGGTTACCGTTAAGATTGTAAATGAGTTTGTAAAATTAGTGGATAAAACAAAAATTTCCTTGTTGTACACCCATTTGAAAATGGATATTGGTGTACAGATACATATTAAGCCGGGAACAAAGTATTCACACACCAATTAATAAATACTAAAATAAAGTAAATTATAAAAAAAAAATTTCTTGATGTACTCCCATTTGATGCATATTGGTGTACAACTCAACGCATATTGGTGTACGGATACGAAATTATTCCAGGAACTACGAATTGACACACCAATTAATAGATAGTAAAATAAACAAAATTATAAGCATATAAATTATGAAATAAACCCACATCCTAAACATTATCAAACTTATAATCCAACAAATAAAACTTTCATAAATTGTCAAGTTCAACATTAAACTTCACCATTCGTCCTAAGCGTTGGCAACAGCCGGATTCCCGACAAACTCTTCGTATGAGTCCATGGCGTATTTCTCCCTTAACCTGTCAACGTCATCGTCCGTTATCAAACCCATATCCTCCACTCCAAGCCCTGCAGCATGCATCTCTAAGAATTTAGCCGCACATGGCCCACAGTCACCGGATCTTTTGTTCTGATATCCCCCCAAACGACTCCATGTGTAAGGGGTGGTGCGTAGGCCTTCCGTTAATTTGCTATCCAAATAACGCTTCAATATAAAAGGCATACTTTGACACACGGGCGCCATATACTGCTCCACAGCCGCTTCATCATTATGACTGATGAATGAGTCCAAAATCTTTATGTTTCCCATTTTACAGTCAATTACAAGGCCCACCCAATGCTCAGACCCCCAGTTCATCGGGACGTATACAACGTCCACAAACCGTAGAAACATTTGCCTCTGCCGCTGATTAGCTCACTTTGCAGGTTTTCCCAATACAATGCCCTGAATGGTTTTCCTCCCAGTAGTTGCCGATGATGGATATGAACAAGGTGTCTACAAATGCTACCCTGTCTTTCAAGTATATTTCACCTCTACGTCTCCAAAGCATGGCTATTATGACTTGCATGTGCTGACGAATAACAAAACATAAATAACATATATTACAGATAATTAAAGATTGAGTAAGTACTAACTATATACTTACCATCGTGTTAACCCACTCAGTAGGCTTCGCAATTTGTAGGAAGAATTGATTGTTGACAGTATGACGAGTGACAATGCAAAAGTCGCTGTAATGAGATCAATTAATAATTGATAACAATGAAAGTTTAAGGATAAATTGCTTTCAATACGATATAACTTACATGTTTCTTTCACGCGATAATAACTCCTGGAATGCCTTGAAGTGGTCTTGTTCCACTGTTTCGAGTGGTTTGTACGCAGCTTTCGATCTGGATACAAATAGAGCTTTCACCTTTGAATCTGCGGTGTAAATATCTCGAATCTTGTCCGACCGTACGCGTGCGCGTTTTCCTCTACCTCTTCCGCCTCTTCCTGTTCCTCTACCTCTTTCTCCTCTTCCTGTTCCTCCACTTTTTCTCTTTACATCAGACGATCCCTCAACTTCTTATGGGGGTTTTGGAGTACAAGGGGTCTTTCTGCGAAGCATCACTTGCATCCTCAGGCGCAGTATGGTAATCTTTCCCCGCATTTGAGTCGTCCTCATTAGCCACAGCCTACACACCACCGTAACAATAGAGCGTATAACATATCAATCGTATACCTAGCGTATACCTAAACACTACTGTATACACATGCATATCATATGAACAACTTTAATGTCTGACCTGTGCATCCTACACATCTGTCTGCGCTTCATTTTTCTTATATGCGTAGCTCAATGGGTGAGGAGTCTGAGGTTTGTAGACTACTAAGGTGCCTGACACCAAATTTGTTCTACCACCATCCACCTGAATAAGTCATAAAAAACATAGCACAATACACACACGTTATGAAACTTAATAGAGTCAGCTGCTGACTAAACAATTAGCTCACCTCGTTGAGGCCAGAAGGTGGATCTTCATTCGGATTGACAAAGTAAGAAGGTGGACGAGTTGTTCCTGAATTGGCTTGTTCAGGTTCAGGGGTCTTCGTCGGAGCTTCTGGAGTCTTCAAGTACGCATGGTCCCTGGGAGAATAATGGTCGCCGCCGTAGTAAATAGAGGTCCCTTCTTCATCATCTCTTTCTTTCTCGTGTACACCATCTTCGGGGTGTACACCATCTTCGGGGTGTACACCATCATCATGGCGTACACTAGACTGTGCACCATCATAACCTCCTTCTTCACCTCCATCTTCGGCTTCGTCTTCATCCGGTTTTTGACCATCTTTTTTTGGATTCTGTCCTTCGTCATCCTGTTCCCCATCTTCTTTTGACTGGTGTACATCGTCATCTTCTTCGTCCTGTTGGTATACGCCCAATCTCTTGTCCAACTTTGTCTTAATCTTACGAAGGAGCAAATTATTCTGACTTACTATCCATCTTTTAAGATCTTTAATTTGTCCACTTTCAGGGGTTTCATCTTCCGATATATTAGAAGAGTTCTTGCCCCTGCCTCTCTTCCTCTGCATCTGATGTTTTTCAGTTTGATGAGTTTTCAGTTTCTTCTTCGGTCGGGTGGATGGCTCAGGTTCCTGTTCATTGGTAACCTCGTCCTCTGCATCACTAATATCCACGATAGGTGTCGGTGCCACTGCAAAATCCGAAGGTGTGATTTTGTACCCCTCGGCCATGAGTTCCTGCATGAATGCAACTTCGGCATCCTCTACCTCATCTCCCCAACGCAATTCATTCTGTTGGTCATTGTCACCATCATCCACTACCATCTGTTTGACAGACAACTAAGACAAAAAAAAAACAATTGCAAAATTACCAACCAAAATGACAGAGCACTTATCTTTTAAGACAAGTACTACAAAATAAGACTACAAATAGTACTAAATATAATACTACAAGAAATTTACCAGAGGGTCGGATTCCACGGCAAGTATGTCTCAAGATGCAATAGTGTAATAACGTTTTGACAGCCTTCGGGATCTTCAACGAATGTCTTCAAGTTATCAGGTTGAGGAATTTTGGAAACCAACATTGGTATAGATTGGAGGGCCATGAGTTGTAGTGATAGAGGGAATCCATAGCATGCACTGGTTTTCTGTTTAAGTTGACGGTGCAATCGTGTTACAGGATTCTCCCTTTTCTCGGCATCCGTGATTGCCTTTGAAGCTTGAAAACGAGATACTGTTTTGTTAAAGGATACCCTCCCCCATGGATACAGCATGAACCTATCCAAGTCAGTCAACATCTCAACGTATTTGTCGGTGAGGGCCAGATTTTTGCTATTGCAAAACAGAACACCGTCGACAAGAACGATTAGGGCCAATGGAAGCCGTTTCCATCGGGGTAGATCCAGGTTCTTTAGCATTCAAGCACATCAAACACGTTCATAGCCTTCGCTCTTCCGAACAGGTCTTTCCAGATTCCTGTCTTTCCGACATCTTCTTCTTCTTCTGTGCTATCAGGTTCGGGATTGCAATTCAATCCAGTGATTTCCTTAAACTCCCGTATCGAATATCTCAGAGGCTGTCCACCAAAGAGGAACCAAATCTCGTGTTTCTTCGTGGTCACAAGTTGTCGTGATAGAAGGGCATGGACTAGTTTGGCGCTGTTGCAACATCTTGCAACAGGTAGATGGAATAACTTCCCAAACTGGGAATGAAGTAGCTTCTCAAGATCATCAGTACCCTTTAACGCCTCGACAAGGAGGCCAATGACATTGGCCTTTGAATATATGTTCAACCGAGCACCAACGGGGTAGCAACTATCGCCGAGGACCCTTTTTGGTAGTTTTTCCGAAATATTGTTTGAAGATTCTCCATCTTCCATGCCTGTATTCGAAGGTTCTCCGTCTTCCATTCCTGTATTTGAACCAAAACAACAATTCCGAAATGCAGGAAAGATATAATAGTCTGGATAAACAGTTAAATGCAAACCAGGGGAAAAGTTTGAGGGAAAGGAGTTCGAAGGAGTTCGAAAGAGAGAACAGAGATCTGGAAAAACTACCCTATTCGTATGCTCTCCTATATAAACTTCTGTAACTGTTTCTAGATGATATAAGAGTAATCCAACCGTTTGAATTCAATATATAGACATAAGTACTAGAGTTCATAACCGCTAATAAATATATCAGGCCAGTCAGGCGCCCCGTTTCAATCTTAATTTGAGTTACAAACCGCCAGTACAGTTAAGACAAGGTCGAAGTTCATAAATGTAACTTACTTTTAGAATTCTGAGCAGGTCATTCTAGAAGAAGAGGAGCGAATTGTACTTTGGATCTACACCGCCGGCGTGGATTGAGACGACTCGCGTGAATGGGATGTTCAACCCGGTCACTCCATCGCCGTGGCATGGGCGGTATGGGCGAGTGGTCCGTCGGAGCTGTCTTCGAGTTACTACGGAGCACTCGCCTCGACACCGGAGGCACGGTGTTGTTGCGCCTTAACGATTTTTTTACTTTCCGCGCCATTACAACGGTCAATCGGATGACTAATCGGAGATGGATTGCCGGAGATGCTAGATGGACTACGTCCAGATGTGGATCCCAAATTTAATTTTTCATTTAAATATTGGGGTGTCGATAAATTATTCATTTGGTTTTACTTCGGTTTATGATATTGGACTTCGATTTATAATTTTGTGTAATCGGTTTACCAAATCGGATTTAATCAAAAAATTTTAGTTATTTTACTTCGATAATGGCAATTTGAAAATAAAAATTGCCTTAGGGCCCTTGTGGGAAGACAAACAGTAAAAACAGCCCTATCCTTCCATGGTTTTCAAAACATCCTATTCCTCTAATTTAAAACTTAAAAACTACATTCAGCAATTTTCTCGTCATTTTAAACCATAACAACCATTTACATTATCTTATTTTATATTTAAAAATATTATCCTATACTACTATGTTTATATATTTGCATAATTCACAAATTTAATATATATGCATAATGTAAAGTATAATAATATTACAACTATATTTTGAGGCATGTTATCATTGTCATAGATGCATTTTTAGTTATATAATGATATTACAAATATTTATTAATATATTATGTATGTATTTTAATAATGTATTGCGTTAAACAAATCACAAAAATATTTGACAAAAAAATCAAAGCTAATTAATCATAACTATCATATAATCTATACTTATATCTAATTAATTTTTTAAATATATTATTTTCTGAAATAAATCTATATATAAAAAAAAAGATAAATCTCACTCCGTGCAAGGCGCGGATTACTACCTAGTCCTAAAATATAATTAACATGTTGTTTATTTTACTTAATGTTGAAATTTCATTGAACACCATCTCTATACTTTCAACAGCATTTTACGTTTAAATGTTTTCAAATGTATTGTGGTACTATCTTTAATTTTATAATAACTACCAAAGATTAACTATAATTTTTTTTATAAATTTTGTACTACTAAACATGCATATTTTTATTTGAATAATCAAATCTACAAGTAACAATCTTCTATTGAGTTTACGATATGTAAGATTAATAATTTTACTATTAAATTCATGCATGTAATTTAATAAGCAATTCGCTAATATTTTTAAATATAATATTATTTTTATTTAAAAAAATCTAAGAAAAATATGAACAAAAATCTAAGATCAATTAATAAAATATTATTATTTTATATTATTAATTTATAGAAATTTATATTATTAATTTATAGAAGTGCAATAGATTGTTCGGAATTGGTGAAAATGATGTCGATACTAGAGAGATGGCTAGCGTTTGACTTATACTTGGAGAAGATTGTGAAATGGGAAGACTTTCACGTTTTTCAATTTTACACGTTTCACGTACGAAGGATACGAAAATGGACAATTTAGCACAAAATGCATAGATCTATCCTCAAGATGTAAACTCGGTATCTTCGGTTTGGACAGATTAGATTTATTATTTTACAAAGACACATTAAAAAAAAAAACCTTTGTGTCATGTGTGATTTACAATTGTGTCATGCCGAGGTGTCAAATTCAGAGAGATTCTCAGAATTATATTAAAAATGGTCTCTAATTGCTAGAATAATTACAATTGTGCCATTTTAAACCATAACAACCATTTACATTATCTTATTTTATATTTAAAAATATTATCCTATACTACTATGTTTATATATTTGCAAAATTCGCAAATTTAATATATATGCATAATGTAAAGTATAATGATATTACAAATGATAGAAGACCATCCTAGGATTGTCACACACTTGGTTCGGTGGAGGTTGATAGATCCTTGGATCCATTCCGGTTCGGTGGAAGAGATGCTAAGGCGTGAGCGAGAGCTCGAAAATCCTTAGGCCCAATTCCAAAGAAGAGGTTGGAAACGAGGGGATGGACGAAACGATCAAGGGGGTTGCGATACCGGATGTTAGGGTGTGAGACGAGTCCCGAAATTCTCTAAGCCCCAAATATGACTACAACTCTCTTTCTCACTTTGGAATCGAAGGCTGCGTCAAGCAGGATGAAACTACTTGATAAACCGAAGATCGAGCAATGGCTAACCACCAAAATATTGACAAAGTTCTTAGAGAACAAAAGAGAAAACTCAAAGAGAAAATTTTATAAAACGATAAGTCATGTGGTTCTGAATACATCGATTCCTTTATATAGAGGCTAAAAGGAAGACCATAGGTCATTACAGAAATTAAAGGACATTAAATGAAACTAAATGAGACTAGATGAGTTGAATAACGATTGGATTTCCGGATGACCCTTCGCGTCCTCTCGCTAGACCTTTGAGCTCCTTGACCGTTATACTTTGGCCGCGAATCGAACTATGGTCGTGAGATGGGCGTGCATTAACCTCGTTAAAACCCCATTCGGAAAACCCAGTGGGACAAAACCGAATGTAAGGAAAAAGAGTATTAACACAACACTCCAACCAGGTCAGTTCGGACCAGAATACATGAGCACGGTCATGACTTTGTGAACGGGTGTTAGATCGTCAGCTCGGCCTTGGGTCTTTAGCTCGGTAAGAACTTGTTGGATTTCTCCCGTGAGCTTCTTGGTACGCGACCTGGTCATCGGTCCAGTTGGCATGGCCAGGACGTCGTTCTGGTTGGCTCCTCGGTCTTGTACCCCGTCCTGAACCTCGTCTTCGTTTAGCTCGGCCACTTGGTCTTGTGTTCCGGGCTGAACCTCGACTTGTTCCTCATCCTGAGCTCCTATCGGTTCCATGATTCTATCATCCCCCCGTCTTGAAAAGGACTTGTCCTTAAGTCGGCTTCATCTGCGTGAAAAGGAATGATATCAGCAATGTTGAAACTTGAACTGACTGAGTACTTACCTCGGAGATCGATCTTGTAGGAGTTATCGTTAATCCGCTCTAGGATAGTGAATGGTCCGTCCACTCTTGGCTTTAACTTAGACTCCCTTTCTTCCGGAAACCTTTCTTTCCTTAGGTAGATCCACACTTGGTCTCCGGGCTCGAACATCTTTTTGGTTTTTCCTTTGTTGGCGTACTTCTGAAATTGCTCCGTTTTTCTTTCGATGTTTTGCCTTGCCTTTTCATGCATCTTCTTCACCAGATCGGCTTTCTTTTTCCCGTCCATGTTCTCACGCTCAGTCATTGGTAAAGGGGTTAGATCCAAAGGTGTAAGAGGATTAAAACCCTAAACTAACTGAAATGGTGAAAACAAAGTTGTAGAATGAACAGCTCGGTTATAAGCGAACTCAACATGAGGCAAACATTCCTCCCAAGTCCTAAGGTTCTTTTTAATGACCGATCTCAAAAGAGCTGAGAACTCCGAAATGTCCCATCAAGCCTCCTCCGTGTGCTTCCCTGACAATCAAGTCACGCATAGAAGTGTTAGGTATACACAGTTTATGCTCATAAAACAAGTAACCATCACTCTGGTAGTATTTGCCATAGGCAAACTTAGAACTGGCGCGGTAAACTTCTTGGAAATCCGGGTCGGTTGCATAGGCTTCCTTGATCATCTCAAATCCAAGTATCTTGGCATCAAGCGTCGAGATTAGGGCATAACGTCGGGATAGTGCGTCCGCCAAAACATTCTCCTTTCCTTGCTTGTACTGAATCACATAAGAGAAGGTCTCGATGAACTCGACCCATCTCGCATGTCGCTTGTTCAGCTTCTGTTGTCCTTTGAGATGCTTTAAGGACTGGTGATCGGTATGGATGACGAACTCTTTGGGCCACAAATAGTGTTGCCAAGTCTGGAGAGCTCGGACCAAAGCATAAAGCTCTTTGTCGTAGGTCGGGTAGTTAAGCGTTGCTCCTCCAAGTTTTTCGCTAAAATAAGCGATAGGTCGCTTCTCCTGCATGAGCACGGCTCCAATTCCCACTCCGGATGCATCACACTCGATCTCAAAGGTCTTGAGAAAATCGGGCAGAGAGAGTAAAGGTGCGTGTGTAAGCTGGTGCTTGAGGGTATTGAACGTTTCTTCCTGAGCTCGTTCCCATTTGAATCCTACGTCCTTCTTGATGACCTCGGTGAGAGGGGCTGCGATCGTGCTGAAGTCTCGGACGAACCGCCGATAGAACCCGGCCAGACCATGAAAGCTGCGAACTTCTCCAACCGTCTTGGGACTTGGCCAGTCTCGGATAGCCTTGATCTTTTCCTCGTCCACCTGTATACCCTGTGAACTGACAACAAAGCCTAGGAACACCACGTTATCCGTACAAAAAGAGCATTTCTTAAAATTTCCGAACAAACGTTCCTTCCTAAGGACTTCTAATACTTGTTTTAGGTGGTTCACATGTTCCTCTAGACTCTTACTGTAAATCAGGATGTCATCAAAATAGACTACTACAAAGACGCCTATAAACGACCTAAGCACATGGTTCATTAATCGCATAAAGGTACTAGATGCGTTAGTTAGGCCGAATGGCATGACCAACCATTCATACAAACCATCCTTGGTTTTGAACGCGGTCTTCCACTCATCTCCTTCCTTCATTCGGATCTGATGGTAACCACTCTTTAAATCTATCTTTGTGAACACACTTGACCCATATAGTTCATCTAGCATGTCATCAAGACGTGGGATTGGGTGGCGATACTTTACCGTGATGTTGTTGATAGCTCGGAAATCAACACACATTCGCCAAGTTCCATCCTTCTTAGGCACTAAGAGCACGGGCACGGCACAAGGACTTAGACTCTCGCGGATGTAGCCCTTGGCCATCAGTTCGTCGACCTGACGTTGGAGTTCCTTGGTCTCAGTCGGATTGGTGCGGTACGCAGGTCGGTTAGGTAAGGACGCTCCAGGGACGAGGTCAATCTGGTGTTCAATACCTCGGATCGGTGGTAGTCCGCCTGGATTGTCTTCGGGAAATACATCCGCATAGTCCTGCAAAACCCAAGAAATCCTGCTCGGAAGTTTCGGCTCGGAGTTTGACGTGCTAGCCAAAGCGGATTTGAACATAAGCAAGATGAAAGGTTGCCTCTCAAGCACAGCCTGTTTTATCTCTCTCGGCCTCACAAAAAGAGTCTCTCTTCTCACGGGTTGAGTGTTTAAGGCTTTTTGTGGTGGCTCACTCAGTGTTTCACTCTCATTTTTAGTGGAGGTGTTTAGGGGGTCGCTCATGGTAGCTTTGCCTTTGTTACTACTTTCCAATTGGATTTGATCCAGATATACCTCGTGTGGGGATAAAGGCGCCAGCACGACCTTCCGTCCTTGGTGTTCAAACGAATGTTTATTGGTGAACCCGTCATGGACTGCTTTCCGATCGAACTGCCACGGCCGTCCTAACAGGATGTGTCCGGCCTCCATGGGTAGAACATCGCATAACACCTCGTCTTCATATCGCCCAATCTTGAATGGGACGGTGACTTGCTTGGTAACCTTGAGTTGCTTTTGGTTGTTAAGCCATCTGAGGTTGTACGGATGCGGATGTTTGATGGTTTGCATCCCGAGCTTCTCCACCATGCTCTGGCTCGCCACATTTGTGCAACTCCCTCCATCTATGACCATGCTGCAGGTCTTCCCCATGACTATACATCTTGTGTGGAAAAGATTTTCCCTTTGATCCTCTTCTCGGACCGGCTCTTGTGACACTAGCACTCGCCGTGCTACCAGTAGCTCTCCTCCAGCCGCATACTCCTCCTCGGGCTCCTCATTATATTTTGGCTCGGATTCGTTTTCTGCCTCGGACACGACCTCTCCGGTGTCTAAAAGAATCATAGCTCTCTGGTTTGGGCATTTATTCGCATAGTGACCCTTGCCTCGGCATTTGAAGCATTCGATATCTCGAGTCCGGGCTGAGTTGACCTCGGCTTTGCCTTTGAGGTCGGTGCTTTGACCGGGCTTGGCTTCGAACTTTGGCCGTGTCGGGTAGACCACCTTGTCGTCTCGGTAGGTCGGTCGCGAGCTAGTTCCAGCAGTGAACCGATTTGTTCCCTTGCGTCTGAGTTGTTGCTCCAAGAGGATTGCCTTATGTAACATCTCGTACATGTCTTGGTATTCTTGTAGTTCTATTCGGTCTTGGAGATCTCGGTTTAGACCGCTCAAGAATCTTGCCATCGTTGCGTCCTCCGGTTCAAAGACATCAGCTTTGATCATAAGCCTCTCCATCTCCTGGTGATAGTCTTCCACAGACTTGGTTCCTTGAGTAAGACGTCTGAGTTTGGTGTGTAACTCACGTTGGTAATGCGCGGGCACGAACCGTTGCCTCATCAAGGCGGCCATTCCTAGGTTTCAACAGGTCGTTCTCCGTTTCTTCTTCTACTGATCACAATCTGATCCCACCAATCGATCGCGTATCCGTTGAACTCTGATGCAGCTAGGTTTATCTTCTTCCTCTCCGGAAGTTCTTGACATCCAAAGATGATGTCAACCTTCTTTTCCCATTCCAGGAATGCGTCCCGATCGCTCTTGCCGTAGAACGCTGGAATCCGGAGCTTCATTCCTCCGAGGTCATTGTCGTTTCGGCCTCTAGCCGGTTCGGCTTTGTAACGCTGTTGTGGCCGTCCTCCCTCATATCAGTCGTTTGGGTTTCTCGCAGGCATGGCGTGTCCTCGGTCTCGGATTCCTCCAGCTCGGCCACGGAACATTCGGTTGCCTTGCGGTCTCACTCGGCTACTACCAGAGGAATGGTTATCTTTGTAGAAAGGGTTGTCGACCTCAGGTTCCTGGTTCCGATCTCGGCGGATGTGCATAGGTTCCTCACGGTTTTGATCGTTTACTTCCGCTGGCCTCGGCTGACCTTCAAGCCGTTCCATACGTTGGCTCATGCGCTCCATCATCTCGGTGATTTGATTAAGCTTAGCCTCCATCTCCTTAGGGGTGATCCAGCGAACGTGATTACCGTCTCGGAACGTGTAGAATTCACAGTCGTCCAAAGAGAAATCGGATGACATACAAGTACCTCGCAAAAATTAAACAAACACGTTAGTAATCAAATTCCTCACAAGTGTTTCCCTCTTTGTTCACTCACTCTCTTAATGACCTCACAACACACTAGAGTTTCTCTCCGGTTCTAAGCAAACTAAATCGACAAATCGACTTAAGCCTCAATCGAATCGGTGAATCAAGCAAGTTGGACGTTTTAAGAGACAAGAGAATAGATAGAAAGAGAAGAATTCAGATCGTTTTTTTTTTTTTTTCGAATTTCCTCTTTTTTTTTTTACGATTTACACAAGAAAAGATGAGAAAAGATTGAATTCTAAAATAAAAGAAAGATAGTACCGATTCACAAGTGCGTGGCTCTGATACCACTTGATAGAAGACCGTCCTAGGATTGTCACACACTTGGTTCGGTGGAGGTTGATAGATCCTTGGATCCAGTCCGGTTCGGTGGAAGAGATGCTAAGGCGTGAGCGAGAGCTAGAAAATCCTTAGGCCCAATTCCAAAGAAGAGGTTGGAAACGAGGGGATGGACGAAACGATCAAGGGGGTTGCGATACCGGATGTTAGGGTGTGAGACGAGTCCCGAAATTCCCTAAGCCCCAAATATGACTACAACTCTCTTTCTCACTTTGGAATCGAAGGCTACGTCAAGCAGGATGAAACTACTTGATAAACCGAAGATCGATCAATGGTTAACCACCAAAATATCGACAAAGTTCTTAGAGAACAAAAGAGAAAACTCAAAGAGAAATTTTTATAAAAAGATAAGTCATGTGGTTCTGAATACATCGATGCCTTTATATAGAGGCTAAAAGGAAGACCATAGGTCATTACAGAAATTAAAGGACATTAAATGAAACTAAATGAGACTAGATGCGTTGAATAACGATTGGATTTCCGGATGACCCTTCGCGTCCTCTCGCTAGACCTTTGAGCTCCTTGACCGTTATACTTTGGCCGCGAATCAAACTATGGTCGTGAGATGGGCGTGCATTAACCTTGTTAAAACCCCATTCGGAAAACCCAGTGGGACAAAACCGAATGTAAAGAAAAAGAGTATTAACACAACACCCCCAACCAGGTCAGTTCGGACCAGAATACATGAGCACGGTCATGACTTTGTGAACGGGTGTTAGATCGTCAGCTCGGCCTTGGGTCTTTAGCTCGGTAAGAACTTGTTGGATTGCTCCCGTGAGCTTCTTGGTACGCGACCTGGTCATCGGTCCAGTTGGCATGGCCAGGACGTCGTTCTGGTTGGCTCCTCGGTCTTGTACCCCGTCCTGAACCTCGTCTTCGTTTAGCTCGGCCATTTGGTCTTGTGTTCCGGGCTGAACCTCGACTTGTTCCTCATCCTTAGCTCCTATCGGTTCCATGATTCTATCAACAAATATATTTTGAGGCATGTTATCATTGTCATATATGCATTTTTAGTTATGTAATGATATTACAAATATTTATTAATATATTATGTATGTATTTTAATAATATAATTTCTATGCGTTAAACAAATCACAAGAATATTTGACAAAAAAAATCAAAGCTAATTAATCATAACTATCATATAATTTATACTTATATCTAATTAATTTTTTAAATATAATATTTTCTGAAATAAATCTATATAAAAAAAAAGATAAATCTCACTCCGCGCGGATTACTACCTAATACTAAAATATGACTAACATGTTGTTTATTTTACTTAATGTTAAAATTTCATTGAACACCATCTCTATACTTTCAATAGCATTTTACGCTTAAATGTTTTCAAATGTATTGTAGTATTATCTTCAATTTTATAATAACTACCAAAGATTAACTATAATTTTTTATAAATTTTGTACTACTAAATATGTATATTTTTATTTGAATAATCAAATTTACAAGTAACAATCTTTTATTGTGTTTACTATATGTAAGATTAATAATTTTAATTTTAAATTTATGCATGTAATTTAATAAGCAGATTCGTTAATATTTTTAAATATAACATCATTTTTATTAAAAAAAAGAAGAATATGAACAAAAATCTAAGATCAATTAATAAAATATTATTATTTTATATTATTATTCTATAGAAATTTGTATTATTAATTTATAGAAGTGCAATATATTGTTCGGAATTGGTGAAAATGATGTCGATACTAGAGAGATGGTTAGCATTTGACTTATACTTGGAGAATATTGTGAAATGTGAGACTTTCATTTTTTTTTTTAATTTTACACGTTTCACGTATGAAGGATACAAAAATGGACAATTTAGCACAAAATATATAGATCTATTCTCAAGATGTAAACTCGGTATCTTCGGTTTGGACTACCAAACCAAGCCGTTTTAAGTATCTCAAAAACTCGAATCTGGATAAAAATCTCTAATAAAAATCAGATTTCGCTTTTGGTTTATTTCGGTTTAGTATTTTGTTTTTTTCGGCCTCGGTTTTGTAGTTTTTTTTTCTCAATTGATGAGTGTAGGGAAAGAAATTTGTGAGAAAAACACACAGAAAATTACAAAAAGTAGAAATAAAGTGGCTGTTCGATAATCCCTTATGATGCAAGAAAAGAAGCTCTTTTTAATTCGCAAACTAACTCATTAAAGGGCTTTGTTCCATTATCTCGTTTTGGGGATTTTCAATCGGATCTCTTAACATTCTCGAAAAAAAATGATCGATTTCAGTCGAGTCCAGAAGGAGCTCCAAGATTGCGAGAAAGACAAGGATGCTTCGGGTATCCGGGTCAGCCCGAAATCCGATAACCTTACCCGACTCACCGGAACCATCCCTGGTCCAATCGGTACTCCTTACGAAGGCGGCACTTTTCAGATCGATATCACGATTCCAGGTCCGAAAACGAAAATTTTCGTCTATACGCTTTTGATTAGTGATAAAAGTTTGGGGATTTCACTTGTTTTTGCTTCAATTGAGTTAGGGGGTTTCGAAATTTCGTGTGCGGAAAGTGAAATCCTTCTCGAATTTTGCTATTGTGGTGAATGGGTTTATGAGTTCATATTCTAGGGTTTATGGGTCTTATGATTCGTATTGTGTGATTTCCATCAATCAATCTTTTTATTAGTTTATCATTTCCTCAAAAATTGCAGAAGGGTATCCATTTGAGCCTCCAAAGATGCAATTTTCAACCAAAGTTTGGTAAGAAGATGACTCTGGTTCTTATATCAATCTCTCGCAAAATATGTATCTGTATGTATGTTTGATAAGTGAAGGAACTTAAACCTATAGTATTACAGTTTCTGCATCTATTATAGAGATTGTATCATTACTATGCATAACTCTTTAGTCTCAGTTTTTGCTGTCTCATATACATTATAATCTCATATTATCTGTGGCCAGAAGTTTGGTCTTTGGTAGAGTTGTTTTAAGGTTCTCTTCAACTTTCTCTTTACATACATTTTACCATTACTAATTCGGCTTGTGTTAAGGTATATCAATTCTCTATTGACTCGTAAGATATTTAGACAATGAATTATGTGGTAATAAATGCTCTATCTTCGTTGATTCGTCTTAATTAAAACCCGAAGGCACCCGAACATAAGTAGCCAAAGCGGGGCAATATGCTTGGATGTCCTGAAAGACCAGTGGAGTCCAGCTCTTACTTTGAAGACAGCTCTTGTTTCGATCCAGGCATTACTCTCTACACCAGAGCCCAAAGACCCTCAAGATGCTGTTGTAGCTGAACAGGTTCGAGTACATTACCTTAATCATCTTCGGTTCTTTCCCTTTTAATAAGTCACTTTGAACCAATTCTGATCTCTCTGATGTTTACAGTACATCAAGAACTATCAAGTGTTTGTATCAACAGCTCGTTACTGGACCGAAACATTCGCCAAGAACTCTTCGCTAGAGGAAAAAGTGAGTTGTTGATATGACTATCTATATCTAATGGTTTGAGTAAAAATGCAGTGTCTGGTTTGTGTATTAAAAGGTTTGTATCGGATTTGATTTTGTCACAGGTCAAGAGACTCGTGGAGATGGGTTTTGGAGATGCTCAGGTTAGGAGCGCAATTGAATCAAGTGGTGGAGATGAGAATCTGGCATTGGAAAAGCTCTGTTCTGGTTAGATTCTATCAAAACAGGCCTCATTGGCGCTAGATATGATATTAATTTGGGCTGTTAACTTAATGTTGTGAGATTTTGCTCTTGTCTGATGATAAAGAGTGAAACTTCTATGAAATTTTTTACTAAATGCAATCTATAAAACAGATTATATCTAGTGGATCAGTGAGCATGGAGTGTGTCAGGTTTATTCATGATGATTAATCAAATGTCTTCTGAATTCTGATTGATAGAATTGGTTGTTTTTCGTGATAGAACCGGTGTATTTCTAATAGCTAACCGGGTTTATGTTCAATTCAAATAAACCAAACTGATCTGAAACCAAACTGCAATAACCAATCTAAAATTTGAACCGTGTACCACAATTGATTAACTTTTTGTTATCTGAACTGAAACCGGACTGAATAAAGCGAAAGAAAAATACACAATTCATTCTAAACTTCTTAACTAATGTATCAGTATTTGATATAAGATTAAATTCAAAGCAAAACCATAATGTTATCAAACCATCCATTCAAGATAAACCATCCGAACCAAATTAAAGTTCATTATAAACCATAATGTTATCAAACCATCCAAATCCAACTAACATTCAGATTTAACACTTCTAGTTTTTTTGGTTAGTGAAAACTGAAACCAAGTGTGAATCAGTCGAAGGCAGAGAGAGAGGTTGAACCATTAAAGGCATTGCATTTAGTGAACAAGAAAGCCAAACGTATAATTTGGTTTGAAACTCAACTACCAATAAATTCCATTGTTGACCCATCCATTTACATCCTTCTGCCTTTTCAAATTTTCCCATTATTTTATTAATATAATTTACTCAAATTAATAAATTTATTATATTAAAACAGAATCACGTTAGTGTTTATTTTCAAATACTTCCAAAGTTTTTTTTAAAAATATTTATTTATATATATAAATTTAATTTCAAAAATTAGATATTAATTTAAATAACTAAAAAAAAATAAATATAGATTATATCTATAGTCTATACATATTAATTTAAATAGACTTCCTTAAATATAAATTAAATTTAATTTAAAATTTGAAATTTAAATAAGATTTTCAGAATAACATATTTAATTAACAAATATTTTATTATATTTTTTTAATCATATTCTATCAGATTAAAATTTCACATATTAAAAATAGATAAATATTAATATTATATAATAATTTGATGGGATAAATTAAGTTTTTTTTATAATTATAGTCTTATGCAGATTAGGTTATCAAAGCATGCAAGATATTAGGGGAAAATTATTTCAAAATTAGTAAATTTTTTACTAAATGCAATCTATAAATATTTAAAGTAATATAAATGGGCGGGTTAAATTATGGTTTCATAATCATAGTCTTTTTCGGATTAATAAAATGAACGGATTAAAAATATATTTTTATAATAACGATTACTTTTTGATTAATAAAATAATCAGGTTAAAATTATGTTTTTATGATCATGATAGTCATAATAATACTGAAAAAAATATATATATATCTAAACACAATTTTTTATATTACTTATTAAAAATTATATTTATAAAGAATACATAAATTAAATTACAAATTTTGATTAAAACAAAATTCTAAAATCTAGTACTGAATTAATTTTGAATCATTTGTATTTGAAGAACTCACCTAGTCTTGGCAAACACTCTCTTTCCTCGACAAAACGTGCATAAGCTTTCTCGTCGTCATGGCCTCATGGGTCTTTAGTTTTCTTACTTTTTATTCGTTTTGGTTTTGGTTTTTTTTTTTAACTTTTTATTTGGTTTGGCTCTTTGAGAACACTCGAATTTTAAATTAGGCTTCGGGGGAGACTAGTGTAACTCCATAGTCAAAACTCATAAAAGTTTATGACTTTTGTTTTGCATAAATCAATTTATAGTGGAGCATTCCTTGATATATAATGATTATGAAGTTGCTTTAATGTTTATTTCTCAATAAAATGATTTCGAATTTTATAATAGAATAATGATAATATTAATAATAATAATATTGTAAATAAGTGAAGTGGAGTATGCAGCAATGAGGAAAGAATCTAAGAGCGGCTTTAGGTTTAGACCAATATTTCGTCCATATTTATATTCAATTGTTGGTTGGTTCTTGCTGAAGTATATTCTATAAAAATCTTTAGGACTAAATTGAATGATTGTAAATTTGTACCAGATTCGAAACTACGATGCTCTGTCAAAGATATCTACGAACACTTGTGTAAGTGTTCGTAGATTTTTATATGAGATTTTTCTCAATTGAAACTTGTTGTTGTTCTAACTAAAGTGACATAAGATCAACTACATATTTTAATTTAGATTTTGAGAGATTTGCACAAGCTGCCATTTTATTTAAATCTTAGTTAAATTTATGTCATTCTAAAAAAAATCTGTAATTTAAAATTTTGTTGCTGAATTTACCCTGATTTTTTTTTATTTGATGCTTTAAAGTCAACGAATCATGAAACACTCGTCAATCGTTGTCAGCATTTGCAGCATCGACGAATGTTTAAGATTATCATTTCGATTTGTTGATATATTGCATCTGATACAAAAGGATTCAACTTGAATGAATACTAATCTAATCGAATCTATACTCTATAGACCAAAACAACAAACTTTTTATGGATTAACTTTCGTAATTCTTTAACCATGAAGACTTAATAAACATAGAAATTTATGTCCAAACCAATACCCTAGCGAATATTGTTGAGTTGGTTTCACTGAGTCATCGGTCTGTTTGACATCCCTAACCTCAATTCAAATAGATGGAAATATTACAACATAGACTTTTTTCGTAACAGTACTGATTTTCAAATTAATTTTATCGTTTACATGCGTCTCTGATGTCACACAAAAAATAATGACATAAAAGCATAAAAAGAATTTTGATAAAGAAAGAAACAACAAAGTCAAATCTATTTGAACAGAAAAAAAAAAGTAGAATAACTTTTTGGGGCTTTAATTTCTTACAGATGATAAAAAAGGCTTTTTTGTTTCCAACTTTATTCACCTTTAGGCAGGCCTTTCTATACAACAAATACGGAAATACCAAAATTCCATGGCAGCAAAAGTAGATTTAATCTTTAATTTATTTTTCACAACTCTCTTAAGCTATACATATAGAGAGATGTCCATTGTCAAATCTCAGATTAATCTAAAAAAAATCGTAAAATAGAACTACTCGTAAAGTATTAACAGAAAACCACCATTTTATTTCACTCTACTACGTGCCAAAGACTCGACTGAGTCCAAAACGTTGTCGTTTAGCGATTCACCATTTTCTCACTGTGTAATGTATCTTTCGAAGTGAGAAGACAAAAACACACAAAAAGCTGAAATCAATTCATCGGTTTACCGATCACGGAGATATGATAAGCTAAAGAAAAAGAAGAACTTTTTGCGATTCAAACGATTTTTTAGGCCAATGGGCTGCGTTTGCTGCAAAAATTCCGCCGGAGAGAAACGGAATCCCAATGAAACTGCTCCGGGAAACCTCCACCGCCGTGAATCTAAGGCGGAGGATTTGCCTTCTTCCTCCACCACCGTGTCTGTACCGGAGCTCGATACCGGAGAGAAGAAGAAGAATTCGGGTTTGGATTCGATTCAGATTCAAACGGCGAGAACGTGGCACACTGGCGATTTCTCGGCTGGCTCTTCTCGTCGGCCGTTTGGAATGAGCCTCCGTGCTCCGGAAGTTTGGCCACCGTGGCTAATTGCTGCTTGCGGCGAATCGATCAAAGACTTGACTCCTCGCCGAGCCACCACTTACGAGAAGCTCGAGAAGGTAACCAAAACACTAATCATCAAAGATTAGCATTAAATTAAGTAATCAAAACACTAATCATTAACAATAAATGATGAAATCTTTGAGGCAATATTAGAAAGTTTCGAGCTTTACATCCAATTAATTTCCTTTTTCTTGATTAGTTTATTTGCTTAATTATACTCTTTGTTGTTTTGTTCTTAATGAATGATGATTACACACTAATCATAAACAAGAAATGATGAAATCTTTGATGGTATAATTAGAAAGTTTCTAGCTTTACATCCAATTAATTTATTTTTTCTTGATTAGTTTATTTGCTTAATGATACATTTTTGTTTTGTTGTTAATGACAATCTTTAGAATTTTTTTTTTTTAGATTGGGCAAGGAACTTACAGCAATGTGTACAAGGCGAAAGATCTATTGACTGGAAAAATCGTAGCTTTGAAGAAAGTGAGGTTTGATAATTTGGAAGCAGAGAGTGTTAAGTTCATGGCAAGAGAGATTCTTGTGCTGCGACGGTTAAACCATCCTAATGTTATAAAGCTTGAAGGTTTAGTTGCTTCAAGGGTTTCGTGTAGCCTCTACCTTGTTTTTGAGTACATGGAGCATGATCTCTCTGGCCTTGCTGCAACTCAAGGTGTTAAATTTGATCTTCCTCAGGTGTGTGTTTTCGTTTTTTCGTTTCGTTTCTTACCACATACAATGCATTGTTTTACAGAAGATAAATGATTAATTACATGTATGAAGTTGGTGTGAAATGTTGATATGCTTCCAAGTATAAGTGGTAATTATGAATTTGATGTTTTTAGGTTTCTTTTCTGATGTCTTTTTATTTTATTTTGTCTTTAGGTCCACAGATCCTGTTTTGGTCACATATGGTCATGTTTGCGTCTTGCTTGGTTTTGTTTATATTGTGCCTTTGGTGAAGTTATAATGATTTGTCTGTGGACCCATTATGTTTCTGGTTTCTGGTTTCTGGTTTCTGGTGAATTTCAACGTCCTTTATGAATTGTCATTCATTGGATTTGGTTCTTTTATTATCTATGCATATTGATATTATTGCATAATCTTAAGTTGCAGAATTAAGAAACAGATTAGTCTGAAAAAGTTTATAAACAAAGATACCAACTTGTATATGAATATTATAAGCTTTAATGGTGGAGTTTTCTTTCTTTTTTGTTGTTGTTGTTTAGGTGAAGTGCTTTATGAAACAGCTACTATCTGGACTAGAGCATTGCCATAGCCGAGGAGTATTACATCGAGATATCAAAGGTTCTAATCTTTTGATAGATAACGATGGAACACTGAAGATTGCTGATTTTGGGTTAGCTACGTTTTATGACCCAAAGCAAAAGCAAACAATGACTAGTCGTGTTGTCACGCTCTGGTACCGACCTCCCGAGCTTCTTCTTGGAGCTACCAACTATGGAATCGGTGTTGATCTTTGGAGTGCTGGTTGTATTATGGCAGAGTTACTTGCTGGCAAGCCCGTTATGCCAGGAAGAACCGAGGTAAACAAGAACCGTGTTTAATCTTGTTCTTGTTAGTCTGCTTAGACATTCTTGTAGGGCCTTTTGTCTTAGTTTAATGCTTCTTGGTGAATTGATTTATCCTTTGGAAACCAACTACACGAATCTTGGAGTCTTGGACAATAAATGCAATGTACAACTGAATATTAATGAGGTTGTTTGTTTACCGTTTATTTCTTACCTAATTTGTTTTTTTTTGTTGGTAGGTCGAACAACTTCATAAGATATTTAAATTATGTGGCTCACCATCAGATTTGTACTGGAAGAAGTATAAATTGCCGAACGCGACTCTGTTTAAGCCGCAGCATCCGTACAAACGTTGTGTCTCTGAAGCCTTTAATGGGTTCACTCCA
Source organism: Eutrema salsugineum (assembly GCF_000478725.1). Taxonomy (NCBI): domain Eukaryota; kingdom Viridiplantae; phylum Streptophyta; class Magnoliopsida; order Brassicales; family Brassicaceae; genus Eutrema; species Eutrema salsugineum. The sequence goes on from NW_006256829.1 coordinate 14,904,579, forward strand.
TCCTCTGTGCATTTAGTCGAGACACTTTTGGCTATTGACCCTGATGATCGAGGAACTTCTACCTCAGCCTTGAATAGTGAAGTGAGTGATCTTCCATTATTTTAAATTACTTTGGTTGGGAAAAGAAGAAAAGCCGGTTAGTTTGTGAGTAGATGTTATGCTAGCAAAAACACTTCATGAGAAAAGCATTCTTTTATTTTGGTTTGTGTGTGCAGTTCTTTACGACTGAACCGTTGGCATGTGATCCATCAAGTTTACCAAAGTATCCGCCTTCCAAAGAACTGAATGTAAAGCTGAGGGACGAAGAGGCAAGAAGGTAACTAGTTTTTACATCTTCTTTTATCTGTTTTCTATATTCTCATGTTATTGATTAATTTGATTGTAATTGGTCTTGTCTTGTGGTTACATTTGTCATACTTCTAGGCAAAAGGGTCTTGCTGGAAAATCTAGTGGTGTTGAAGGAGCTAGAAGAATAAGGTTTCGTGGAGATCGCACTGGGCGTGCTATTCCAGCCCCAGAAGCTAATGCTGAGATTCAAGCAAACTTGGATGTGAGAAAATCTTGTTTTTTTTTATCTCATTCATCCTTATGCACACACACATAGACAAATATATATAATTAATATTTGTGTATGTAATTCTTTCTCACTGTAATGTTTTCCCTTGCTACTGTGTTTTGCAGAGATGGAGAGTTGTACCACAAACACATGGAAAGAGCAAGAGTGAGAAGTTCCCGCCTCCTCACCAGGACGGTGCAGTTGGGTACCCAGTGGAAGATCAGTCAAAGAAAAGCTCACTATTTGGTGCAAAGCCTGAGACTTCTTTTGGCTCATCAAGATCACTCAAGGTCGGGGAAGGGACATCAATGAGAAAGATTTCAAACAAAAACGGGGCTCTTGCTTCTTCTTCTAGAAAGTACATATGGGGGCTTAAACCTCCTCCAGCGCTTGGGCTATCGATGGACTTACTTTTCAAGAGCAGATCAGAAGTTTTTGGGGTCCGCAGATAATAGGATACAGGAAATGAGTTGAGAATTGTATTAGTTCATCAAAATAAAGATATTTGTTTCCAATTTTAATTTCTGAAAGGTTGGTTGAAGTTCATATTCTTTGTAGTAGAATAGAAAGAGAGATAGAGCAGAAATGGAAATGTGGTTTTTGACTCTTATGTAAAAACACAGTTCATGTAGTTCTAGAATCCTACTTTAAAAATTGTATAGTTGTTGAGATGGGTTTTTGAGGCTTCAAAGATTGGATATTCAAACATTTTGACTATTGCTTTCTTCCACTTTGTCTTCATGCATCTGCAAAAGAAAAAATCAATTTGGTTTTCTTTTAAAAACCAAACAAGAAGCCATTATTATGTCAATAAGACAAAACTCTTAATTGATTTCAAACTTTTGGAAACTCATCTTTGTCCATGATATAGTGCAAGGCTTTTCATCCACAAAATCATAATTCTTATGCAGGAAAGAACAGAAAAGAAAAAATATTATAGAATATGAGATGACTTCCTTAACAAGTAATAGAAGTGAATAACAACAAATTAGAATTTGTGGATTGGAAATGTGTTGACATTTTTCAAAATTTTATAACCTTAAAGTTTATTTATTACAACAAAACTAGTTTAATCATAGTTTAAATTATATTTTGTGAAAAATTTTCTGAAATTAAGTTTTTTTATCCATATTTCTGAATCTTTTTATGATTTTTTTTGTTTGGTTTTCAAAGACACATTTTATACACTGTAATCTCAACATAACGATTCAATTCTTAGCACTAGGACTCAGTATGAACTAATCTTTGTCCTAATTATGCTCGGAAAGAATACGGTCTATTTAAATCAATTTCGAGCATGTGAATGCTACATGGAAATAAAATACTGAGATATATATTCAAGTTTATGAACAATTAGCAAAAACTGAAGCTTTTGTGTACCTCTTAGAAGACCATGAATATAGTCTTTCACCAGTACAAAACTACAACCCTTGCTGATATTATGGGTTGAGGTTGATGGAATGTTGTGATGCACAATGTTTTCTCTCCACATTGTATCAATTAAGTTGCACATCGTGATGCTAATGCAGATGGAAGATTTTTAATGTCTACTATTCCACTGCTTCCGCGATAAAGATGAACAAAGACTTATGTGTACCTTTTGGACCATTTAATAGATGGTCACATGTCATGGTCTGCAAACATATGTGCTTTCTCTAGAGTATTTCATCATGTCTTTGTGCCATTCAGAAACAAAAAGAGAAACATGATAGGAATTTTGTTTGAATTTGAGAGAGAGGTGGGTTTCATAGATGAACATCTTCATGATTAAATATACAAGATTGTTGTTGTTGACATCCGCTTTGAGTAATAGTTAGTTGTAAGTTTTTACGTCAACCGTGCAAAAGCATAGTAACAAGTTATCATTATATGACCAAATTCACAGTGATTACCAAATCGTCGATTATGTTTTAGTTATGCATAGTGTTAACTGGGAACCAAAACTGAAAAGCTAAACGGGAAATGATTAGTTCATAAATTTATAGATTATATACAAAACAGGAATTAGGCGCACCACATTCATTATTCGGTGAGGGATTCGTTGTGCGGCCATTATTCGACAAAAGGAAGTAGGAAAACAGGTGTTATGAACTCCTTCACTAGCGTTCTCGATCAATTTATCAATTAACCCAAAAGATTAGAATCTTCAATTTGGGAAAGACAAAAAGATTTGCAAAAACGAAAACCAAATCGAGGATTAAGAAGAATAATAGCAAAAGATAAAATAAAATCACGAGGAATGGTGGTTTTGTAGCAAAAGTGAGAGAGAGATTCATTTTTCCTCCTTTTTCTTATTTTCCTTTCTTTTTTAACGATCAAAGAAGAAATTTGTTGAGTGGTGGTTTCTTGAAATGATCATCATCTTATTTGGATCTGTAACAAGCTCTCTTTGCTGCTCGAACGATATCCTCTACCTGCATACCAATCAATGTTTTCAAATACATTGAATAAAAAAAAGGAAACATTTACATTTGAACAAAAAGTTTTTACTTTTTATGCAAATAAGAGACAGACCTGAGGAAGAGCCAATCTCTCTAAGTTAGCTGCATAAGGCATTGGAACATCAGCTCCTGCGATCCTCTCGACCGGTGCATCCAAGTATGAAAAGCTCTCCTCTACAACCGAAGCACTGGTCCATAACAAAAAAAATTAATCCATAATTTTAAACTTACTATATCGAAAAACTGTTTTTGTTTGAGTCAAGAAAATGAAGTAAACCAGATCTCTGCACAGACTCCATGTTGAGGGAAACCTTCTTCAACTGTTACCAATCTACTTGTTTTTCTCACTGAAGCATTGATGGTCGCTCTGTCTAGCGGACGGATTGATCGAAGATTTATCACCTTCAGAATATTTATTAAAAACAAACTTTTAGAGTTCACGTATCAGTTTTCAAGCAGAATCAGAAGACAGAAAAATCCGAAAAATCTTCATTACCTCAGCACTTATACCCTCTTCTGCGAGCTTCTCAGCTGCCTAGAATCAGGTAACATTCAAAGTATCAGAGACAGAAGAAAGACTAGCACCGATTTCGTAAAATAGCAAAGCTTGTTATAGGCAGGAAACTAGCAAAAATAGTTTGAAATACTGAAAGGTGCTTGTGAAAGTAGCAAACCTTGAGGGCGAAACCGACCATCTTCGAGAAAGTTGTGATAGTTACATCCTTTCCTTCTCGTTCAATCTGTCAAAGGCCAATACAGCATTAAAGCATCTAACAGCTAAACAGAAGAAGCACGAAAAAAAATAAGGCGAGTGATAGTACCTTGGCTTTGCCTATGGGGAGACAGAAACTTGAATCAAGTGCTTCTTCCGAAATTGGAAATGACTCACCGTATCTGGATGATGAAATCAAAATTGTAATGTGACTGAAGGCTCTAATTAAATGAACTTCAAAACTAAAGCTCAAATTAGGTACACTACTTACAGTAACTCGTTTTCGAGGAAGACAACAGGGTCAGGGTCTCTAATGGCAGCTTTAAGAAGACCACGAGCATCTTCGGCTGAATATGGAGCGAGAACTTTCAAACCAGGAACTGAGGCGTACCATGCAGCATAGCACTACAAAATGTAGATCAGAATATCTCCAATTAGCATCCAGAGATAAAGATACATGGTCACAACTAGTAGTAAACATGGATCATTCTTGAATCCTTGTACTGATCATGTTAGTTATACAGTGAATAGTACCACTACACGAACAGTGATACCACCAAAATGCATGTATCGATCATGTTAGGGAAATTTTGATTAATGTTAAAGGCAAAGCTAATTCCTTGATCCAACTTGAATATCATAATCATTTTCACATAAGCAGAGGGTAGAGTTTAAGAGAATGCGAAACAACAAATTATTCATTTTCTTTTTGGTGAAGAAAAAAGTATGTTGTACAGAATTTGCATTAGCGTTTACCTGAGAATGCTGAGCCCCAACACCAGCAGCAGCACCATTGGGTCCTCTAAAGACGATAGGTACATTTATCTGTCCAGCAGACATGTAATTTGACTTTGCAGCAGAATTGATGATATGATCAATTGCCTGAAAGAAGTCCAATAGATGTTAGGACACACAAACAGATATAAATAGAGATTTCGTAAACTTTAATGTCATTAATGATAAGACGCCAAACGAAAATAAAGCCAATGATGTCTGGAAGCATATTTGCACCACAGTGCATGATCCCATTATGCAACAAGAGGAAGAGGAAAAATGTAGTATTAGAAAAATAGAGTAAAAACCAACACTAACCTGCATAGAGAAGTTAAACGTCATGAATTCTACAACAGGTTTTAATCCAGCATAGGCGGCACCAACTCCAATTCCAGTAAATCCAGCCTAAAAACATAATTAAAAAGATGACTGTCAGAAATCTTCCCACTCTAGAAACATAGACATAAGAATTGCATCTGAACAAAAAAGAATTAATAATAATATAAGTAATCCAAACCTCGGTAATAGGGGTATCGTAAACTCTCTCAGGACCATATTTCTCCAAAAGGCCTTTAGTGATCTATGAGTACATGACAAACCTCCAGCATCAGATCAGCGTCAATTCAAAAGAAAATTTAACTAGAAAATTCTGTTTCCATCAGGTCAAAAAATTCTAACCTTGTAGGCACCTTGATATTGGCCAACCTAAAAAGACGACAAAATATTAATTATAGATATCTGATTAGAAATGCCAGATCAAAGTATAAAACCTGTCAGCTGAAACTAACCTCTTCACCCATGACAAATACTTTAGGATCTGCAGACATTTCCTCATCAATTGCAGAATTTAGAGCATCTCTGACTGTCATCTAAACAAGGATATATGCATACAAAAATGTAAGCGATATTAAATTTATTTTGAGAAATTCCATACACAAGGAACACTATCTTTCAGAAATATTGACAAAGACTGGAGTTTACATCAGCTTTATCAGCTGCGTTTTACTAGTCAGCTCCTATATGAACTAAACAGTGGGCTCTCAAAGTGTACATCAAATTCTAATTTCAGCTAAATTTGTTTAGATTCTAAATTGTTAGTCATAATAACGATCCTAGTCTTCTAAAATCCAACATTTTCAGTGACAGAACACAGGAGAGAAAACCAAGAGTCATTAACAGCTGTTCTATGATAGCCTATCCTTCGCGTTTCTTAGATGCTCACTGTTTGCAAAGCCAGATACGTGCAGTTTCCTTCATCTATTCAACGATTTATTACTCTCTAAAACCCGATGTCTAAGAGAAAACAACAAAAAGGCAAGCGACACAATTCGCAGAAGACGACATTTATCTATCATCCAAAGGAGAAGTGAAGAGGTGATCATTCTAAATTGATCAAAACTCGATAGAAAGGTAGCTCAATTCGGTAAAAGACATTACCTCTTTAGCACCAGCAGCGTAGCTCCTTGCGGAAACCAAAGCCGATCGCGTCCTTCTCAGAGACTGTTCAACATCCATTTCGAAATCAGACAATTGCGAAAGAACGAAAAAAAAAAAAAAACCATAAATCCGATCCCAGAAACTCCACAAAAAAAAAAAAAATCGTATCCGTACTGAACAAATGAAGAGTAAAAGCCTCTTACCGACGCAGAAAAGCCTCCATCGACGGCTCTCTGTCTCAAGATTCCCCACATTTTCTCTAACTGAAGAACAAAAAATCAGTAATCATTTACGATACGGATGAACAAAATCCCTGTAGATCTAACAATCGTCAAAAATTTTCTAAAAAAGAAAAAACGAGACAAAACGAATAGAGGAATGAATCGTAATCCGGAGAAAGCAAAGGACGAGTGAACAAGGAGACGTGAAATGATTACCTGAGCTTGATACGATCTACCGCGCCTGCGAAAATAGCGATCGGAGACGGCGGATTCGATTGAGAGGAAGAGACGACTCAAAGCTTGAGCGAAAGGGCACTGTTTTTTTTTGTAACAACAACAACAACACAGCACAAGACATTTCAATTAGATGATATATAATAAGAGTAGGTCTTCTTCACCAAATTACAGGAGCCGTACGATTATTCACTACCGGTCAAGATCAATGGTTGACATTCCCTATTATACTTTTTTCTTTTTTCTCTTTTCTTTTCTCAACTTTTTTATGCCATGGTTGAAGTTTATAAAAGTCGACGACCAAATATATGCTATTAAATTACTGTTGGAATATACGAAAATGGTGAGATATATTCTTAATTTATTAATTATTAGAGTGAAAAAATATACTTAATTAGCTCGCAAAGGGCAAAAATCATTAATTTGACATGGCTTTTTTTTAAAAAAGTGAGCTAATTAGTTTAAAAATCCAACAAAAGAAAAAACAAACAAACAAAATATCTAAAATCATAATCTCTGTTTGTATCAAGCTTGTACAGAATCGCTACTGGTAGTTTCTTTTTGCTTTCTTTCAGCTTGAAGTGATCTGCAAAGTGATTCAAGCTTATCTTTCTGATTCTTTGTCTTCTCCAACAGTTTCTTCAATCTTTCACGCTGTTTCATTGTTGAAAACCATAAGAGTTAGTGTTTTTCACTGATTGATAAAATGGTGAGAAAAGACGGTTTCGGTTTTTACCTCTTCGACGAGTTCTATGAGAGAAAGATCCGATTTCTCGGTTTTGCTCTTCAAAAATGCGTTTTCTTTCCTGAGTTCTTTGATTGCTTTTGACATCTACTCAAGAAAACACCAGTATAGAGACAGGATCAGTAAGTAACTAAGCTCACAGACATGGCACTTCAGAACTTTCATAAAAAACGATGAAGACATGGAATGGCGTTTTTACCTTCTCGATTTCTTGTTTGAATGTTTCAAACACCTCGTTGCTCTTTACCAATGCGTCCTGCATATAATCGTGTTTCATTTTTTATGTTTAAGCTTCACACACCCAAATCAAGGAATCTTATTATCGGTGGTGATTATATTGAATCGAGAAGACGATAAAGGAAGCGTATAAAGGGGAAGAGAGGAGACCTGGAACTGCTGGAATTTCTCTCCATCAGATGTTAGCTGCAACCGCAAGTTTTTCTCAGTTGCTAAAAGCTGAGAAACTTGATCTGCGTAAACTTTCATCTGAGATTTTTCATGGATGAGTTTCTCCTCGTGCTGCTTGATTTTTAACTCAGAAATCTGTAGCTCGAGTGTTTTCTGCTTCAACTGTTCATTTCAAAAATGGGATGTTATCAGGTATATATACATTACAGTTACAAGCCAATAATTATAGCTAAAATGATGCTTCATGTATAGTTGGGATATAATTATACTCTTTGCTCATGTTGTTGTTCTGAAAGCATATATTGATCAGCCAGGTGCTTCAACTTCGTCCTCAACCTGGAGATTAGGAAACAAAACCACTGAAATTGATAAGGACCTCTAAATAATGCTATATCGAGCTGATGCAAGTAAAGCCGTTTTTAAAGTGATATCCATGCAAGTATATAGTTTGCAGTATGTGTGAGAGAGCATATTCATACTGATTTCTACATAAATCTGCAACAAAACTGTACATATACTAAATATTTCTACTCTTCTACAATAGAAAACGTGGTGATTTAAATTTGTTTGGCTTACATCTCATTTTCTTTTAGTTGTGAGAGGCTTTCATCCTTTTGCTCGTCCAACTTAATGCTCACATCCTATAGCCAAAGAGAGATTCGTAAGGTCAAGAGTGTAACCAACAAGAAAATAATCAAATAGTGATTTTTGTAAGTGTCTGATATTGCAAAATCCTACAAGAAAATTCATCAAACTAATTTCTGTCAGTCTATTTCAGCGTATCCATCTAGATGAAACTAATATGGACTCTTTTCTACTTTATTTAAGTGAGTTCCAATATTTTCCAAGGATTAAATAATTCTGTGAGATTTCGATACTAATATGTGTCAATCCCTGAACATATTAACGAAGAAGAAGAAGGTTATTTCCCTGACAATCCCAAGCATATAGCACAGAAGATTAAAGGAGATACTAAGGGAATAGAACAAGGTTCAAGAACGAGGAGCGTAGGATTTGCCTAAGAAAAAAAAAAGAAAGTTATAACACAATATTTCTTCCTCTTCAGAACTGCCAATACCAATGGCAAAGTGGCGCAAATTTTTAAGATTCAGCAAAGATCAAAAACCTGGGAATAATTCACAACGAAAAATGTGTTCAACGACCTTTATTGCTTCCTGGAACTTTGTCGATAAATCTGATCTTAACGTTTGTCCCTCAGTTGACACTCGCTTGCATTCTTCCTGTTATACAAAGGAACATCCAATTTACACTCAAAACAAGACGACAGATAGAGTAAGCAAGAGAAAAAAAAAAAAAAAAAAAAAACAGCATACCATCAACATTTTGTTCTGACGTTGTAACTCTCTACAAAGAGACTCAAGCTTGTCACGGACAGTAATAGCTAAAACAAAGAAAGGAGAAAAACAATTAAAAACATCGTCATTAGTGTTCAGTGATGACTGATGAGTAGAGACTATAAAGAACAATCAAAGGCAAAACTGGTTTTACTGATTTCCTATTACCAGAATCTCTTTCAGAAAGGACTTGCTGATACTTCAGCATGAATTCGAGAAACTCTTTTTCTGATTTGAACATATTCTTTGAACCTTTACGCTTTGTCTCAACTGCCTCCTGCTTTTAACATCAGCAGAAATCAGGAACAGCAACAATAAGCAAAGGAGAACACTGAACTTTATTACACTTAAAATTGTCTTGTCCCTTTTCAATCTAGCTTAAGCAACTCGCATAAAATGTGAACACAGAGAATTTTGGATACAAGGCCTGCTTATCATCTAACATCCAGAATCTTGGTTTTAGCATTAATGCAATTGGCAAATTCTACTATTGCTTGGAATCTAACAAGGAGTCACAATCGAAAAGGTATGATACAGAGAATCTTATCAAGTTGATATCAATGACATTTGGGATAGTTAATCAATTGTCCAAGCAACAATGAACACAGAAAGGATTCTAGACGCAAGGACTGCTAATTATCTGACATTAACCAAAATAAATAAATCTAACAAGAAAATGCAACCCAAAAGGCATGATATAGAGAATCCTATCAAGATATTCAAACTGATAATCAATTTTGTGCTAGATAACAAAAAATGTGGAATAGCACATCAAAATACTAACTTGTTTTCTGGGTTTGAGTGAATCCATACTCTGAGTCGAGGCCGATTCTTTGTCCTTAGACAAGATTGGATTCTGAGTTGACCCTTCTGATACTAAACCCAAAAGCAAAGAAGCAAAGTTAGGTTACAAAAGAAGGTAAAATACCCAAAAAAAGGAATTTGAGAATATGTTCGTTTCACATCTCTCACATGTTTGGCAATCAGGAGGAGGAGGAGCTTCTTTCTGCTCTAAGCTAAGCTCGCTCGAGACCTGAATTAGGTCATCTACGTCGTCCGTTTCTTCACACAACGGAACGGGAAATGTCCTGGGCTTCTCTGATTTCTCAATCGACACATCATCGGCTTGATGCTTTGTTGTGATACGATTTTCTTCCTCGGCCACCGGAGAAATGAGAGGTGGCTCCGCAGCTCCGTCGACGAATCCATCGGGCAAGGAATCGACTTCGGGGAGCAAATTCGATTGCTGTGACTCCATTTTCGACTCTGGATCTGGAAACCAAATTACGAATCAGCGAGATAGAAAACCCAGTTTTTCGCAACTGTGACGGATTTAGGCGAGTAGAAGAAGATGAAGCACAAAACCTTTTACGGGTTTTAAACTTTTTTAATGAAAAAAAAAAAAGAAACGGGAAAATAACTAAAACGTGTACTTGATAATCTAAAGTTCAATTACTACACTAGTTTGAAAAGACTTATTTTCTCATTGTAATTATTTCTTACTTATTTTATGATATATTCATAATATATATAAAAAATCTAATAATATTATATCATCCAATTTAATCATTACACAAATATTTATCTATTCTATTAAAAAAACATTTTTGTCCAAACATAATTTCCTTTATTTTAGTCTATTCAGTTTTTAGATAACTATTATTCATCTCTTCTAAAAAATCCTCTATTCTTTCTGAAATTTTTCTTTCGTGTTCTTCGTTTTCTTTTTGGCCGGTGCCGGCGTTAATCCGACGTCGGTACCGTGCTGTAAATGCTTCTCGGAAAATAAATTCCGGCAAGTCCAGATCTGTGTAAAATAGTTTTGTTTTGTTTCTAGTTTTTCTGGCGTTTGTTCGGATCTTTTGTTTCCGTTATCGGATAATAATTTCTGGCAAAAACCGGTACAAAATTCCGACATGATCGGATTTGTTTTGCCCTATCTTCTCCGATGTTTGGTTCCTCTTATAAATGAGGCGGTGCTTCAGATCCAGTGGTGGGAGTTGTGATTTCACTTCATCAAATGTTAATATCATCCTCTCTTGACTGGAAGATAGTTCTTCCCTAAATCCCTATGTTAGCCTTCAAGGTAAAGGGATGGGTTTTGAGATAAAGATGGTCGGTGGTGGAGAATAATGATGAAGTTAATTTTTCAACATCAACAATCGCTGGATTTTAATGGAGAAAGAATTTGGCAAAGGAGCAGCAGTTAAAAGGAGGATGTGAATCCGATTGGAGTTTATTCAGAAGACTTTTCGGATATCGGTTGTTAGGCGAAGCTCTGAACGGCGATGAGATCGGCGGCATCTTCTCACCGGCAGTCAACATTCAACCCAAGAGTTCCACGTGTATTCCACGTGTTGTTTAATACTCAAACCTTATCTCATAGGTTTTGGATATTATTTGGGCTTATTTTTGTATCTTTGGCTTTTGTAATTGCTGTAACTTGCCTTTGGGCTTTCGATATAATCGAATTGGACGACAACAAAAAAGATAACTATTATTCTTATTTCAGATGTTAAAAAAAAAACTATTATTCTTATTTCCAAACAAATTATTTTAATATAATTTTAATAAAAATATTTTTAATTTATATTTAAAAATAATTTCAAAACTCAAATTTTAATTTAGATTAGTTTTGATTTCAATAAATATAGCTTAAATTAGTTATTAAAAATCACAAAATTAATTGTTCTAATATATATTTTTATAAAAATAATAAATATGACATTAGTTTTAGTTTAATTTAAATATTCAAATTTAAATAATATTTTCATATTAACAGATGATAAATGATATATTATTGTAATATAAACGAGTAGATTAATATATTTTTTATAATCACGATTCAGATTAATAAAACGATCGGATTAAAATTATGTTTTTATAATTATAATTATATAAAATACTAGAAATAATATTTAAATGAAAAAATAAATCTAAACAAACGACATACACTTGAACAAATTTTAAAAACTAGATTTTACTCCGTACATTTGCACGAAAATTATTTTAATTTATCAAAAATTTTAATATAATTTGTTTTTTGTTTTTATATAAATATAATTTTCTAATAAATGATAAAAAAAATTTCTGTTATATATAAAATTGTTTGTATTGATTTATATTTTTTAGTATTATATATGATTGCGATTAGAAAAACATTATTCTAACATGTCTGTTCATATTAATCTGAAAAAAATCATGATTATATAACCGTCATTCTAACATGTATATATATATTAATTCGAAAAAGACCATGATTATTAAAAACTAATTCTAACACGTATAATATTAAAAACATATGAACATATAAATTAATATCCGGTTTATATTATTTGTAATGATATGATAATAACTTATTTTATGATTTTTAATAAATAATATAACATATATTTAAGAAAATTTATAACAAATCTAACGTAAATTTAAATTCTTGGATTTTAAAATATAAATTAACAATATATTATGTTATTAATAGTACACTAAATTTACTTGTTTGGTAACAGAATAATCTTAATTCTATTTTGATACAAAAAAGTTCTTTCCTTTTAATAGTATAAATGATTCACGTGCATGCAAGCGCACGAGATATAATATAGTTAGCTATTTAAGAAGTAAAAATATTACTAATTATATTTTATAATTAGATAATGTATAAATTTAACTAATTCAACTAGTTCCATATATAAAATAATAAACTCACTTTTCTTTTTCATTTTCGTTTATTTGTATTTTATATAAGCAAAAATGCAGTCTTTTTGTGTTTATGTTTAATTTTCATTTATGCAGACTTTTTGTGTTTTACTTTTTACTTCGTGTATTTTGTAGATTAAAATGCTTGTGGAATTGTATTTTAAAAATATCATTCTGTTATTCTCTAGCTTACCAATCAAAGCCATAAAACATAGGTGATTGTTTACGGGATATTTGGTCCTCTGCAGGAGCAAGTCTTTTGTAAAACTAAGAAACACGTGAAGGCCCGGAAAATACAATGGGGTGTGTTTTTCAAAGGCTCTCCGACGCTCAAGTTAGAAAACAATTAATTAGAAAGACCATTGAGTGGCAAATCAGAGAGTTGAAAGAGATCACAAAACGTGAGAAGTAAAGTGGACCGAGCGTGCCTGAGAAATGCGGAAACGACTCGGGCCTTTAGTGGTGATGTGCTTTTTAAGTGAAAAGAGAAGAGAAGAAGAGTTTGTTGGTAGAAAAACTCCATGGTTTAGGAACCGTCGTGGAGAGAAAATGAAGAGATTACTAGAATAGTGAATGGAAAAGTATAAGGTGCTAGTGCCTAAGACTCACAAGTATCTAAAGAGATATTATGAACTTTAAGATGGCTAAAAAAGTGACTCTCTTCCTCGTTGGAAGAGACAAAGTATTTATAGGATTTTAGTTGACTTGGGTTAGTATACCGGGTTAGTCTGTGGATCATGATTCGGGTGGGTCGGTCCACGACCCGACTTGACTGGATTCGAATCTTGTGCTTGCGTCATACTTTTGACGGTCTCACCAACTTTTCTTGACATGTTCTGCCTACTACGAGACTGCTTCTTGCCGTGTCCCTTTCGCCCTCAGTGTACGGGTTGGATCGGCGGTTCAGGCGCGGTATAGCTCTTGCTGAACCTCTGCTTTTTTCTCTGATTTCTGCGAATAATCACTTTCGCCTGACATGTGTAACAAAGATGCATTAATGTCAATCATATGGGTTTGTAAGGGTGTGGGCAATCAAGTTAGACTAAGACATTTTCTTATTTTCGAATGGAGGGAAATTTGAATAGTGTTTCCCGCTTATAGGTTTATTCATACTTGGACCTGTGCGGATCACTTTTTCTTATATCCCGATCCTTCTGGATTATCAAGTTTAGGTTTAGGACATAGAGAAGGTGACATCTCTTTCTCCTGACCACTCAGTTTCCGAATTTCTTGTCCTTGACAGCGTGGCTTGTGCTGTCAGATACGAGAAATCCGAGAACAGGTGGCTTATTGTACTGAATCTCCTGAATCTTAATGGATTCATAGTCCAATAATATATGCTTAGTTCGTATTGGGACGTAAGCCCAGTATGAATCCTAATTTGGCTCAGGGGGCGTACTTGCAAAAAAGTCATGACCACCATGTGCAAACAGGCAATTCGTCTACGTAGGAATGATTAAATTTATCCCCACATGCAAGCACACGATTTTGCCCTTTTGCAATGAATGCAACATGAATTCACCGACAGTCCCCATCTAAATGATCTCATTATAGTTGAATTTTTATCTAATGCAAAAAACTAGCAACAAAAGTGTGTTTAAGAATTCAAAGTTTATGCCAGCTTACACCAAGATACAAGAGGAGAATTAGACTCAAAAGTGATGAGGTATCTCAAAAGATGAGAAGGATGATCTATGGCCCGATTTAGCCCATAATCCCTCCTATGGCCCGAACCAACCTTTGCTAAGACTTTATGACATGCTTTTATCAGGAATCGAATAAGGAACACCAATACATGCGCTTAACCACTAACCCACTTCATTCGTTCGTTTGATAGTGTCACTCGACTGTTGGAGAAACAACTACGCCAATTACTGTCTAAAGGGATAATGTAAACATTTTTTTGGTTGGATAGTATATAATTTTCACATTTAACCAAAAAAAGAAAAGATAAAACACAGCTACAATTAAACAACATTTTTTTTTATTGCACAAGTTCAAATACTTACATCTTTTGCACGTGAAAAGAAAAAGAGTAAAATTCGTCACACACTATACATTAACTTATCCTGAGAGAAAGCAAAGGTGAAGAAGAGGTTGTACAAAACAATAGTCTCTCGAAACAAATCAAAGTTCTAAAAAGCTTATTAGTGGTTTGCGTACGTACACCACTCATCATCGTCCTTACTTTCAACAAATCAATTCAAAGATGGCAAATTAATATTATTTGATCGATCACTGGCTCGATTTCTCTTGCACCAGACGAGAATGAGTGTTGTTGCCCATGCATCCTCCACCCGCATAGCACGGTGCAGTCACATTTGCTAAATACTTCCTGGGCAATGCTATTCCGAATCTTTTCACTTTTCTTCCTCTTTTCACTTTTTTGACGACGATGCTTTCATCCTATAAAATTGTGTTATATTTTAATCAAATTACAAATTTATCATTTACTAGAGAGCCTCATAGATCAAAAAGATGAATGTCATTCACTTTTTTGTATTCGTACGTTGCTTAAATTATAAATAATAATAATTTCACCTCTTTTGGCTCTATGATGACGCTTTCGGTTTCCATAGACTTTCTCGTGTCTTCAACATCTTTTTCTGCAAAAGAGAATGATTGTTTCAATGAAGCTTATTATGCATCGAAAACCATAGAGCAAATTAAACATAAGACAAAAGCTACGTAATATCTATATAGTTTCCATAAAAGGCATTCAAAATAAAAATATACTTATAGCAATCATACATACGTGTGACGTGCAAGTGCATGCATTTTTATTTGGTACGTTTACTTCTACATATATATATATATATATATATATATGTAAAACTAGTATAAAGAACATATAACTTACCATCATCATCATCAGAAGAAGAAGTAACATCGACGCAATAAACCCTAAAGCTTGGAGATCCACAACATATCATCCTCTCGTCTAAGTTGCTCATCGTCGCTTCACCATCATCTTCTTCCTTCTTAACATTGATGACTTTATCATGATCACCATCATTGATGACTTTATCATGATCACCATCATGATTAATACCATCATCTTCTTCCTTCTTAACATTGATGACCTTATCAACACCATCATCATGATTTTCCTCATCTTGTTTCTTCACAACCTCTTCCTCCTCTTTCACCTCTTCAACATCATGATTTCTCGACGAAATCTTCTCATAAATAACCTCTTTCTTCTCTTCGACGTGATGATCAGGCGCCGGAGCCACCTTAGCCGACAACTTCAAGCTGTCGTCGGCTTCCTCCGTCTCTTCTCCGTCATCGGAGGAGCCATGCCGGAGAAGCTCCTTCTTAGACAGCGTCTGGTTCCCTTTCAAGACGCTTGCGTGGCTCCGTTTCTTCATCTCCTCTAGCCTCCGCCGGAGAAGTGGACGTATTCCCGCCGGAAGTGGCACAACGCCGCCCTCTTCCGCCCTTGCCGCCGCCCCACATCCTAACCTCGAACCACCGCAACCCATATCAATAAAACTAATAAATAGATGGTGGTATGGCCGCCACCAAAGATATCATACGGCGGCGGGTGGGTGGCGGGAGAAGGATCTAAAAACGTTATAAGAAAGGAAAGAAGAGAGCCAGTGAAATGGGAGGATGCTCAATGGAAGATAAATATTTAGGAATCGGAGAAGAAGGAGGGAGAGAATGTGAGATTATTAAAGGGTTGAGATTGTGTGATGGGATGATTGGTTAGTTGCAATTTATTTGCTAAATTTGGTAATTAGTGATTTATTTAGACAAATGCATGAGTTGGTTCTTATCTAAGTGACATCTTCATTCTTGTTGTCTTCTTTTGAATATTGACTTATTGTTATAGTCCCTCCTGAATTTCCAGATAAGTTTGATCTCTAATTTACTGTATTGGTAAACGCATTAGCCTTGAACGTATCTTAATCTTTTGTTTTAGACGAATCTTCTTCTCTATTTAATACTAAATAAATCAAAAAACAAGAAATCTATTTTTTTTTTTTTTTGGGTGTAACCAGCTGGTTAAGGGTTTTCTATTGATGTGCATACAAAGACTTACCCAACTAAAGAAACAGGCTATCTCGGACACTCAAAACCATTGGAAATCCCTCAGAAAATGATTTTACCAAAGGATTTTCGACGGCGTCGGATCCATACGTACTTACAAAAGAATATGAATATGAATATAAAACCATAACCCTACTAATATTTACATTACTAAACACAATTTTGAGTAATGTTCCCAACAATTAAAATATAATATGTTATTATAAAATTTATTAGTTTTAAAAGTAATTATATAGTATTTATTTATATTTTTATTAATTATAATTCAGATATTAAGCATAAGAATATAGTTTTATATTTTTATAATTATTTTTGATGTTTATTTTGGTAATTTTATGTTTGACCGCTAAAACAATCGCTGGTTTTTGCCAGTCAAAAATATCCTGCAAACAGATTCGCCTTAAAAAATTTAACCAGTCATACAAACCACTTAATAACGCTTAAAACCACAATCGCCCGCTTCCGCAAACTTCCACACTAGCAACCGCAACGACTGCGTTTAAACCGGTCAGACCTAAGTTAAATTTAACACAAGTTAAACCAACAATGAGGGCTAGTTGAGATTATTCTAGTTACATTGGTTCAGTCGATACAATTATGTTGATATTATCGAGTTTCTCGAACTGTGATACTGCAGAAAAGAATAAAACAAGGAATGATTCAAATTGAGAAAGATGAAATGATTTTTACCATCCAGATATGTATCATTAAAAAATTTATAAAAACATACATCGTTGGTCGCATGAGCTAACTATATATATACTGATATACAGTATGGATTTTAGAACAAATAAAATAGAAAATATATCAAATCAAGTCAATAATCCCCATGAGCTAACCATGTATAGATTTTAAGGGACCCTGGATTCAGGAATCTGGAGTTCAAAATAAAAAGTTAAAAACCAATGATAAAGGATAATAGATAATTAATAAATAGACGACAGAATGAAAGCAACTTGTGGCATCTTCATCTCCACATTCTCTATTACATTCCAAAGGGCTAGGAAGAAAATTAAGGACAAATTAAGCAACCTCGTTTTCATTTAGATGTTCCCTAATATTCTACCAATACTAAGTTACTACTTACTAACTAAATTCAAATGATTCTCCACATTTAAACCATTTGTGTACAAAATATATATGGCATTGTCACCGGCTTTGAACAACTTCTTCGCCATCTGACTCGTCTGACGCATGCTCATCCTCCTCGATCTCCTCCTCATTATCTTCCTTCACGACTATCTTCACCGCCCTCCATTTCCCTACCTCACCCTGAAACCCCAAAACATTAACCAAAATTAATTATCAAAACATTGTCTTTATAATTGTTCAAAACAATTACGAAGGAGCGAGATGAAACATACACTGCCCCCAAAATTTAAAGAGTTCATATTTACGAATAATTGGCCTCCAAATCATAAAACAATTTTTTTTATAAGTTTTCTATTAAATAGTTTTTGGCCCCATAGAAACATAATAACATGAATGTGTCCATATATATATATATATATATATTTTTTATTTAAAGAATGTGTCCATAATTAACTTAGGGACCAATGGCTTACCCGAGGCAGCCTTGTAGCTCTAGAGGAAAGAAGCCGGAACTCATACATGATCCATGGAGTGATTGTTCCTCTTGGTCTTTTGCCAATATAGAAAGCAAATGTCTTTCTCCTTCCTTCTAAATGGTTACAATCGTGATCACCAGACTCCATTAGTTCCTCTTCTTCACACTCTTCCCAATAACCCGACAAAGTCTCTCTTCCCTTTCTCTCTCGCTCTTCCTTCTTCACAAAGTAATACACTTCCTTGTTCTTCTCTCCTACAAAACAATGTATACGTACGTAACATCTGTTAAATCACAACATTTTTAATTTGACATGGTATAGTAATTAGAGAAATATCAGTTTGGAGTATAAACCTAGCAAGTCCCAAGGATCAACATTGCAAGAACGGAGCTCAGGGAGGTCGAAGTCCATCGGACGGTGGAGGACTTTCTTGGCGAGATACTCGAACACAAGATCTTCGTCATCGGGATCAAACCGAAACCCAGGAGGGAGTCTCATACTTCTTCCGTTCATGGCAAATCTCTGCGTAGAAATGTCCATCAGTATAACTTCTTTTATCGATATGCTTGGTGTTTGGTTTAGGTTCTTTATATACTTGTATGAGTGTCACCTTTAGTTCGGCAAAAGAGGATTCTACTTTTCCTTTAACTACTTTTCATGTACTATTAATTTGAAGAGATAAATTGATAAATTTATTGTTACTTAACTGCCAATTCAATGTTGGAGTTCAATTAGTTTTATTTATTTTTAAATAAAAAATGCTAGATCGCCGGTGAATTGTTGTGCATGTACCCATGCAGTCAACGTTAATAAGATTTTGAATATAACTTTTCTTTCTCTATAAGAAAGTAACTTACTCTTCTTTTTTTGGGTAAAGGTTATTGAGTTTTTCTCCCAAAATGAAATAATAAAGTTATATGGTCTAATAGCTCCAACACACTTACCGTACGTGGTACTGTCACAATAGAGACTGTATCTTATGCGACATAATATAGTATAAATTTAACCTAGAAACTTTGAGCGCTCAATCTGTAGAAAAAAAAACAACTTAGATAAAAAAAAAACGTAGATGTTTTGGATCAGGTATATATCATAAATGCAAGAAATCATGGGATCAGATTTTTATACCCTAGCATGTGAAATTATACTAATGTAATGTATGTCTTAAATATGAATGTACCAAAAAAAAGTGTAACTAAAATTTTTTTCACGTGCAACCTAAAATTTTATAGATTTAATGTCCTTTTTATATGAATACGTTGAAAAAGAAAACAAATATAGCTAGGAATATATATATATATATATTATGTTATATCTTTTTATCAAAATAAAGTATATATATATATATTATGTTATATATTTTTATCAAAATAAGGTAAATCAAGAATAGATAGATATATATCTCACAAATGTAAGAGCGTCTATATATCATCGTGGGATCAGACATTTATTTGTCTATAAAATTTCTCATATGAAATAATATTGTCGGGATAACATACAAGTTTAACTCAAAAAAAAAAAATTACATACAATTTCAAAAATAAGAAATTTGAGTAAAATATGCATAAGCAATGATTAAGAAATTAGAATAATTAAATAAAGTGTGTTCAGAAAACAAAAGTGAAATTGAAAGAGAGTCCAAGTCGATCCCAACTTAAAAGATTTTGAGAGGCTGACTTAACGAGTAAGTTATGAAGATGTTGGACTGACTCAATTTTCTACTCTAACTTCTTTATTTTCAACTATTTTTCTTAAATTATTGTAATATGTTTTATCTTTGGAGTGGTGGTTTTGCCTTTTCTTCTTCTTTTTTTTTCCTTCGAGCAATAAAGATCACAAAGTCCGCCAAACCAAAGTTGTTCTATTTTTTTGCCTTCAACTTTCCAGCATCAGACTTTGAATTGTACAAATAGCATTTATGTTTACTCCTTTTCGTAGAATGTAATCTTTTTATACTCTAGAAATAAAGTTACACTAATATTTTGTTATTAAAAACAAGAAAAGAAAATGAATAAAGATGATTGTTTAAACATTAAGGAAGATAATGTAAAAAAAAAACGTAAAAGAGAATGCAGTCATTTTTATCGGTCGCATGAGACTACTTATGTTGTTTAATCTGGATTTGAAATTTGAACATCTTATACTTACACTAATGCTAAACTGTAAAAGGGGAAAACAATGAGTTCAATAACCAAACAGGAGCAACATTGTACATAGAAAAAGATAAATCATCTTCGTATAGATCTCTTTGGTAAGACATAAGCAGTACTTAACATGATTCAGTAAACGATTCGGAACTTTCCACATCCAATGGCGAATATCAATCAATTGGTTTCTTAATCTAGCGCTATCTTCCCTCCGATTTGATCATATTTTTATTCTGAAAAAAAAATTAATATAAATATTCATAATTGTGTGACTAAAGAATATACATTCTTTTAACTTCAGCAAAGTTAATTTACCAAATTTGAGCGAAGTTTATAATTAAGTGGGTTGTATAGTGATATCGTTTTGGTACTACACGGATTTAAATCCGAAAGTATGCGTGTGCAAGTTGAACAAAGAAAACTAAAAGAATTGTGGTTGCATTTGAAAGAAATCCATTTAATTACAACTATATTTACTGTATATATATTTTTAATAAGGATCATTTAGAAGAACAAAAACTAGGCAAAACTTTTATTTGCTGTATTTTAATTAAAGAAATAGAAAAGATTATAGTTTTTCAAAATTAGAATCAGACGTTGTACTCCCCCCACGCAGCAATTTGGATTTGGTACTTTTCTTCACCTCGAAGATGTTGCCTTTCAATTTTCTTTATTTGTTTCTTCTCAGTTTTCGTTCCACTTTTATATTGTAATGATTTTAGCGACATTGCTTAAGCGATCACATTCATGGATGAAAAAGCTTCATTTCTTTATAACGTAATGTTGTGAATTGATGGATGATAATGATATAATTCCACTACTGTCTTTCGATAAAAATGTTTCTCACAAGTGTTGAAAGAAACTAATCCACAATCTGATGATTAAATTGAAGATTATATTGGCAGGTGAAACATTGGTAGACGAAGTGTTAGACGCTAAATCTCCGATTAAACGTTTTAGACATAAAAGTTGAAAACTTTTGCAGAAAAAAAGATAGAAAATAGAATACCATAGGTGAAAAAACTCTGAGCTCATAATCTTTTTTTTTATAAAAAAGTAACTACTGTTATATTTGTATAACTGTAACATTTGTATAATGAATTCATAATATTGAGCTTTTAAGTAATTACTAGATTTTTCACCTACGCTACGTGTGTATATGATTTTAATTACTATTTTAATAAAAATATGTAATTAATTATATTTACTAAGATATTATTTTATATATATATATTAACAAAAGTAATAATATGAATAAAAATAATCTCAGTTTTAATCTTAAAAATTATATCTAATTTGTAAGGTTTTATAGTTTTATTTAACATATATATATATATATATATGTTTTCTTTGGAAAACCAATACATAATTTAGTATAATTGATATAAACTAATTTCTAACCAAATTAATGTTAATGGCATATGATGTAATTAATCTAGTAAGTTGAACTTACTTTTAAAAAATCTTTAAAATATTCTCTAGGATTGACAACTCAGCATGACATTCATGTAAATAATACATGAGACAATTTTAAAGTGCCCTTGTCAATTAATAATATAAGATATTAAATCAGAAATTTGTATTAGTTAGATCATTCAAGAATTTTTTTTTTTGCCACATATTCATAAAAACTTTTCACATGATCATATGAAATGAATAATGCGAGAAAGATACAAAAATTACATTTTATTTTCAGATTATGATTGTCATAGATTAATTTTTTTTTTGAGTTGTTCTGTGTGATTCAGTTACTAATTTTTTTTATGTAAGTTGTATTGATTTTTACTATTTATTTGTGTTTTTAATATATATATATATATGTTTTCTTTGGAAAACTAATAATTTAGTATAGTTGACATAAACTAATGTCTAACCAAATTAATGTTAATAGCATATGATGTAATTAATCTAGTAAGTTGAACCTACTTTCTGAGATTTACAACTCAGCATGACATTCAAGTAAATAATACATGAGACAAATGTTTTTTTAAAGTACACTTGTCAATTAATAATATAAGATAACAAACCAGAAATTGGTATTGGTTAAATCATTTAAGAATTTTTTTTTTTTGCCACATGTTCATAAAAATTTTCACATGATCGCATGAAATGAATAATGCAAAAAGATACAAAAAATTACATTTTATATTCAGATTATGCCATAAATTAATATGATTTTTTTTTAGTTGTTCTATGTAATTTATTAACTAAATTTTTTATGTAAGTTGTATTAATTTTTACTATTTATTTGTGTTTTTAATCAAAAGTATGCTATGATGAAATATAAAAAGAATAAAAAATAACAGAAAGAATTTATCCATAGATTAAAAAGTCATTACAATGAAGGTAAAAAAATATATGTAAAAACCAGCTTTCTTAGATATAAAATAATGTTTGCTACTTCAATATTGTTTGCAAATATGTAAGTATGAGAATTGAATCATCATCACTTGGGTTTATTCTCATTGAAGAACCATTGAAAATTTACCACAGCCAATATATGCCACCAGACAAAATTCCGGCTCCTATATGTTTCAAGTAAACGTAAAACATATTTATTTTGTCGATTTTTATTATTATTAATTTGTTTCAAAGTTCATTCTTTAATTATATATTCTCTTGGTTTCTAAATTATTTTTTCTTAGATACCAAAGATTTGTGCTTATTATCTTGCTTTTTCATTTGTAAATTAAACTCAAAATTTATATCAATTAAAGTAGCTAAAGAAGAAGAATAGATTTTAACTATCTTGCTTTTTTTTGTCTTCCATAGAAAACATATATAATGAGATGAAATTAAATAAAATAAAAAATTTATTCACTTTGGTTTGAAAAAGTGAGGTATAATTATTGGGATAAATTTGATCTTTCCTACGTAGACGAATCACATGCTTACAGGTGGCATTCATAACTTTTTTTGCAGGTACGATCCTCCTGGGCCAAATCAGGATTCATATTGGGCTTACGCCCCAATACAACCTAAGCATATAGCACCGGGCCTCGAATCCATTCGGGTTTGGGAGATCCGGCATGATAGGCCACCTGTTCCCGGGTTCCTCGTATCTGACAGCGTAGTGATAACATTGTATTTTGACCACTTTTATGGATCGAATTTAAATGATTTTCAAATTTTTTTATATTTTTTAAGTGGTTTGAGTATGGTTTTCTAGTATTTATAGTTCCAAGACTCTTTTCAGGTAATTAAGGCAAAATGAGTACATCTAGGAGCAAAAGATCATTTTGGATAAATTCATACCGTCAAAAGTTTCCATCCGATGAAGACCTTCTCACCGTCTGATCATCCCCAAAATTGGACTTAATATAAAAGAGACAACTAGCTTTCAAATGAAATTGGTTTGGAAACAATCCAGTTGTTAGATCTCTAGATATCCTTGATGCACTGAAGACATGTTCTGCAGTCTCGCAAAGCAAGCAAGCGCAGAATGAAGATTTAACCTTATAAGCCAATCTCCGCAGCTCCAGGAGCCACGACCGCGGAGAACACACTCTTGGCCACGGTTAGGACTCTCTGGCCGTGGCCAAGCTCCCATTCACCACAGGTGGAAGCCTCACGACCAGTGCCGACTAAAAGGCAGGCCCAAGACCCCGTTTCAAGCCCAATTCATCTTCTCTTCAAACAAAACCCTAAGGACGACTGGACAGAGTTGAAGACCTATAAATATGTATCTAAGCAGACCTATTTTCGTGTGCCTCAGAAGAATCCCTTTTGGGAGCCACCAAATTTATTTTTTCAAGGGTTTTTATGTTCTTAGTTTTTAGTTTAGGAAGATAGAGATTTCTCTTGAACCCTAATTATTTTCTACCTTTATTATAATTCAGTTTTTACTTTTATGCATCTTTCAATTTCGTTTTTACCTTCTTTATATTAGATTGGTTGTTTAAAGGATTTAAAGAGAAGTTTTCTCCGAGTCTAGATCTCGAAATCGAGATGCTTCTTCTTCATCTCCTTGTCTCTTTTTCTTTACTTATTTCTTCTTATTACTTTATGCACGTTTTTGAATAATGAGGTATGAGTTTAAAGGCTCCATCGAAGGGAACCGAATATGCTCGGTAGGGATCTTCGTTAGATAAACCAAGCCGAATTCTAGAAATTTTTCTTCTAAGCTTATACTTAAAGCATGGATCTAGCGTCGCAAACTAGAGACTGATCTAGGTCCTTGGTGTTGCGAAAGTAATCATCCAGGGCCAGATCTAGCTTGAGAAGAGCGATTCTACCATAGGAGTGAAAATCTATCTATGGGTGAATCGTGAATGTTGACGAGTCTTCTGCAAGTTCCTGCATCTTCTCCCTTCCAGGACCAGAGTGGAAACCTACTGGTCAGGGTTGCGAGAGACAGTTGGTTATGGCCACGACAGTGGCATAGTCTTACCATCATGGCTCGAGTTCTAAGAATTTACTAGGATCAATATTAAGAGCTTTGTTGCGCAATTTGAATCGATCATATCCCGTAGACATCCTTTAGACTTATTATCGATTATTTACTTCTAGTTTAGTTTTAAATTCCTCTTTAATATACATATATATAAATCGTTACAACCTATCTAAAACCTGTTTTCCGTCTTAGACTTCGTTTACTAATTCTGGTTTTAAGGTTCACGTGGATTCTCTGTGGATCGATACCCTAAGTATTACAACGCACTGTGGTGAACTTACAGATATCTAGGGTTATAAATTTAAAACATGAAGCCGCAAATTCAACCTTAGCAGCATCATGTAGGCCATGTTGTCAGGCACAAGGAGGCCGAAAACTGAGTGGTCAGAAGGAGGATAGGTCACCTTCTCTATGTCCTAGACCTAAGCTTGGTGATCCAGAAGGGTCAAGATATAAGAAAGAGTAGCCCGCACAGGTACCCGGAGAGCGGAGTCATTCATTTAAGCAACCTCGACAGCTCGGTCCCAGTATCGAGAGATCCGGGCTAGCTATGAGTGAATCTATAAGTGGGAAACACTATTCAATTTTCCCTCCATTCAACAGTAGGAATATGCCTTAGTCTAATTTGATTACCCATACCCTTACAAACCCATGAGATTGGCATTTAATGAATCTTTCTTACACGTATTAGGCGACAGTGAACTTTCGCAGGAGTTAGAGAGAAAAGCAGAGGTTCAGCAAGAGTCATACCGCGTCTGAAACGCTAACCCAACTTGTACACTGAGGGCGAAAGGGACTCGCCGAAGAACAGTTTCGTAGCAGGCAGAACATGCCAAAGAAAGTTGGTGAGACCGTCAGAAGTGTGATGCAAGCACAAGATTCGAATCCAGCCAAGTCGGGTTGTGGACCGACCCTCCGACCCACCCGATTCACTATCCACAGACCGATCCAGTATACTAACACGGATCAGCTAAAATCTTAGAAATACTTTATCCCTTCCAACAAAGAGGGAGACACATACTTTTAGCTTTCCTAAGGTTCATAATATCTCCCTAGATACTTGTGAGTCTTACACGCTAGCACTTTATACTTTCCGATCACTATTCCAACCATCTTTTCACTTTTTCTCCACGGTGGTCCCTAAGCCGTGGAGCATTTCCACCAATAAACTCTTCTCTTCTTCTCTCTTTCACTACAAAAAGCCCATTACCGCTAAAGGCCCAAGTTGATTCCACCATCCTCAGGAACACTCGGTCCACTTTCTTCTCTTAATTTTCTGATCTCTTTCTGCTCTCCGATTAGCCACTTAGTTGACTTGCGTTCGGAGAACCCTTCGAAAAATACACCCCCACCGTATTTTCCAGCCTACACGTATTTCTTGGTTTTGCAGGAGACTTGCCCCACAAAAGGATTAAAAATCCCCTAAACAATAATCATTCAAAATCATTTAAAAGTTAGCATAGATAATATAATACAAGACAAATGTTGTCATGAATCTAAAAGCAGGAATTGTAATTATTAATTATTTTTTCAATGTAGTATATTAAATCAGAAATATGTGTTGACTAAATTAGCTAAGAAAATAAAATATTTTTTCTATTTATGATTTTACATTATTTTATAGAAAAATTATCAAAGATGAAACTAAATGTTTTAAAAACAATGATCTTTTTATTTAAAGAACTGAAGTATAATTTTTAATATTCGTATCAATATTGTAATTATTAAATATCATTTGATTACTTTGTTATAGTTTTATTTAGTTTATATTTAATATTCAAACATTTAATTTATAAAGATATTTTATTTCTTTTTTATTTTAATTTTGTTTAAAAAAAATAATTACATTATCTATTGAATAATAAGAAAATCTAAAATTTTTCATACATATTATAATTTAAAACTTTTATATCAGAAATAAAGTATTTTAGTCTGATGTTAGACATGTTAGATAAAACATATTAATCCAATTAAAATATTTAATGTGCAATTTCATTCAAAAAAAAAATACTATTAGAATTAATTATAAAATTAATAATTATCTAGTATTTATACAATTTTATTACAAAATAAATATAATTTTAATCATTATCTACAATTGCATAATCAGCATATATATTTGCAATTATATATATCAGCTAACATTTTGTAATTATTTTTATATACCTTATATTTGTATATTCGAATAAAATAATTATGGTTAATATTTACTCCAAACATGGTGCGGATAATCACCTAGCAGTACATTGAAAGACAAACTAACAATCACAATTCTTGCTTTCAGATTCATGACAACTTTAGTCTTGTATCATATTATTATGGTAATTTTTAAATAATTTTAATGATTATTCCTCATTTTTATCTAACCAAAGTGAATAAGTTTTTTTTATTTTATTTAATTTGATTCTCATTATATTTGTTTTCTATGGAATACAAAAACTTAAAATTGTTAAAATCTGTTCTCCTACTTTAATCAATACAATTGTTTTAGTTTAATGTACAAATGAAAAAATAAACTAATAAGTACAAATCTTACTCATATCTAAGAAAAATTAGTTTTGAAACCAAGACAAAATATGATTATGGAATAAACTTGGAAACAAATTAATAATAACAAAAACCGACAAAGTAAATATGCTTTTTGTTTACCTCAAACATATAAAAACCATAATTTTGCCTTGTGACATATATTAAATGCACTCACAGTCTTATGTAACTCCAGTTAAATACTTTTAAATTTTATATAACTTTCAGGGCTATATGCTGTAGAAATCAAAGCTGGAACATCCTGGATGAGGTCCTTTGCGGCAAGTGGTTGTGGTCTCTCCTCCTTGTTTTTGAGGCTTACTGAATGTATTCGGATGCTGCTTGGTCAGCTAATTGTTACATTTGTGGTTCAGGTTGGGTTGTTAAAACATTATCATATGCCAAATTATTCCAAAGATCTTCCTTGGATACATCTGTCTCATTCGTCTTAATGACGAAACCTCTTTCTTTATTCTCAGCGCATCGCTTTTTAAAAAGTGTCAGGTATCAACCACTTGACATGTTACGAGGATTGTTTGAAATTTATCATTCTTTTCTAATCTGGTGGCCAAGCTTTGGAAATTTATGATCTCTTTTTTAAAATAAAACGGCTTGTAGTGGCTTTGTCTATATCTCCTTTCATCATATTCTTTGTTTAGCTAATAATTAAACAGAAAGGTTAACCAAGTTTCTTTTACATTGTAATGACTTATTCCTTAGTGAAAACTAACTCTATTCTTTTACTGTTTTGAATTGAAATGGTTGCACACAAAAAAATAATATAAAATTTATTATAGTTATGTGACAAAAAATTGGATATTAATCTAGAAGTCTCTAAATATATATGCATACATATGTATATAAATTTCACTATTTTATTTGTTCTTAGTTATTTATATAATTATAATATTTAAATGGTTGCATACACATAAAAAAATAACTTAAAATTTATATTACTTATGTGACAAAATTTGGATGCTAATGTAGGAGTCTCTTAATATGTGTGTATACATATGTAAATAAATTTCTACTATTTTTTATTTATAAAATTAAAACATCTAATTTAAATTATTATTTTTCCTACTTCAATATTATTTATTTTAGTTTTTATTATTAATATATAATATATACATAATTTCCTTATCTGTATTAAATTGTAAAAAATAATAATATAATTTGGAAATTTTTTAATTTTAGATGTTTAGGTGGACCATTTAAAATTTTATACAGAATTTCCTTATTCAGCAATAATATCACATGTAGAGTTGGATCAATGAAAATTTTATACAAAATTTCTTTATTCAGAAATAATATTAGAATTTGTAAACTTTCTTTATTCTGAATATTGATGTTGACCAATAAAATTACTCTTTTAAATCTTATGTGACGCTTTTAGAGGCATATAGCTTCAACTTTTATTAGTAATAGATGCTTTGAAAATGGCATGAATACTGTACTTAAGTGTAATGCTTTAAGACGAATCTACATCTAAATTTCCACCGAATATCATAATTGTAACTTTTGTGCATTTATTAATTACAATAAGTTTCATATACTAGAAACTAAGACATCTGTAATGGTAAAAGACTCATTTTGAGGCTCTCATAAAAAAATTTAGTATTTTAATAAAATTTTAGTTTATAATTACATTTTTTTTCAAAAACTTATGAACCAATTAAAAAAAAACCCCATAAACTCAAGAATATCTTGCATTATGGGCTCAAATGAATTTCCCGTTCCCGAGAGTTGGTTTTAACGCTAGATCAATCTATGAGAACATGCATTATTTGTTTGAATGCTCCAAAAACAAGGACATTCCAGAAGAGATAAGCCGATGCTACCTTTGGATCTTATGGTAGCTATGGAAAAATCAAAATTTGTTTCTGTTTGAGGGAAATACTTTCACAGCGAATGAAACATCGGCCAAGGTATGGGAGGACACAAATCAAAGGTTTCAGATACAAAACTCCTCTCAGGAAGACAGCTTTGAATGAAGGACTCGAGTCAGCAAGCCAAAAAATGGAAACCACCAGATACGGGCTTTCTCAAGTGTTATATCAGTATAGCTTGGTCCAAGAAACAGAGTTTGGCTGGAGCGGCCTGGATCCTTAGAGATCACAATGGTAACATACTATCACAGGCGAGAAGAGCCTTCACTAGAGTTTTGAATATTAATGAGGCGAAAGAAAAAAGCCTCTTATGGGCCATAGAAAGCATGTGGAGCTTACATGTGGAGAAAGTGGTTTTCGGAACTAAGGCGACAGAGTTTTTTGGGGCAATTAAAAAGCCCAATGCATGGTCGGCATTCTGAGGGCAGGTATCAAATTTGAGCTCAGATTTGCAGAACATCAACGAATAGGAGGTGGCAGTGGAAGATTCACAGAGCCAGCTTGGGAAAATCGATGGCAATCCTATGTTGCAACTGGCGAGCCGGCTTGGCTTAGAGACCGTCTTCTATTGGAGAAACCAGCTACCTCTGTGTAGCTTATTTTATCTTTTGTTCATGTTTTGGTTTGAAACGTTGGTGAAGTTAAACGTTTATTCCCACTCGAATAAAGCGATTTTTCGGTGAAAAAAAAAACTCAAGAGTCTCTTATGAATCTCTCAAAAAATTTTAAATGAAAAAATCATTTTACTCTTTATCCTTATTTTTATTTTTTTATTTTCTATTTAATGGTGAAAGACTCTTTAAAAGATTCTCACTACAGATGCTCTAAGTACAAAATGACTTCTTTCATGAAAAAGTTTGTCCACAAAGAGACTACAAACATGAGAAAATAGTAATTCTTGTATCTATCCTCACGCGAGGAAATCAACATGGAAATTAGTAAAACATAGAGTCAACTAAGACCATCTCCAATGGTCCTTCAAATTTCATTTTTTCCTTCATTTTGAAGATAAAAATAAAGAAATCTTCTCCAATGGTGCTTCATTTCACCTTCAAAATGAAGAAATGAACAGTGTTCTTTCATATTTGAAGGAATACTATTCATTTCTTCATTTTTTGAAGGTGAACATTTTTATTTACAAAATATATCTTTAACTTTTTATGTTTTGATATATACCCAAACACAACTTATATATTTTTAATTCAATTAATTTTAAAACAATAAACTTAACCAATAAAATTATAAAGTAGAACTGTAATAAACACAACAAAAAATACAATAATATTTATTAATTAAGAAATACAATAACATAACCAACAACAAAATTAAAAATATATAATTAATATTAAATTATAAATAATAAAATTTAACATAACACAAACTAACAACTTAATAATCCGGAAAACCACTTCCAGATCCATTAAATTATTAAAATATTGTCCAAATGAGGTTGATTCTGAAGGAGGAGTTTCTTGATTTTGTTGTTGTTCAACCTTTTTTTTTTGTAAAATCCATGCTTGTTCAGCTTGAACATATGAACGGATATTCAAATCTTGTATGGAATTTAAGTCTTGCAACAAAATTTTTTTTTTTTAAGTTCTTTCAAAGCATAATTCTTACTCTGTATATCTAAATATTTGTTTTCTTGTATATCATAAGATTATGCTATGGTTTGTTCTTATTTACATTATGTAAATATAATTTTCTTTATATAATAAAATTTTAAATTATATAAAATCATAATTTAGTTGAACAATTATTCTAAATAAAATAAATAGGTGAAAATTTGTAAAACTGAAAAGTAGTGTATCTTGTTAGCAATTAATAATAAAATAAAGATAGAATATGCTTGGAATATTCTTTTTGAAAAAAAATGAAGAAAAATTTGTTCTAATAGTTTCTTCATTTTTTTGAAGAAATTTCATTTTTGAAGTAAAAATGAAAAAACCATTGGAGATGCTCTAAATGGAGAAAAGAGAGGAAGAATATGGCATTAGAATTTTAAGACATGATTGTTAAAAAAGTCAGGAAAAGCAGGCAGTTGCCAAAGTCAGAATTTGAGGCGGTAAAATGAAAAACATGAGTGAAATTAGTGGAGCCCACCTTCACTATTTACGTATAGTAACTCAAACTTTTTACGTCTATATATACGAACAAAATCTTTCAATTGTAAACACAACAACTCCTCATTCTCAATTATAAGCATCCTCCTCTCTCTTATTCTCTCGTTCTCTCATTTACCAGTATCTCTGTTCTTTTGCGGATATAAAATTTTCGTCTTTACTTATATTTATCTTAATAATAAATTATACCTATTATTAGAATACGTTATCAGCACCGATCACTCTATATCATAACTAAATAAATATATACATAATATATACATTACTATAATAGGCGGTATGTCGCTTGTATAATTATTTATTATTTTTTAATGGATGTTTAATACATTACTATTCATTTAATATTATAATGGGCGGTTTGTCGCTTCTTTATTATTTTATTATTTTATATCATGGTTGCTAAATACACCATAATTTTTATTTATTAATATTACAATGGCCGACTATGTTACCTTGTAATTTATTTACTAAATAAATATGGATGATTACGTCACCATAATATCGCTGTTAAATACATATTTATATAATGGTTATTATATAAGGAGGCTCTGCCACCTGTATATAAATCCTGTATCTAAAAAAATTTAATAGATTTAAGCTTATTAAAAGTTTTAGATTAATCATTTTCTTCAATTATTTTTTCACCAACGGTCACAAAGAAAATCTTCATAAACTTTTCACTTTTTCAAACGGCTATGAACAATGTTTTTCAATCTATAAATATACTTATCCCTCATTCATTCATTTCATCAAAACATCATATCTTCTTTCAAATATTTTTCTGGTTTTCATTCCATAAGAAAGATGATTTGTCTGCTGTTGATTTTAAGTGCAATTGTAATTTTTGCTTCTATTTATGGTCTCTCCGCTGGAGAATTTACTCCAGAAGAGTATACCTCAACTGTTATGTTACTTTTCTATGAAATATTTTTTTTTTATAATCGCTTTAATTATTCATGTAAACGATTCATTTTAATATAAAACATTATTATCTTACTAATAATATTTTTCTAAATTAGAAAATCAAATGGCAAACATTGAGAAGCTTAAGTTCCGGCTCTCAAAATAACTGGAGCAAACTACATAGCATGGATCACCGATGCAGAACTTTATCTAGAGTCAGAAAAGTTAACCGGCACCATAAAAGAGGGAAATGAATCGTCTGCCCATGATAAGGCAAATGCGATCATTTTTCTGAGGAAATATCTAGATGAAAATATGACGCATGACTATGCAAACATAAAAGATCCAGCAGAGCTGTAGCAAGCTCTCAAAGAAAGGTTTGACAACCAGAGGGAAATAAACCTTACCCATGCTCTTGAAGAGTGGAAAAACTTGAGGTTCCAAGATTTTGAAAAGGTTGAGGAATATAATCCGCTATTCTGAGAATAGTCTCACAACTGAAATACTGTGGTAAACCCGTCTCCGAGGCAGAAATGCTCAAAAAGACGTACCTAAAATTTCATAAGGAACATCGTGTTCTACAAGAAATGTATAGAAATTGTGGGTATACGAGATTCTCTGAATTGATCATAACACTCATATTAGTAGATAAGAATAATGAACTTCTCATCAGAAACCACAATTCTCGACATACGGGAACCAAAACATTTCCTGAAGCAAATGCAACGGTTGTAGAAAAACCTGAAAGAAAAATTCAAACCAATAGGGGTCATGGCCATCGATTCAATCGCGGACGAGGCAGAAGTTACAACCCAAAAGGGAGGAACTCATACAAGTGGGTTTGGTCTGAACAAACTTCAAAGGGGAAAGAACCTAAAGCAAATACCACCCAGAAGCGTGAGGATGTATGTTACAGATGCGGGTCCAAAAGACATTGGTCTCGTACCTGCCGAACCCCTCCACATATTTGTAAGTTGTACCAAGAGTCTGTCAAAGGCAAAGGGAAATAAGTGAACCTCACGGAACACTTCGAGGGTACATCATACCTCGACTCCTCCGACTTTGCGGATGATTTCGACGAGACCGCTGTAGCGGATAACTGAATTACTTGTAGTGAGACTACTGAATAGTCTCCGCTAATGCAATGTATAATTATCACATTTCAGTTTTAAAACGAATAATGTTGTTAACAGCCTATTGTATAATTATTACATTTTAAGTTTTTAAAACATATAGTGTTGTTTTTACAAAAATCTAATGTAACTTATGTTTTTCAATAAATGAAACTTATGTTTTCTTTAATAATGTTTATGTTAATTACAGAGATGGATCATCTTAAAGATGGAACAATATCTAAAGAAAATGTTCGAGAAATCTGTATACCAGATAGTGGAACAACACACACTATCTTGAGAAAGAAAAAATATTTCTCTAATTTGAAACCGACAAAGATTATTGTCAATACAATATCGGATCCCGCAGACTTGATTGAAGGAACAGGCAAAGCCAACTTTACGTTGCCTAATGGAACAAAATTTTCCATCAATAATGCCTTGTATTCTCCAAATTCAAAAAGAAATTTGTTGAGTTTCAAAGACATATACCGTCAAGGATATGACACTCAGTCTGTAACTGAGAATGGAAAGAAGTATATGTATGTAACTTCTGATAATTTAGGCAAAAGACTTATATTGGAAAAGTTTCCAGAACTCCCTTCCGGTTTACATCATACTTATATAGATGCAATAGAATCACATCTCGTGACAAAACAAAATCCAGATTAACATTGTGGCATGATCGCCTCAGTCACCCAGGAACATCAATGATGCGAAAAATTATAGAAAACTCACATGGTCATTCGATGAAAATCCATGAGATACATCTGAAAAATAAAATGATATGTGCTGCATGTTCTCTTGGTAAATTGATTTTAAGGCCATCGCCAACCAAAATTAATAATGAATCACCAAAGTTCCTTGAACGAATTCAAGGGGATATTTGTGGACCAATACATCCATCATGTTGACCATTCCACTATTTTATGGTATTAATTGACGCATCCAGCAGATGGTCACATGTTTGTCTATTATCATCTCGAAATATGGCATTTGCGAGATTTCTAACTCAGATAATAAAACTGCAAGCTCATTTATGTGATTATCCCATTAAGAGAGTTAGATTAGACAATGCTGGTGAATTCACATCCCAAGCATTCAATGATTATTGCATGGTAATGGGGATTGAAGTTGAACATTCTGTGGCTCATGTTCATACACAAAACGGTTTGGCTGAATCAATAATTAAGAGTCTGCAATTGATTGCAAGACCATTGATTATGAAATCAAAACTCCCAACATCCATATAGGGACATGCTATTTTGCATGCAGAAGCACTTATTCGGATAAGATCAAGTGCGTTTGGTCGAGAACCAAATATTTCTCATCTAAGGATCTTTGGTTGTGCGGTTTACGTGCCTATAGCACCACCGCAACGTACTAAGATGGGACCACAAAGACGGTTGAAAATATATATATTGGATATGATTCTCCATCTATTATACGATACATAGAACCACAGGCTGGTGATGTCTTTACAGCACGATTTGCCGATTGTCACTTCGATGAGAAAGTATTCCCGGTTCTAAGGGGAGAAAATAAGGGTGTAAGAAAGGATATCAAATGGAGTGTACCATCTGTGTTACACCTCGATCCTCCCACTACACAGTCAGAACTAGAAGTTTGACGAATTATGCATTTGCAGAGTATAGCAAACCAGCTACCTGATGCATTTGCAGATACCAAGAGGGTTACTAAATCACATATATCAGCTGCAAATACTCCTGCTCGTACCACAAGACCGTGGAAAAGAAGATGATACACGTGAGTCTAGAACACGCTTGAATCGTGGTAGATCTGTCGGTTCTAAGAACAAAAATCCTAGAAAACGAAAGGAAGCTGAAATGCATAATACTCCCAAAATAACAGAAATCATTTTGGAAGAAGCAAATCATGAAACTAATGATAATCCAGAGCATCATGAACCTGAGAGAAATCATGAGATTTCCATCAACTACATCCATAATGGAAAGATATGGAATATAAATGAAATGGATGATGTTGACAACGTTTTCTCATACCTAGTATCAAAAGAGATAGGTAATGAAAACGAAGATACAGAGCCAAGATCTGTATATGAATGTCAAAAGAGGCAAGATTGGTTGAAATGGAAAGATGCTATACAAATTGAGTTATATTCTCTTAATAAACGAAGTGTATTCGGACCAATTGTACTCACACCTAGAGATGTGAGACCGGTTGGATACAAATGGGTTTTCATTCGGAAACGAAATGAGAAAACGAGATTATGAGATACAAAGCTCGTCTTGTGGCACAAGATTTTTCTCAAAGACCTGGAATAGATTATGAGGAAACATATTCTCCCATTATGGATGCAATCACATGTAGATTCCTGATGAGTCTAGCTGCTAATGAAAATCTAGAGATGCGTCTCATGGATGTCGTTACAGCATACTTATATGGAACATTAGATATGGATATCTATATGAGAATCCCCGATGGATTTAAGATGCCAGCAACATTAAATTCTAAACCCAAAGAGTTATGTTCAATAAAATTCCAAAGATCATTGTATGGGCTAAAACAATCTGGACGTATGTGGTACAATCGTGGTAGTTAGCATCTAATGAAAGAAGGATATGTGAACAATCCTATATGCCCATGCGTTTTCATCAAGAAAACAACATCCGGATTTGTAATTATCGCGGTATATGTTGATGATCTGAATATTATCGGAACTCAAGGGGAAATACAAAAGGCATCAAATTACCTAAAAGGAGAATTTGAAATGAAAGATATCGGACAGACAAAGTATTGTCTTGGCTTACAAATTGAGCATTCCGAAAAGGGTATATTTGTGCATCAATCCACATATACGAAAAGAGTGTTAAGACGCTTTAACATGGATAAAGCAACTCTTTTAAGTACTCCTATGGTCGTTAGATCACTTAAGGTTGAAAATGATCCATATCGACCACATGAAGAAAATGAATCATATCTAAGTGCAATTTAGAGCCCTTATGTACCTTGCCAATTGTACGCGGCCTGACATATCATTTGCTGTTAACCTTTTGGCAAGATTCAGCTCGTCCCCTACATGAAGACATTGGAATGGGATCAAACATGTCTTTTGTTATCTCCAAGGGGCTATTGATTTAGGTTTGCTCTATCCTAAAAATTCAAAAGGTCAAATGATTGGTTTTGCAGATGCAGTTGATTTAGCGGATCCACATAAAACCCGATCACAAACAGGATATGTATTCACGATCGGAGGCACTGCTATATCTTGGCGTTCTCTGAAGCAGACGCTCGTGGCCACCTCTTCGAATCACGCTGAAATTATCGCGCTCCATGAAGCAAGCAGAGAATGTGTATGGCTGATATCAATAAGTCAACATATCCAGTCAAGCAGTGGAATTCGCGTAAATACGGAACCAACTATCTTATATGAAGACAATGCTGCATGTGTTGCCCAGACAAAGGAAGATTATATCAAAAGTGATAGAACCAAACATATCCCTCCAAATTTCTTCTCATACACTCAAGAGTTCGAAAAGAATAAATAAATTGAAGTAAGATATGTCCGATCTTGCGAAAATGCAGCAGACCTCTTTACGAAATCATTGTTTACCACTATGTTCCGAAAGCATGTCCATAATATTGGGATGCGTCATCAACAAGACCTATAGAATGACATTAGTCATTCAATGGAGAGCTTGCGTAGTTGTACTCTTTTTACCTTCCTAAGGCTTTTCCTACTGGGTTTTCCTGGAAAAGTTTTTAACGAGGCAACAAAGACAAAACCCAAAAGAAGAAATAGTAAAGTCGGTCTCCAAGGAGGAGTGTTACAAAAGTCAGGAAAAGCAGGCAGTTGCCAAAGTCAGAATTTGAGGTGGTAAAATGAAAAACGTGAGTCAAATTTGTGGAGCCCACCTTCACTATTTATGCATAGTAACTCAAACTTTTTACGTCTATATATACGAAAGAAATTTTTTGATTGTAAACACAACAACATCTCATTCTCAATTATAAACATCCTCCTCTCTCTTATTCTCTCGTTCTCTCTTTTACCAGTATCCCTGTTCTTTTGCGAGTATAAAATTTTTATCTTTATTTATATTTATTTTAATAATAAATTATACATATTATTATAACAATGATTTCTATACTTTATATTGTTTTCAGATAATAAAAATGGAAAAACGACGTATTTCCCCCTCGGAAGTATGATATAGTAATAGATCCACACAAAGTTTCGACTTAGTTGTGGATCCCTTATTACGAAAGTTTAAAACAAATTTCTCTTTAATTCAAACTTTTGAAACATATTTACCCATAACTGTTGGTTTAAATAGTTTATGAATTTAACCTGATACAAAACCATTTTAATTGATACCAAACCAAATTAAAACTCAACCAAACTGGAATTCGATCCATAGATCTGACCCGACCGGTTTTCTTTCTTCTTCTTCTTCTTCTTCACCCTTCTGATCAATGTCGCTAATTTCTCTCGATTTCATGGTTCGCTTTTAGAAATCGAGACAGATTAATTGCTAGCTTTTAGTGGAATTTCCAATTATTAATATTTTATCTTTGCAAATGTTTATAATGATCTCAACTTAAAGAAAAGATGTAACTTATTTGCGACATCAATAATCGATTTTCTGGGCTATGATGCAGGAAAACGTGGTTCTATATAGAATAAGAGAATCAATGTTCATAAAACACGGATCTCGTTCTCAACCGCAAAAGAATCCGGAAGTAGAATAGATTCTTCAGCAATGATGAGCAAATCGTTCCATTACAGAGAAAATAGATGAAGAAGGAGATAAAATCTCAATACAAATTTTCGATAATGATCAAAAGCTAATTCTGCTACACTTATACGCTTAATCTCCTTTGCTTGTGGACTTCTAATGATCTCAACCGTTGAACTCATCTTCTATATCCACCTTCCACGTGACAACCCTTTTTCCTATATCAAATCCTCCCTTCCCAAGCAACTATGTCCTCATGGTTGAAAAAAAAATGTGTCTGCAACAGAGCATACAGAAACTCCCAAGTAGCTTATGCTTCATCTTCATTTGACCATTTAACCTCTTGACCAATAGCATCAGCTTCTTAAGAAATGAAGTTTGATAATTCGAACCACATTTATTGTAGACATGAGCTCCGCTACTTTGACCTCCAGGATCCCAAACTGGGTTGTAAAAGTCCATACTGACTTGTTGTGTACCAGCTGTAGAGAAAATACCACCAGGATTCCAAACTCGGTTGCGAACGTTTAGTTTCTGAAGCATTACCAGTCCGACTTGGCCTTCTTTTCTCATATTGTTGTAACGGCTCCCTGAACCAATCTTTCTTGTTTAATTTTTCTGTACACACGGAAATAGGTCTAAAAGCATGAAATTTCTGCTGCAGGTCATAGAGAATTGCCCCAGTAGTTTCCTCAACCATTCCACTTAAGTAGCTCTTCCTTTGAGAATCTTGTCCTCGTAAAAACGGTTGATAACCATGTATTTTTCCATGCTCATCATCATTCTTTGTCAAGCTAATTTTACACTTCGGATAATTAAGCTCAGATTCTTCCAAAAAGCACAACAGTTGCAGTTTTTTCTTCCTCCAACAAGGCCACACAGAAAAGTAGCTTCTCATGTCCACATTTGCAGAGCACAAGTTGAGAAGAGACCTTTTATAAGTTGAATGTTGCTTATCCCTACCAACTCCAACCGAAAAAAGATTGAGATGGTCAATCATTGGATAAGTTGGTGTTACTACTTCTGCTATACCCAGAGAAGCAAGCTTGATGTGAACCCTAAAAATCTCATGAGCCAAAAGCATAGCAATCTGAACTTCCTCATCTCTGATCTTAAGATGCATCAGCACAAAGTTGAGTAACATCAGTTTCTGTTCCGGTAGTTTCTTTGATTTCCAGCAATGCCATACATCAAAATAGTTTGTCTTGCACAAAGATCTCAAGTGCACTTCAAAACCCTTTATTAGAAGCCTTTTGATGACCGCCGTTACTTTCAATTCACTTAGCTCCTGTTTAACATATCGAAGCAGCAAATCTGTCGTTCTGATGTTGTCTAATACGGCGAACTGTTTGTCTTCCCTTTTGTCCACCGCTAGCTCAACATGTCGAACTCTTTGTCTAGATATTTCCCTTCTATGCAACTCGAACTTTTTTCTTTTGTATTGGCCAATTCAAACTCATCTCCGGGTTCAAACCCCTGCAATGAGAGGAGAACAGTGGTCTGTGGCTCCATGTCTTTCGTACGAGACCACAAAAGAGAATCAAGTCTTGAAATCTCATGAAGAACCACATCTGTCCCAATCTTCTTTTGCCTGTTTTTCTCATCGAAGTTAAAGTCTAACCAACCTAACAACTTTGCACACTCACGGTTCAATCATTTCTTAACGGTTTCATAACAATGACACAAATCTGGCGAATCCCATTTCATCAAACAAAATAAACCAAGCTTCTGAAGTTCTTTCAATAAACTCAGTACTCCATCACGTTTAAAATCCAGTGTTGTCCATTTCCAATAACCATGCTCCAGCAAGATTCCACCAGGTTCCCACACTCGTTTGTGAACGTTCAGCTATTTAGATTCTGAAGCATGTGCAGCACACTCCGCTTTATTTTTTCATGTTGTGGTGATAATTCCTTGAACCCATCGTTCACCACCAACTCACATGCCGCAAACAAAAACAAAGATGGCTGATTCCAAATGATGTCTAATACAGCAGACATTTTTCCTTCCATTTTTTCTACCGTAGTCTCATCTTGTCGAGCTCTCTTTCCATTCATTTCCTCTCCCTTATTTCCCTCTGCTAACTTCATTCCTTGTATATATTTCTCTGGTTGCTGTAGTTCTCCAGTCAAAGCAACCACTTCGCACATTTAATTTCTAACTCAATCCTTGCAGTTTGAGCAAAATCAGAACATACTTGACTCATCATTTGTTTGTACTTGAACTTCCAAGACTTAGGAGACAAACTCAGCTCCCTCCTTCATTGTAATTTGTGTTTTCCAAGAAGCATTTTGTTGAAAACTTGGTATGCACTTTTTGTGCCAGTTACACATTCAACATCAGTTTGAAATTGAACTTGGTCGTTTTCCCCCATTCTATATGTGAATTCTAAATCCTCCTTAACGCTCAAATTTCTACTGCAACAGCTATGATTATGTTCCAGGACAGAAGTTACCAGGGAAATGGAATTTGGAAACTGCAAAACGGAGTTGTGTACGCTATCATTATCTTCAGGTTGCTGCGTTTGATCATCCTCCATCGTAGACCCCTCCATAATTTCTTCTGTTTCTCCGTTGTTAGTGTTCTTAGAACCTGACCCAACTGTAAGATTTTGCTTCAGAGGATGTACCCTCTCATACAATCGCCCCACCAGTAAACATTGTTGAATTGTTTGTGGATGAAACAGTCGAACATGGAACTGAGTATCAGATCTTAGACCAGCCAAATACTCTTCAACCAAACAGTTTTCAGATAAATTCCCACGACTACAGATCAATTCAAATTGGCGATGATAATCCTCAATACCATCCATCTCATGCAGCTGCTTCAATTCAGCAATTGGATCTTCTGTGAGTAGCGTTTGCGATCTCTGCTCCGCCATGACCGAGAATCGACCTGGCTCTGATACCTTTGATGCAGGAAAACGTGGTTCTTTATAGAATAAGAGAATCAATGTTCATAAAACACGGATCTCTTTCTCAACCGCAAAAGAATCCGGAAGTAGAATAGATTCTTCAGCAATGATGAGCAAATTGTTCCATTACAGAGAAAAGAGATGAAGAAGGAGATAAAATTTACAAGCAGCTCTCCACATACGGCTCGCTCCTCGGGCTCCTCTTCGTCATAGACCGGTTCGGTCTCCTCCTCATGATCGGATACGATCTCTCCAGTGTCTAGCAAGAGCATTGCCCGTTGGTTTGAGCATTTATTGGCGTAGATTCCCTTTCCCCGACACTTAAAGCATTCGATGTCACGCGTCCTGGATGAGTTGACCTCGGTCTTGCCTGTGTTCTGGTTCGGTCTGGTGTCCGTCCTCGGTTGGTTGTTAGAACGCGAGGGGTAGGTTGCTTTGTCATCTCGGTAGGTCGGTCGCAAGCTAGATCAGGGGGTAAATCGATTGGTACCCTTTCGTTTGAGCTGTTGCTCCACTAGAATCGCCTTGTGTAGCATCTCGGCCATGTCGTTATACTCTTGTAATTCCATACGATCCTGCAAATCCCGATTCAAGCCACTTAGAAACCTGGCCATGGTCGCGTCCTCCGGCTCGAACACGTCGGCTTTGAGCATTAAGCGCTCCATTTCTTGATGGTAATCCTCCAAGGATTTGGTTCCTTGTGTGAGTCTCCGAAGTTTGGTATGTAACTCCCGATGATAGTGGGATGGCACGAACCGCTGTCGCATGGGGGTGGCCATTTTGTCCCAAGTTTCCACCGGCCGTTCTCTGTTTCTATGTCGGCTGGTCATGATCTGGTCCCACCAGTCTATGGCATAGCCATTGAACTCGGAAGCCGCCAAGTTGATCTTCTTCCTCTCCAACAGATCCTGGCAATTGAACACGATATCCAATTTCTTTTCCCATTCCAGGAAAGCATCTGGGTCGTTTTTCCCGTAGAAAGGTGGAATCCTTAGCTTCATGCCTCCTAGATCATTATCGTTACGCCCTCGAGCCTGTTCGGCTTCTCGTCGTTCATGGACTGGTCGCTGAGGTCGTCCTCCTTCACGTCGGTAATTTCTGGCAGGAAAATTGTTGCCTCGGTCGCGGTCTCCTCCAGCTCGGCCTCGGTGTGCACCACGGTTGCCTCGCGGCCTGACTCGGCTACTTCCGGATGAGTGATTATCCGCGTAGAATGGATTGTCCAACTCCTGCTCAAAGTTCCGATCTCGGCGGATATGCATCGGTTCCTCGCGGTTTTGATCGTTGGCCTCCTCTTGCCTTGGCTGAACTTCAAGCCGATCCATCCGTTGGCTCATACGCTCCACCATTACGTTAATCTGGTTGAGTTTGGCTTCCATTTCTTTGGGGGTGTACCAGCGAACGTGGTTACCGTCTTTGAATGTGTAGAAATCGCACTCGCTCAGAGAAAAGTCAGATGACATGCACGTACCTCGCAAAAAGAACAAACTTGTTAGT
This sequence comes from Eutrema salsugineum, assembly GCF_000478725.1. Classification (NCBI taxonomy): domain Eukaryota; kingdom Viridiplantae; phylum Streptophyta; class Magnoliopsida; order Brassicales; family Brassicaceae; genus Eutrema; species Eutrema salsugineum. The sequence goes on from NW_006256829.1 coordinate 14,947,004, forward strand.
AAAAATCCTTACTAGTGTTTCCCTCTTTGATTCACTCACTCTCTTATTAATCTCACAAACCCACAAAAGATTTTCTTCCGGTTCTAAAGGAGTTAATCGAATCACGATGACTGCCTCTAGGTTCCTTTGGATTATCAAGCGTTTGAAAGGAGAAGAATAAGGAAAGATAGATTGAAAAGAATACGGTTCTCTTTTTTTTTGACTTTTAATCTTCTTTTTTTTTTGTTTTTTTTTTTTTTGAAAATAGACCTTTCGATTTTTTTTTTTTATAACGTAAATAGAGAAGATGAGATGAGAAAAGGCGGAATTTAAAGAGATAGATAAACACTACCGATTAAGCAAGTGGGCTCTGATACCACTTGATACGATCTCCCTAGGACTTGCACTTGCTTGCTTGGTAGAGGTTGATAAACTCGGCCAAAATGGTTTGGTCGGAGAGATGCTAAGGGGTGAGAGGTTGTCTCGAAGGTCCTTAGGCCCAGCTCGCAAGAAACAGAATCGGATCGAGGTGATGGAAACACCAAGTGTTGATCTCGCGGGTCAAGGATGAACAGGCGTGAGACTTGATCTCAAAAATCCTGGTGCCCCTAAACTACTTTGAACGAAACCGAAACAAGATAGAAATGAAAGGCTGCGTCGAATCCTATGGATTGAATCCGATAAACCAAATAAAAATTTCAAGGCTAACCACCTAAGAAAGGAAAAACTCAGAAAAAACAAGAGAAAATCTCGATTTAATTGACGAAAAGTGAATTACAAATTACAAAGAAGTTTGTCTCTTTATATAGAGTCGTAAAAGAAGTGCAAAAGACAAGAGAATTAAATGAAAGCATTAAATAAGTTGAATGACCACTCGGCTCCCTTAGAATGTCCCTTCGGCTCCTTTCGCGAGTGATCGTTTGGCTTCTCATAACGGCTAATGACTAACTTCGGATAAGAATGATGTGGCCCCTTAACCTCATTAAAATCCCATCCGGTAAACCCAGTGGGACAAACCCGGATGCAAGGAAAAAGAGTGTCAAGGAACTACACCGTCCGAGTTGGTTAAAAGCGTTACAGCTCGGTCGTGAAGTGTAGCATCCGTATACTTGGCCTTCAGCTCGGTGCATAACCTCCAAACGGCCATAGATAGCTTCTTGGCTCAGGACCGCGTTATTGGACCGGTTGGCACGGATAAGACTTCATCCAGGTCGGCCACCTCGTCTTGCTTCCCGTCCTGAACCTCGACTTCGCTTAGGTCGGCCAATTGGTCTTGATTTCCGACCCGAACTAGTTCTCCGGTCTGACCCTCAGTTCGCATCTCGTCCATGCTCGTATCATTCCCCCCCCCCTCTTGAAAAGGACTTGTCCTCAAGTCTGGCCCATCTGGAAAAAAGGGAACTAAGTCAGAAATATTAAAACTCGAGCTGACCGTGTACTTACCTCGGAGATCGATCTGGTAGGCGTTGTCGTTAATGCGGTTCAAAACCGTGAATGGTCCATCGACTCGGGGTAAAAGCTTGGACTTCCGTTCCTCGGGAAAACGGTCCTTTCTTAGATAAATCCAAACTTGGTCGCCGGGCTCTTGTTAAGCTTCTGTTGACCCTTTAAATGCTTGAGCGACTGGTGATCCGTGTGGATGACGAACTCCTTGGGCCACAAGTAGTGCTGCCAAGTCTGTAGGGCACGAACCAGGGCATATAGATCCTTGTCGTAGGTCGGGTAGTTCAAGGTTGCTCCACCTAACTTCTCACTGAAGAAAGCCACAGGTTTCTTCTCTTGCATCAGCACGGCTCCAATTCCAACTCCTGAGGTGTCGCACTCGATTTCAAATGTCTTGAGAAAGTCAAGTAGCACCAGTAAGGGCGCATAGGTAAGCTTGTGTTTCAAGAGTTGAAAGGCTTCCTCCTGAGGTTGCTCCCATTTGGGCCCGACCTCCTTTTTTATGATCTCGGTCAGCGGCGCGGCTATCGTACTAAAGTCTCGGACAAAGCGATGGTAGAACCCGGCTAGTCCATGGAAACTCCGGACTTCGCTAACAGTCTTTGGGCTCGGCCAATCCTGGATCGCTTTGATCTTCTCTTCATCGACCTGGATTCCCTGTGAACTCACAAAAAAACCTAAAAAGACAACATGATCCGCACAAAAATTACACTTCTTAAGATTTCCAAAGAGATGTTCATGCCTAAGCACATCTAACACCTTTTTCAAATGCATAACTTGTTCTTCTAAGGTCTTGCTGTAAATCAAGATATCGTCGAAGTAAACTACCACGAAAACACCTATAAATGACCTAAGAACGTGATTCATCAAACGCATGAAAGTGCTAGGTGCATTAGTGAGTCCAAAAGGCATAACAAGCCACTCGTAAAGACCATGCTTAGTTTTAAAAGCCGTTTTCCACTCAACACCTTCTTTCATCCTAATCTGGTGATAGCCACTTTTTAAATCAACTTTAGAAAAGATGCATGCACCATGAAGCTCATCTAACATATCATCTAGCCTAGGGATAGGATGGCGATACTTAACCGTTATGTTGTTGATGGCTCGGCAGTCAACACACATCCTCCAAGTTCCGTCCTTCTTGGGCACGAGTAAGACCGGCACGGCGCATGGACTCATGCTTTCGCGGATGTATCCCTTAGCCAGAAGCTCTTCCACCTGTCTTTGAAGCTCCTTGGTTTCGATTGGATTAGTACGGTAGGCAGGTCGGTTAGGAAGGGTGGCTCCGGGTACGAAGTCGATTTGGTGCTCAATTCCTCGGATGGGTGGTAAGCCTCTTGGATCGTCTTCCGGGAAGACATCGGCGAATTCCTGCAAAACACGAGAGATCCTGCTCGGTACGACCGGCTCAGGGTTAGTATGACTAGCCAAAGCGTCTTTGAAGATGAGTAGAACAAAAGATTGCTTTGTATCCAAGGCATATTTCACCTCGCTAAGCCTCACAAGAAATGATTCTTTGCTCACGGGGTTTCCCTCACAGGCCATTTCTAGGTTTTTCTCAGACTCTCTCTTTTGATGTGAAGTGTTTTGGGGATCGCTCAAGATATTTTTACCTTTAGAATTTTGCTCCAGCTTAACTTGATCAAGATAGACTTCGTGTGGTGACAAGGGTGCTAAGACGATCTTGCGGCCTTGGTGCTCAAATGTATGTTTGTTTGAGAAACCATCATAGATCGCCTTTTTGTCGAACTGCCACGGCCGTCCTAGAAGTAGATGACCGGCCTCCATTGGTAGGACATCGCAGACGACCTCGTCCTCATATCGTCCGATGGTAATTGGTACAATGACCTGCTTAGTGACCTTGAGTTGCCTCTGGTTGTTGAGCCACCGTAAGTTGTAAGGGTGACGGTGTTTACGGGTTTCCAAACCCAGCTTGTCAACCATGCTAGTGCTAGCCACGTTGGTGCAACTCCCTCCATCGATTATCATGCTACACACCTTTCCTTGGACCAAGCACCGGGTGTGGAACAAGTTTTCCCTCTGATCTTCCTCCTTGATCCGTTCTTGTGCTATAAGAACGCGCCGAGCTACAAGCAGCTCTCCACATACGGCTTGCTCCTCGGGCTCCTCTTCGTCATAGACCGGTTCGGTCTCCTCTTCATGATCGGATACGATCTCTCCAGTGTCTAGCAAGAGCATTGCCCGCTGGTTTGGGCATTTATTGGCGTAGTGTCCCTTTCCCTGACTCTTAAAGCATTTGATGTCACGCGTCCTGGATGAGTTGACCTCGGTCTTGCCTGTGTTCTGGTTCGGTCTGGTGTCCTTCCTCGGTTGGTTGTTAGAACGCGAGGGGTAGGTTGCTTTGTCATCTCGGTAGGTTGGTCGCGAGCTAGATCCAGGGGTAAATCGATTGGTACCCTTTCGTTTGAGCTGTTGCTCCACCAGAATCGCCTTGTGTAGCATCTCGGCCATGTCGTTATACTCTTGTAATTCCATACGATCCTGCAAATCCCGATTCAAGCCACTTAGAAACCTGGCCATGGTCGCGTCCTCCAGCTCGAACACGTCGGCTTTGAGCATTAAGCGCTCCATTTCTTGATGGTAATCCTCCACGGATTTGGTTCCTTGTGTGAGTCTCCGAAGTTTGGTATGTAACTCCCGATGATAGTGGGATGGCACGAACCGCTGTCGCATGAGGGTAGCCATTTCGTCCCAAGTTTCCACCGGCCGTTCTCCGTTTCTATGTCGGCTGGTCACGATCTGGTCCCACCAGTCTATGGCATAGCCATTGAACTCGGAAGCCGCCAAGTTGATCTTCTTCCTCTCCGACAGATCCTGGCAATTGAACACGATATCCACTTTCTTTTCCCATTCCAGGAAAGCATCTGGGTCGTTTTTCCCGTAGAAAGGTGGAATCCTTAGCTTCATGCCTCCTAGATCATTATCGTTATGCCCTCGAGCCTGTTCGGCTTCTCGTCGTTCATGGACTGGTCGCTGAGGTCGTCCTCCTTCACGTCGGTAATTTCTGGCAGGAAAATTGTTGCCTCGGTCGCGGTCTCCTCCAGCTCGGCCTCGGTGTGCACCACGGTTGCCTCGCGGCCTGACTCGGCTACTTCCGGATGAGTGATTATCCGCGTAGAATGGATTGTCCAACTCCTGCTCAAAGTTCCGATCTCGGCGGATATGCATCGGTTCCTCGCGGTTTTGATCGTTGGCCTCCTCTTGCCTTGGCTGAACTTCAAGCCGATCCATCCGTTGGCTCATACGCTCCACCATTTCGGTAATCTGGTTGAGTTTGGCTTCCATTTCTTTGGGGGTGTACCAGCGAACGTGGTTACCGTCTTTGAATGTGTAGAAATCGCACTCGCTCAGAGAAAAGTCAGATGACATGCACGTACCTCGCAAAAAGAACAAACTTGTTAGTAAAAATCCTTACTAGTGCTTCCCTCTTTGATTCACTCACTCTCTTATTAATCTCACAAACCCACAAGAGATTTTCTTCCGGTTCTAAAGGAGTTAATCGAATCACGATGACTGCCTCTAGGTTCCTTTGGATTATCAAACGTTTGAAAGGAGAAGAATAAGGAAAGATAGATTGAAAAGAATACGGTTCCTTTTTTTTTCTCTTTTTTTTTGACTTTTGATCTTCTTTTTTTTTTTTGAAAATAGACCTTTCGATTTTTTTTTTTTATAACGTAAATAGAGAAGATGAGATGAGAAAAGGCGGAATTTAAAGAGATAGATAAACACTACCGATTAAGCAAGTGGGCTCTGATACCACTTGATACATCTCCCTAGGACTTGCACTTGCTTGCTTGGTAGAGGTTGATAAACTCGGCCAAAACGGTTTGGTCGGAGAGATGCTAAGGGGTGAGAGGTTGTCTCGAAGGTCCTTAGGCCCAGCTCGCGAGAAACAGAATCGGATCGAGGTGATGGAAACACCAAGTGTTGATCTCGCGGGTCAAGGATGAACAGGCGTGAGACTTGATCTCGAAAATCCTGTTGCCCCTAAACTACTTTGAACGAAACTGAAACAAGATGTAAATGAAAGGCTGCGTCGAATCCTATGGATTGAATCCGATAAACCAAATAAAACTTTCAAGGCTAACCACCTAAGAAAGGAAAAACTCAGAAAGAACAAGAGAAAATCTCGATTTAATTGATGAAAAGTGAATTACAAATTACAAAGGAGTCTGGATCTTTATATAGAGTCGTAAAAGAAGTGCAAAAGACAAGAGAATTAAATGAAAGCATTAAATAAGTTGAATGACCACTCGGCTCCCTTTGAATGTCCCTTCGGCTCCTTTCGCGAGTGATCGTTTGGCTTCTCATAACGGCTAATGGCTAACTTCGGATAAGAATGATGTGGCCCCTTAACCTCATTAAAATCCCATCCGGTAAACCCAGTGGGACAAACCCGGATGCAAGGAAAAAGAGTGTCAAGGAACTACACCGTCCGAGTTGGTTAAAAGCGTTACAGCTCGGTCGTGAAGTGTAGCGTCCATATACTTGGCCTTCAGCTCGGTGCATAACCTCCAAACGGCCATAGATAGCTTCTTGGCTCGGGACCGCGTTATTGGACCGGTTGGCACGGATAAGACTTCATCCAGGTCGGCCACCTCGTCTTGCTTCCCGTCCTGAACCTCGACTTCGCTTAGGTCGGTCACTTGGTCTTGATTTCCGACCCGAACTAGTTCTCCGGTCTGACCTTCAGTTCGCACCTCGTCCAGGCTCGTATCAATGTATTTCGGGTATAGATGAAGAAAATCCGAAGTGGTACCGAATGAATTTCAGTTCGGTTTCGGTTCGGTACCTTCGATTCTGGTTCGGTTCGGGTATGAATTACTAGGAACCGATAAAAACTGAAATGTTTCGGTTCTTAAATTAATCGGGTATTTTTGTATCCGAAATCCATATTTGTATCTGAAATGTGCAAAAGTAACCAAAACTGATTAAAAAAAAACCGAAAGCTGCAAACAAATATGAACTAAAAAGTACCAAATCCCTTAAACATAAGTCATCATCAAGTTTGAAAAGCAAAAGTAGAAGTCTGGAAGACGATGTAGCAACATCAAATACATAAAACAAATCCGAGTTTGAGAAGCATAGAGAAATGCATAAATAAAAGAAGTTCAACATCCCAAAGCCAAAGAGGCAAAAACATAAGCATAAGTCGACTGAGATTCCTGACTTCAGAGAATGAGACTTCTAATCTGCAACCAAAAAAACGAGTAAACTATCACCAAAAATACATACCAAAGTACACTCGTAAATGTTTATGGTAATTTATAAGTGTGTCCTTACCACAAATACAGTCTTTGATACTTCATTGACTCCTTAGTCTTCCAGATTCATATTTCCAAACTCTGTAAAATGCAAACAAATAAAGTCATATAAGTAATATTAGTACTTATAACTGAAAAATGTAATAGATTATGCTGACTTACCTCTTTGAAGATCATCCTGGTCTTCTATCTCATCAAGTAGCTGCTCAATGGTAATGCTTCCTCTACGGTCCATACGTATCTCCGACTTAAGCCATTGCTCAGTACACATGAGAACTTTGATGGTGTAATGTGTCAAGCAACTCCTGCTAGGATCCAAGATGCGACCACTTGTGGAAAATGCAGACTCTGATGCAACCTATGAAACCTGCATTGCTAATATATCCCTAGCCACTTGTGACAGAACCGGAAACTTAAGAGTATTGACCTTCCACCATGAGAGTACATCATACTCGGTTCCCTCAAATATATGTGGATTCTCCATATTCTCGGACAAGTACAAATCTAGCTTAGAGCTAATTTCCTGAAACCCTGTCTCTTGTACCATCTCTTTGTAAACTAAATCCATCTTTTCATAGCGAGAACGACCAGCCAAGTTCAATCTACGGTTCCTAGTTCTACCTAAGTCCTGAGAAGTTCCAGAACTAGATGCACCATTCGATGATCCACTAACCTGTGACTGAGAAAACGTACTTGTACTAGTCGTAGGAGTTAATGATTGGATGACAGAACCACCAGACCTGACATTGTACTCATCAAACAACCTCTGTGGAATCTCTAAGATGGACTCATTCATCTGCGTAGCAATTGCACTATCTGGCCCATAAAGCTTATCAAAACAAAGCTTGGCAAACTTCATCTTATTCCTTGGATCAAACACGGATGCTACTATCAGCATACGATTCATCTCGGTTTCAAAACCGAACGGATCCCAATACTTGCCTAGCTTTGCAATCATAGCTGCTGCTTTCTTCTTAAGCTCATCATCGCCATCTAGGCTCAGTAATATCAGGTTCCTCTCAATTTTCACCATCTCATTGTAACACTTATGCGCACGAGGGGAGTTAGTTCCAGAGAGGACAAGCGTTGAATTGTAAAAGATGACAAGGAAGTGAAGTAACCTGTCCACTGCGTCCCAATCGTTTTCCATAGGCGGGCCAATCCTCTTTATCCCATCAACTTTTTCCTTGAAGTAGTCGTTGTACAAGTTGTCCTCAGCCTGCATCTTGTCAAAAGCCACCTTGAAATCCATCGCTCTATTCAACATCAGATATGTTGAATTCCACCTTGTTTTACAATCCAGAGACAGACTCCCTCTCGTCATCTTCCCCTTATCAACACGAAGCTCGAATGACATCAGCCTTGGTGTAGACGACCTCACAAACTGTACACCATTCCGAATGGCAGCAATGTTCTTGTCCACAACGTGCAGTCCATCCTTCACAACCAGATTAAAAATGTGAGTAGCACATCTTAAATGTAAATACTCACCATCGAGAACTAGTGCATCATCTCTGACATATCTGAACTCGTCCTTAAACAAACTCATAGCACTTGAGTTTGCTGTTGCATTGTCAACCGTTATGGAGAAGATCTTCTTGATGTCCCACTCAGCTAAGCAGTCTAGCAGAACAATAGCTATAGTCGACCCTTTGTGGTCACTAATGTGTTTGAAACCAATGATGAATTTTTTCCACTGCCAGTTGTTGTCGATGAAGTGTGCAGTTATCACCATATAACTAGCCATCATTGTTGGAGCCGTCCATATTTCAGTCGTCAAGGAGAGCCGCTGCTTATTGGCTGCAAGTGCTTTCTTCAGAAGTGCTTTCTTCCTCACATACATCTTCACTATGTCTCGAGTCGCTGTTCTCCGAGAGTGTGGCTTGGGCAGTTTGACTCTAGCACAGAAATGTCTCCATGCCAGGCTGTCTATAAAAGACAGAGGCAACTCAGCTAGAACAACCATTTCGTTTGAAGCTTCCCTAATCACCGCATCAGACACCTTACACAGCTTCAAACCGTCTCCAGTCTCTGCATCCAGTTGTTGTTGATCATCCGGTTGCTTTGCTGCTACATACGCAAGATGCTGCTTGCAGAATCTTAGATGCTTGATCAGATTAGAGGTGCCCGATGTAGTTGCACACCCCATTTCCTTCCCACAGTAATGACAGTTGCACTTGTCAAAGTCATCCTTCGCTCTTGTGTAATGGTTCCACACATCAGATCTTGTCCTCTTCCTTCCTTTCTTATTCCCCGAAGCTTTTTGTTTCCCTTTATTAGCAGACGTAGGAGTAGGAGTCTCAACTTCGTCCTCGGTAACTTCAAGGTCATCTTCAAAAACTGGTTCTTCATTAACGTTCAGTAAACCTTGATTAGAAGCCATCTGCATCGTATTAACAAGACCAAACCCATCAGAAGTCATAATACAATGACATGAAACTATCGATACAACAACTTGTACACTCGATAACTAAGAAGCATTCATAACTCATAATCAAACTAATATAATGTATTGATACAACACAAGCAATCAAAACTCACAAACAGTCTAAGCTGAGTACTAACAGAAGCATTTAAATGACAAAAGGAGTTATCCCTAATCATTTTCTTACTAAACCCGCAAACTCAAATAAGTAAAACCCAGATCGAGTTATAACCCTAATTCGTTGTAAAAATGAATAAACAAGTAGGAAATGATGTCTATTTCTTTTTTAAACAAAGAGAAACAGTTAGCCCCAAATCGATTTCATATATGAACAGTAAACCCTAAATCGAAAAAACTAATTAAAGACACTCTAGAGACTCGATTTAATTATAACTCTTAGTGGAAATGAAAAATCAAAGAAGAAATTAGCTCTATTGAAACGTTTAAGTCTGAAACCCCAAATCGAAAATTTTCAGCAAAACCCATTCAAAATGAAACTCAAATGAAATCGAAGATGAGAAGGAAATGGAAGACGAACATACCTCTGACTGAACTTTTGATGTAGCAGATGGTGGAGCCGGCGAGGAAAAGCGACGGCTTTTGAAATTTGCGGATTCTAGTTTTTCTGTCTGATTAAGGATTAGGGTTATATATGTGTTAAGAATGAGAAAATGAATCAGTTTGGTCGAGAGAGAGAATGTGTCTGCGAGAATTAGGGTTATAGGATGCACACTTTTTTTAATTCATTTTTTTTCGTTTCTGGGCCAAAATTTTACAAGTCCAATCCAATATTTTGTTTGAGTGTATGGGCCATAATTTCGTTTTACATGGGCTAAACCCACCAACTAAAACCAACAATTTTTGGGTCTTCGGTTCGGTACTTCGGATTTTGTATATTACCCGGAACCCAACCGAGATCTATGGATCTCAATCACAGGATCCGACGGATATTTACGCAGGAACCGAAACCGAACCGAACCAGTAATTTTGGGTCGGTTCTGGTTCGGTTCTTCGGTTCCGGTTTTTATACCAGGGCTAGTTGAACCTATCTTCTAATATCCACTTTCCACGTGTCAACCCTTTTTCCTATATCAAGCTAATGTTTATGTCTCATCTACAGGCTTTGCACCACAGGACTCATGAGTGGTGTTAAGATGGAGATCCACAGAGTTTTTTGTCAAACTCAATTGGTAATTTTACAAAAAAAAAAAGAAAAATTGTCACTTGAAAAAGAAAAAGAAAGAAGAAGACCAGAAAAAAATTGAATTGTAAACCTAATTTGTTCATAATTTTATTGTCGTTATTTTCAATGATAATCACAAACGTAGCTATTCCCAGAAATAGCCCAATGGCCCATGCTCAATCATGTTCTTGAATTCAAAAGTCAATGTGACAATATTGATTCCGGTCAACGGAGACATCATCTTCTCCACTCTCTCCATCTCTCCTCTTTCAAGCAACTCTTCTGCAACTCCCTGGGGAGATGAACCACTGTGAACACCTGAAACGCTTTTTTTTGCAAAGCTATTATGTTTTCACGAAGAACATTATGAAAAAAGACTATGACTTTCGGAGATTTTTATTAGGGTTCATCGTAATTGAAATTTAGGATTTTTTTAGGGTTTATGGTAATCGAAATTTGAGAATTTTCTGGTTTAGTTATTAAGTGGATTCAATTTTGGTTTATCAATTTCAATTGGGTTATAATTTGGTTTATATTTATTTTATGTGGTTAAATTTTTTCTTAGTAAATAGTAAACCAAGTTAAATCACGATTTAGATAGTTTTTAGTTTCGAACTTTGATATTAAGGATAAACTAGATTCTAACCCGTGCATCCGCACGGGAATATTTTTTATTGTTTAACGAATTTTGTAGTATAATTTGTGTTTTTGAGTTTAGATATAATTATTTTTATAAATATATTTTTTAAGAAGTGAAAATATTGATTTTTGTGTTTAGATATATTTTTATAGTATTAAAATTAATTATAATTAAAAAAATATAATTTTAACCCATCCGCTAATATTAATTCAAAATAAACTATTATAAAAACATAATTATAACTTTTTCGTTCATATTACCGTATAATATAAATATTTGTTAAAAGTTTGAGATGTATTAACAGTATATTTAGCATTATAATTTTTTTAAATTTAATCAACGAAGGGAGTGTACAACTGGTTTTTCAAACCACATTATAGTGTATGCAATAATTTTTAATTTTTTATGTTTTTATTTTGTATGAAAAATATATTTTCGATATACATGTATAATTAAAAATTAGTGATTTTAGTTACCAAAATATTTTTAACCCGGTTTTTATATATATTTTTAGTTCTATGAATTTTAAAAATATATTTTTAATATTTAAATTATACATTTGAATTTTACTTATTATTTTATTATTAATTTGTAAATAAATCATAATCTTAAATATATTATATAAGCAACATAAATATCATATCATTTACATCATTATAAATATTTTATATTTCAAATATGACCATTATTTTTTATATGTGAATTAATTTTTTTTCAAAAATTCTAGATATTTTTGATAAAAATGTTTAATAGTATAGAAATTATTTAAATTAGAATCTTTAAATCAAATTTAAATTAATATCTAATTTATTATTTTTAATCAAATTAAATCAAATCAAATCAAATCTAAATTACATATATTTAAAAGAACTCTAAAAATATTTAAATTAATAACTAATTTTCGAAATTAAATATAAATAATTATTAAAATTATTTTTAAACACTTTAAAAATTAGGAGTGTTTGGAAGCAAGTACTAAATGTGCTTATGTTTTAATATAATAGATATATTTTGAATTTTTGAATTGGAATAAATTCGTTGCAGATCCACGACGAAATCGAAACTTTGAATACATCTATTACTATATATCATGAGAGGACACATATTTAATAATTGGGTCTTTTATGGGCCGTTAACTCAATAAGCAAAGAAGTAAGCGGCGTCCGGTTTATCTATCTATCCCTGAAAATTGATTGAGATTTTTTTAGGGTTTCAGTCGCTGAGAAAATCGATTCTTCTTCTTCTTCTTCATCAAACAGAGACGATCTCTACCGCCATGGATCCTTCCCTCGCTAACAACCAGGAATTGCTTCAATTCCTCACCGTAAGTCTCCTTTCTCTGTTCCAATCAAGTCTAAATATTTCTTCTTGTTTAAAGTTCTTTACCTCGAAAATACGTTGAAACTGAGTTTCATGTCTCGTAGTTTTACTTTATATTCTCTTCTTTAAGAGTTAGGAAAATGAAATTATAAGTAGTTTCTATCTTCAATTCCTGCCTGGATTCATGAAAAACCGTTCCTTTTGAATCGAATCAAATCAGAGCAATAAAAGAAGAAAAAAAAAGTTGTATTTCTTTATGGTTTAAATTAGTGATCTTCCTCATGTTTGGTTTAGTTGGTTTAAATTTTGTGCCAATATGTGTTTACAAGAATCGTTTTTTTTGTTTTGTTTTGGTCATGGGTTTGTGGCAACAACAAGAAAAAGCAAGAGTAATGTTTGGTTTAAATTAGTGATCTTTATCATGTTTGGTTTAGTTGGGTTTGCTTAAAATCGATTTTTGTGCTAATATGTATTTACAAGAATATATATTTTTCTTCTTGGCAATGGGATTGTGGGAACAGCAAGAAAAAGAAAGAGCAATGGTGAACGAAGCGGTGGCGAAGCTGACGAGCTCGTGCTGGGACAAATGCATGACGGACAAACCAGGAAGCAAAATCAGCTCGAGCGAGTCCTCTTGCCTCACTAACTGCGTTGGGCGTTACATGGATATGAGTATGCTCATCATGAAACGATTTCAGTCGCAGTGATTGATTGAATTGAGATCATCATGACACTTCCCTTTCTTTCCTTTTTAATCTCTTGGCAAGTGTTGAATCCAACAAGAGTATTCTCGGATAAGTCGTTGTCGGATTTGTTTTAATGGTAATGTGATTGAGATTGTTATTGATGGATAATGATAATATTAATAGATAAGTGTGGAGTTAATAAAAGGAGAGTAGGAAAATAAGTATGATTGAGATTGTTATTGATAACTAGTGATCAGTGGATACGCAATGTATTAGGGCAATTAGTGGTAATTTAGTGGAATAAAGATGAATGGAATTGGGATAATAATAGAAGAACAACTTTTTAAAATTTGTTTTAGCACTTAACTTTTCTCAAAAGGAATTGATGAAACTTTTTGCCATTGCGTTTTCACTTCAAATGGTGATAAGTTTAGAGACGTCTTGTTTATTCTAGTTAAGTCTACTAATTTGATTTCAAATTTTCAATACATTCGAATATGTCTAATGATTATGTTTAAATGCCAATCTGCAAAAAATACTCAAGAAATAAACAGTTGGATAAAATATGGCCCAATACAGTGCCCAATATATCACTGTAACGTGGGCCGATATAGTAAAAAAAGATGGGGTGAAAGTAAAGAAGGTCCTACCGGGATTCGAACCCAGGTCGCTGGATTCAAAGTCCAGAGTGCTAACCACTACACCATAGAACCTAACTTGATGAGGGAAACGCACAAGAAAAACTTAATTCTATTCAGTATGTATTTGTTTTAGATGCATAGGTTTAACGATAATTCATGAATACTTTATCACTTCAATTTTCTAACAAAACAAGTTTTAATCAAACACATCAAAGAGAAAGGGGTGAGAATATAGTATGTTGAATGTCCAGAATATAAAAACAGGATCCGAATATCTAAACCAGAATCGAATCGAAATAGAATTATGGAACCCGAACCAAAATCTATAAAAATATTTGATAGGTTCTAAACACTTATATCTGAAGAATTGTAACCAAATCAGAATTAAACCGGAACTAAATTAGAATTGAATCAAAACCAAACCGAAAATTGATCGGATATCCAAAATATAATTATATACCCTTAAATATTAGTTATTTTTTGGATATTTAGGATATTTTGTGTATATTTTTGGTTTGATGGATATATTTTCTTTAGTTTTTTAGGGGTTTTAGATATATTTTGGGTTTATGAGTATATTTTTGGGTTTTAAGGTATTTTTAGGTTTTTTGGTATATTTTGGATTAAAACAACCTGAGTTGAACCAAATCTAAATTATTTAAGGTATTTGTCAGTTCTCAAAATTAAAAACCGAACTAACTAGAACCCAAGCCGAACCGAATACCTGAATGTCCAAGCCTAACTACTACGTTAATTTGACTTTAATCTTATTATATTTATACTTGATCACATTAACACAGTACATAGACTAACACTGAAAAAGATGGGGTCAAACCTGTGTGTGTGTTTTTTTTATTGTTTTTTTACTCTTTTACGTTCAAATCAGTATCTTTGACCATATAAGACTCGGTTCAATATCATACAAAACTGGAAACAAATAAATGAATGTTAAGTTACCCCAATTTAGATGAAAGAAAAGTTTTAAAAGCAGCTTCTAGTAATTTCACGGAATGAATAAATTCGATTGGTTAAAGACATAGAGTTTTGGCAACGAAAAAAAAAAAAAGACAAGAGTTACAAAGTGGATTTTAACGGGACATATTGGAAAATGCATCATTTTTAGATAGGTCAAATGTAACTAAGAAACAAGTTTTAAACAAAATTACGAGAGATTTCCGTCAAATGTAACTAAGCTGCAGGTTTTAAATAAAATCAAGAGAGAACTCCAAAAATCTATTATATAAAGACTCAGTTGAGTCTCACAAGCTTGACACATAAGCACTTTATATTTTGACACATCAGATTTTGAAAAAAAATAATTTTCTCAATCCCCAAAAAAAAATTTAATTCATCAACCATGACACAAATACAAAAATAGTTTATATCTCGAACTTGTAGTGTTACCATTTCGTAAAGCACACCCGAAAAAATTGAACGACACTAAAATAAATTCAAAGAATCAAGAGCCATAATCATATGTTATTATAAAATAGAGCGGCATTCCACCTATTTTTCAGCTTTCTCTTACACGCTCAAAGAGCTCCAGAAATCAGATATAGCGCCATTGCAGTCACGTTCATAACCAACATTGGGAAAGAATTAAAGTCTTCAAATAACATATCCAAAATACAGATTTTTTGTGTTACTTTTGTTTTAGTGATTGTGGCTTTTGGTATTTCAGATCAGAAATGCGATCAAGTACATGGATATAATCACTCTATGTGTCTACGAGGAGGCAATGATAACCAATCATTCCCTCATAGAAAGAGGGCTAGGAACAAGCTGTATGTAGCGTAATTACACAATATATATATATATATATATATATATCAATATTCCTATTTTATGTATATATAAGAAAAACTTTATGAGCCATTAAAATAATTATTTCTTGTTTTCATATTAATATAGAGTTTTATGCGCGTTTTTTTTTGTTCGAAAAACATTTAAAAAATCATAAATAGTTTCTATTTATTGCATACATGAAAAATAATGATATTTTTGTATTCGTAATGCTCTGGTGCCTAACAATATTAGGTTTAGAGCAGATGATATAACAAACGAAGTTAAAGTTTTAGAGGTATTTTGTTTTCTGTTCAATTTATGTTTATAGTTTTCGTACATCTTTTGTAGATATATAAGACTGACATATAGTGAATGTTTAACTCAATATAAAATTAGCTATAAAAATTTTTTACGTAGCGCCTTATTTTTCTGTCACATAGACAAAATTCTTTATGTATCAGGAGAATATAATGCCCAAACTCTATCATATTTATTCTATTGACGTCCAAACTTTATATTTTTTTAACAAAAAAAAGATTATTTAGAAAGAAATTATTGTTTTTAATATTTATTACCCTAAGCAGAACTCAAAGGATTTGAGATGAGATTTAAAAGCTAAGCTGAAACAAACAAACACAATATTTTGTATTTTATTGTGTATCGATGAGTGTATGTATTTGTTAACTTTATTTCATTAGTAAAAAACAGAAAATATATAATAAACAGACAGATATATGTCTAATAATAATTTAAAGAGATAACCATAGAAAGTGATTTGCGATTACATAATTCTATCATGATTTAGAAAATTGAAATTTGCATACAATATTAAGTTTATTTGATAAACTAAACTATTATATATATAAAAATTACCGCGTGTACACGCGGGGTTTTATATAGTTATAATTAAAGATTAGGAAAGAATTAGGGTTTCCTATATACTTAAAACTCAGAAGAACAAGACGGATTTGAACATTTTTCTGGTTACAAACGCACTTTATCTATAGATTAAATAAGTACATATTCTGTGTATCACTGATGCTATAGGAAAAAAAAAAAAAAAATTGGATTTGTGCGTTCTAGCATTTCAGCTTTTGTATTCTTGTCGTGTGGGGACAATGTACAAGAACAACTCTAGGAATAATTCACGTAGTATTCACAGGTTGCTTAGTTCCGATGAGAAGCTCTGGCTCTCGTCCATTTAATGAAAACAATGTGGATACGTCATAGGTGGCTACTGTTGGATAGAATTCGAAGACGATAATAGCCAATTATACACATTACTCAAATCAACCTCTATGCAGAAACCATCCCATGTAAAATGTACTTTAAAACATAAAGATTGGGAGACAATTTTATTGGGACAAGATTCCATGTGGTTCGAAGGGAAGGAAACAAAAGGGCAGACCATTCCATGTGATTATTGTTGTTACTATTCTAATTTGTTTTGCAAATTATTTAACCATTTAAACGATAACTATAAGATTTTATTTATTGTTTTTAGGGATTTAAATCTGTATGGACTGGAATAAAGTCCTCCTTTTTGAGCGAGTAGAGCAATGCAACAGACTAAACTCTCTGTGGTCAGTGTCCTATAAGAATTAGGAAAATTTTCAGTTTTCTATTCCTAGAGTGAAATCAGATTTAAGAGATAATAAATTTTAGGAGAAAACCTGCGCATAGCGCAAATCTTGTTTTCTATTTATGTTTAAATTTTGTATTTAAACTTTATTTTTACTATTAATTTTTTGTGTTTAAAATATTTTATTTCCACTTTGATTTTTTTTATGATCTTTGTTATCTCTTCTACACTAGTCCCACCTAATAGTCCGATTTTTCTCATACGATGATGAGGAGCTAAAAATCTACTACTTTAATTATTGTTTCAACACCGTAATAGCTTACGTAAAAATATATGTTAAATTAATATCAAGAGGAATATTTATTTGTTCTTCAATCTTCTTTTCATTCGTCCAAATCGTACTATTATAATATTTTTAATTTTCTCAATTTATTATTTTAAATTTTTTTATTACACATATTTCATTGATTTCATCTTTTTTTAAAAAAAAAATTTTTTTGTATATTTCTTCGTATCCATTCTTTTTTTTTCTCTATTTTTTTCTTTTTATTGAATATTCTATAGTTTTATTAATTAGATTTTTATTTGAAAATTATTTGAACATTTCTTAACTTATTCAGTCTTATAATTTGGTTTTCACTTGCACTAAAATTTAATTATATTCTAATTTGAATATAAAGATTAAATTACTCAAAAAATAAAATAGAATGGGTAATTTAAAAAATCCTCTATTATATAATATTAATTTATATTGGTTTTTTAAATTAAATTTGAATTTCATTTATTTATTAAAATTTATTTATACAAATATTAATATTTATTTATGTTTTTAGTGATTTTTCTTGAATTTGATTTATTAATTATTTGTTACTCAATCTTCATATTTTTTTCATTCGTCTAAATCGTATTATAATAATACTTTTAAATTTCTCAATTTATCATTTTAAGTTGCATTGATTTTATCCTTTTTTAACTTTTTCGTATATTTCTTGTATACATTTTTTTTTTCTTTTTTTTTCTTCTTCTTTCTATTATTTGTTTTTATAATTTTTATTTATTTATTTATTTTATTAAATATTTTTTTGTTTCTTCTAATTTTATTAATTGAAGTTTTATATATAAGATTATTTGAAACATCGTAACTTATTCACTCTCATAATTTTTTGTATTAAAATTTAATTATATTCTTAATTTGAAAATAAAATAAAATTACTCAAAAACTAAAAAATAGAATGGTGCATTTGATAACCTTATTTATTTACTAAAATTTAGTTATATACATATTAATATTTATTTATACTTTTTACTGCTTTTTCAAAATTAGATTAATTATTTATTTTTGTTTGCATATACAATTTTTTTTTTTTAATATGGATCAGTAAGGGGACGCTGAAGCACCTCATCGCTGGAGAGTCCCTTCAGCCATTATATATAAGAAGATTGGTCTTAAGGGTATATAATTATTATTTTAAGCAGTTAATAAAAACCACAGACAACAAGTATTTACCTCAATTCGAATACCATCTAATGTTTTGTTTTTCTTGTAGTTTTTTGCTCGCATATTCTCAACATTAATTACTTAATTTAAATAGAGAATTAAAAAAGTATTAGTGTATGCTAAGTGTGTCGACATGGTAAATATTTAAGTTTGTGATATTATTAATTCATTATAAGATTTGATAAAGTATTATGTTAAATGAAGTTCATGACAGCTAACATTAAATGAATTTTAATATCACGATACTTTTAAGGATGTTGTGAACCAAAGATATGTTAGTGGACCAAAGAGGTCTCTCTGATTGCTGAAGATATAAAACGAAAAGAGTCAGATTTCTTCTCCTCCTAGTACATGACAAATTAATATTTTATTCGAAACTTTAATTTGGAATATTCTTGAAATCTACGTGTGAACCTTTGAAGTGAAATGAGTAAAAAAACTTAAGCTCCACCATCAAAACGATCTGATAAATTGAAAAAGGCAAAGACTTGAGTAAAGCTTAGAGAGATTCACCAGAAGGGTAGCCGGTAGAGCACTTTCAACGGACAATGTATTAAGGAGAATTTGTAATGATACAATAAACAAAGCCAACATATTACATTCTTCTTTAGTTTATTTTTTCTTTCCTTCATTTGTGTCTTTTTTTAGTTTTCTTTTCTTTCTACCAATGATTTGAACTTTTTGACTTAAAAGTGTAATCAAATTAGTTTATTTATAGTTTCTCATGAGAAGTAAAGTTTAGAAGGCATGTAAGATGATTGTTTGGTTGGATGTATGGGAATGAATTTTGACCGTCGAATAAGGCATTTCCTTGGTTGGAGGAGAAACATTCCTTTTTGACTTTACAAGACTATATAAAAAGAGTTAATTAAATCAATAATTAACTAGACGGCAAAAATAATCAATAATTAACTAGCTTTCAAATCAGGATTGATTATTAGCCCGTTTAACAGTTTAAGCTCATATCTTTTTTTTCCTCCATTTAAGTTCATATTTATTCACTAGGTGAGATCGCGTGGAGTGAAATAATTATAAGTAAATTTTAAAAAGTTTTAGTCACAAAATTTATTGTATGTTTCTGGGATTTGTGATTCGCTTATTTATACCAAACCATTTAATGATCAGTTTTTTTTATCACCGTAATAATCATTTTTTAATTTTAAGTTTTACAAATGATTAGTGATACTCAAAAAAATATAATGATTATTAAGGATTTATTGTGAGTGACACACACAATGTAATTATTTTAGTATATTAATTTTTTTTTTCAAAAATATCCTGAAAGACCCTATAGCGATGACATGACACACATCATCATGGTCTATTTGTAAATAATACTTAAAACCAATGTTTCCTTAACAAAATATAGGGGATATATTAACTATCAAGAGCCGATTAAGAGATGGAATACACAAGAAAGATACAATTATACACAATGGCTTTCTAGTTTGTCATTTTATTAATTCTATGTTATTTTATATTCCTTGAAATTAGTCATTTTAAGATCTTATTGTTTTGTTAGTTTGTGAAAAAATAGAAAAATGAAATATCTCTTGAGATCGGAACCTTTCGAAATTTTGATTCAATGATGAATTTCTGAAAAGCTAAATACTACATAGTCTACATTACTACTAGACTAGAGGATATATTGAACCCAGACTCAGTCGTCTACATGACTACGTATTGTTGCATCATATGCTTATTTTGGTAGTGATTTATCAATGTGCCATCACCTCAGTAAATTTTACCTACGAAAAGACATATTTATCTTTAGCCATATGTTTGTTAGTCCATGTGTATACATCACATAAACGTCAAAACAATCTGAACAGTGACTTATTTTTTACTTGTGATTTTCTTTTCTTTTTTTTTGTCAACATGATTTTCTTATTTTTTACATACTTTTTCTTATACTAGATTTTGCGTTCACGCTACGCGTGAGTATTTTTATTAATAAAAATTATATGCAATTAATTATATTTATTAAGATATAAATTTTCTATATTAATATTTTAATAATATACTACAAATATTATGGTGTTAATCAAATAATTTTTATGTAAATTTTGAGATTTTAACGTTTGTGTTTTAAATATATATACAATATGTTATATTTCAAAAACATATTATTTGGTCAAACACTTATAATTTAATAAATCCAAACCAACTAAAATTTTTACAAATAATTAATCAAAAAGTACTTTCTAAACATAAAATTAACATGAAGATAAAATTTTATACATTCATTTTTTTAAATCATGAAGATAATTGTTTTTCATCATTTTTAGTTTTATTTCAATTATATATGTGTTCTTTAAAAACAATAAAAAATAGTAAAATAATAAAATGTAATATTTAATAATTTTCTTCTCTTGTTTAATTGATACAAATTTTTATTTTGTTATATTAATTTTAAAAACAAACTAATTAATAAATATTTTCTTTGAGATTAATAACAACTTTAAATTTGAAACCAAAATAATAGTTGAATATAAAATAATTAAATCACATAAAATTTGTGAATTAAATATATCATTGTCAACTGGTTGTGTAAACGTTTGAATAATTTTTCAATATTATACGTCATATCTTCCAATAAGAATGCATTTTTTATTTATCATATTCATTTTTATTCTTGTAATATCTTTTTTTCAATGAATAGATCATATTTATTTATTTTAATGCTTTTTGTATGATTATATTCAATTTCATCACATTCATTCTTATTTCTTCTAATTATAATTAAGTAGGCAAAGCTGATACAATTTGATACATAGAGATTTAGGAAAATAAATAACAAATTAAACAACTCAAAACTAAAAACTTTTACATTAATCTATTGCAATTCCAAGTCGAATATACACAATGCAATTTTTTCGATCATTTTTGCGTAATATATTACATGAGATTATGTGAAAATATATTTTGCATATGTGAAAAAATTTAAATTAATACAAATCATAGTTATTAGTTAAAATTCTACATGAAAAGCCTTAAAATTAAATAACCTAAACTTGTATAAGTAGCATATATTTTTATAGATAATAAATTAAATTTGTTACTTAAGCAGTGATACTGAAAATTTTAATATCATGTTGTTTTTTTTTGTTTATAGAGATTTCTTTATTCTCTAATTTATTTTCTTAACCATAATAATAGAATTATGAAACTTTATTAAATTTACAATTTTGATATACACAAATAAAATTTAATTTTTAAATTCTGATGTGGATGCCTTGAAAATAATATAGCTTTAACTGTTATTAACAATAAAATAATTTTAATTAACAATTTTTCCTATATTGTTTTGTATTAGTAATGTGATTTAATTTATAAACTTTTTAATTTTAGTTATGGATGTAAACTAATAAATTTGACTTTTGAAATCTTATGTGGATGTCCTTAAAAGCATATAGCTTTAATTTTTATTTTTCTATAAATATATGTTTTTGTTTATAATATAATTTTAAAATTTGGAAATTTTTATAATTTTAAATATTGATGTAAACCAATAAAACTGAAATTTTAAATCGTATGTGGACATTCTTAGAGGCATATAACTTTAATTTTTTTAATAATAGATTTAGAAATCAAAGCTGGAAGATCCCACACTAGGCAAATGATTTTGGTCACTCCTCCTTGTTTTGAGGCTTACCGAATGTATTCGGATGCTGTTTGGTCAGGCTAATTGTTACCTTTTTGGTTAACGTTAGGTTGTTAAAACCCCATCAGATGTCATTTTATTTCATAAATCATCCTCGGATACCTCAATATTTGTCTTAATGACGGAACCTCTTTCTTTATTTTTAGTGCTTTGTTTTTTAAAAATGTCATAATTTTGGTCTCTCCTCTTTGTTTTGAGGTTTACCGTTTGAATGTTGTTTGGTCAACTAACTATTACATTTTCGGTTAAGGTTAGGTTGTTAAAACTCCATCTGATGCCATGTTATTTAAAAAAAAAATTCTCGGATACCTCAGTCTCCTTCGTCTTAATGATGAAACCTCTTTCTCTATTTTAAGTGCTCGTTTTTCAGAAGTATCAAATATCAATCACTTGACATGCTTCTCGGATTGCTTGAAATTTATCATTTTTCTCAAATTCGGTGGCCAAGCTTTGGAGATTTTATGGTCTCTTTTTCAATATTAAAGGAGCTTGTAATATATCTTATTTCATTATAGTTAAACATATAGTTTAATCAAGTTGGTTCTTTTACATTGTAATGACTCAATTTTTAGTGAAATCTAACTCTATTTTTTGTTTTTTGTTTTAAATTTGAAATGGTTGCACACACAGAAAAAAAACTTTAAATTTATTATAATTATGTGAAAAAAATTTGGATGCTAATGTAAACGTTTTTAAATATGTGTATACATATAATTTAAATTTAAAATTTCCTTTTAAATATGATTTATTTTAGTTTTTTATTCTTAATATAAAATTTGTATATAATTTCTTTATCTTTAATAATTTTTAAAAACAATAATCGGATTGGAAACTTTTTAATTTTCAATGTTGAGGTGGACCAATAAAAAATTATACAGAATTTCTTTATCCAGCAATAATATTCGAATTTGTAAATTTTCTTAATTTCTTTATTCAACAATAATATAATATTAGAATTTGTAAATTTTTCTTAATTTTGAATGCTGATGTGGACCAATTAAATTGCTCTTTTAAATTCTATGTGGACACCCTTAGAAACATTTAGCTTCAACTTTTATTAGTATAAGATAAAATTTTGCTTCATTTTATTTTTGTTTTTTAAATATCAAGAAATGTTAGATATGCCCAAATTATATCGATGAAATTGGTTGATTTGTGGGTCATTGTAAATACTAGGGAGACCGAGCAGCCAACAAAAAAAGCTGAGAAATAAGAAAAATTCAAAGAGATATATTTTGTTTAATTTATCATGAACTAATTGGTAAATACCTGGTTTCAATTTAGGAAATCTTTTTAGTTGCCAGTTGAAAACGTTATTCAGTGTTTTCTTTCTTCACTCTTGGTCTCATTCCTTTGCTTCGAATCGAACTGACAAAATGCTTGATGAATATAGACTTAACTATCACCATAAGTTTGTTGGTTTTTTTTTTTAAAGAAAAAAAAAGTTTGTTGGTTATTTAAATGTAAATAAAGCTCTGGTTTAAAGTTTGTAGTATTATGAAAGAAAATTTTAAGTTTTATGTAGAGACATTGTATTAAGATATTAACCTCATCATTACCATCTCCATGCATGGTTTTGCTGCACTTCTTGAAGCAATCTGGTACGGTAGAGAAGAAATATTCGTAAATATCAAGAAACTGATATATATATATATATATATATATATATATATATATATCTTATCATATCATACTTCTACATGATCTCTGAAATCGCCTAGGTGTTCAAGAAGCTTAATAATCATGGATTAAATCAAACAATCTTTATGAGTTGTTTTTTTGTTTTTTTCTTAAGAATGGCTAAGAAAAAATATATATACCTGTATTTTTTTAGATGTCTAAGCTTGCGATACAATTTTCTTGAGATTCTCTCTTGTAATTTTGAGCTCTTCCTGGTTGAGAGCTTGAGGACGTTTGTAGTTGTGGGCAGAGGAGTTTCTTGAGTTTTGTTTAATCTGATACGGTGAAGAACACTTAAAGCCTCTGGTACGCTATCATTCGTTGAATCCCCACTATTGGATCCATTTTGATTCCCATGTCATCAGTTAATGTATCTCCACCATTAGATCCATTTTTTATTTTCATTTACTTTGATTTTAATTTTAACTTTAAACTGCTAACAATACGAATTTGTAAATCATAAATAATTTTACGAATCGTTAAATAATTTTTAAAGAAAAATCTATATATGAATGCAAAAATATATATATATATATATATTACTAAGTGATGTACAATATAGATATTGTCGATGATATTAGCTCTGTTGAGTGTTGAAAATCTTGCAGGAAAAGAAAATAGCCTTGGCAAATATCCCATGAACTTTTTTACTCAGGAGAGGGTTCCTTCTATATTGAGGTCTCGTGAAGACATTACCGTAGAAGCTTTGATGTTAACCGTTAACCTAATCGTATACAAATCATTACATGCTAATACGAATATAGGGCCGCCTCACATAAAATGCAAAGATACAGACATAACATCCATACTGCTACAGTAATTTTTCCACACACGTATAACATACCATAAGGGAATTCTCTACCAAGTCATGAGTGTCTCTATTCCATTTCATCTACCATTCTGGCATAGCCGAACAATTTAGCCTGATTTTGAAACTGATATACTGGTCCACTAATTGAGGTCAAATATTTTTAATAAAACTTACTCATTTCACATAGCGGAGAAGCTATGATAGATTTTATTTAAGTCTTTATGCATACATCTTTTCTAGCTTTAGTCACTTTCTATATAAACTATTTTTTTTTATTTCCATTTCTTTCGCCATCTTCTAAGATGCACTCGTTCGCCTTCCAACATCTACTCACATTTCATCTTTCTATGTTATAGTTTCTCTCATCACTTGCATGTTTTTCTTGCTGACTTGAATGTCAAACTTTTTTTAAGAGAGATACTCACTTGTCATCGTCGTGAAGTTTCTCTAATTTGTGAGTTGCTTCCAAAAGATCAACCATCGGATTTTACTGTCAAACCTTACACTTTAACGTCACCGTTTGAAGAAACCAAAATTGTTGTTGTATTGAACATCAACTGTCTTTAAGGAAAGATATTCACTTGTCACCGTGTTGTTCTCTGACCGTGTTGTGGTGCTGTAAGATTTGTTTCCTAATTCCTAGAGATCAAATTTCATTTTTGGATGCTTTTGTATTCACCAAACATCAGATTTCATCGTCGAGCTTACGTTTTAACCTAATCATTAAATATATCAAAATTATCTCCTCAGAGATATAATTTTATCATCAATTTTTAAAATATCTATAGTATATGATGATCTAAATGATTAATCTAGACATAATTTTTAATTATTTTTTTGTCAACGGAATAAATTTATTATTTTTCAACAAAAATAGGTGAAATCAAAATTTGGTGGGAAAAGCCATAGAGATGAACTTTTAACAATTTGATTAAAGCCACTACCTCAAAGTTAAAATAGTTACTAAAACTAGTCAAACTTTTCAAATATGTGATTTTCTTTAAAAAGTTCCTTATTTACAATTTAAATATTATACAATCTTGCATTACTATAAAAAAATAAACTTTATAAATTGTCTCATATTCCAGATAGCATTATGAAATTTTAATTTATTAAATTTTTCTCGATTAAAATTTTTTCTTTTTTTATTTGTCGGATAATTATTTTTCCTATTGTAGTCACTTAATTTATTATTATTTTTTGTTTATTTATAATTTCTTTTTGTGAATTATAGTTCTCTATAATGAAATATAGCTTGAAAATATGTAAATTAATTAAATTATTAAACAGATTAATTTTAAAATTTTTTTTATTATGTGCACATCTTAGATGGAGATAGAACTCTCCTATTATTTTCTTCTTCTGTTTTACAAAGAATCTCATCTTGGCATATTTCATGCATACTAAGAAAACTAATGACAAATCTATTTACTTCTTACTAATACACTAATAAAATTTCTCTTTTTAAATAATATATTAAAAAATTAGAATTAAGAACAGATTTTTAAATAAAAATTTTGTATTGAAAATATCAAATGATACTCTTTATGAAACAAAAAAAAATTTTAAAATAATATCTTTTTTGTAAAAGAGAATGAGTATATGATTCGGTTTGTAAATGAAATATATAGATTTTCTGGTTGTTTAGTGGTTATTGTTGCTTTTATTTGCATCAAGTAGGTTAAGCTTGCAGTCTTATCTTTTTGCAGGTAAACTGAGGTTTTTTTTAATCAACTATGGATTGCTGGATTCTACGGATTGCCCTCACCATTACATTTGTTCGTTCGGCATATTTCATGTTCTATTTCATTCAATTGATACTAAATAAAAAATAGTTAAACTGAATAGGAAAACTAAATTGTTCAAAAAAATGAATAGAAAAACAAAGTTTAGGAGATCTAAATACAACATTGACAGTAATTAAAAATAATAATACATATGTTTTTGGGATGATAAAATTGCTTGTAATTTTCATTCATGGGATGATAAATATTGCTACAATAAAGACACATATTAGAGTGATACAAAACAATCACTAGAGTGATACTAAAAAGCGTTGCGTAAAAGCTGAGCATCTGTACATGGCGACAAGTGGCATGGCCACACACGGCACAATACAATCGGCCTGTGTGACTATGTCTATAAGAGTATATAGAGCCATGTGACATTTGAATCTGCACTTACCAAGAGACTGTCTTGGTTTGGTAAACGACAGTAAAAAGCAAGTGATGACTCATATCACATCAATTTTACACTCATTCTATTTTCACATTCACACACACCTAAGGAACTCTGACATTGATTGATGTTTTCTATATCATATTTAGAGACGGCGATCACGAGACCAACATTGGAACTCCTGTCAATAATTTCAATTACTCTTTCCAAATTAAAATACTGTTTTAAACATTCCATACAAAAAAAGGGAAAGGAGACTGTATTTGGGAAAATGTTTCTTGTATTTATTAGGTTACCAGACTAAAACAATAAAAACGATTTAGATAAATACAACGTAATGTACATATTTCTTCCGTTTTTTATTAGTTGTCGTTTTAGAGAATTTTATTTGTTTTAAATTAGTTGTTGTTTTCAGTTTTCAATGAAATATTTATTAGTTTTTTATTTTTATTTATTATACAATTTATTTTATTATTGGTTGAATTGTGTTTAAATAGATAATTAATGATATTTTTATATTGAAAAACTAATACAATTAATATTTTCTTAATCTGAGTGCATAACCTTAAAACGACAACTAAATGAATCTGGAGGAAGTATTTCTTAATACGTATACTCTTATAGTTAATATGAAATGAACAATTTTATCCCAAATACAATAAAATCAGGGTTTAAAAAATGTATGTTCCTCGTGAATGAAACTTAAAAAACCTTAATTTGGCCCTCAATCCTTTAAAATCTTAACCGGTAATACTGATTCCAACATAACATTTGTTTTTGAGTACTTATGCATATAAATACAATTTAGAAGATATATGTGTCGATAAAATTACCATTGTACTTTTCCTCGATAACGTTTTATTTAAATATATATATATATATATATATATACATAATTTTACGTAAAACATTTGAAACGTGCACTATATCTTTTTCATTTTGATTAGCTAAACAAATGAAAAGCGTAGATTTTGAAATGATATCAATCAAACTTTGATTAAATATTACTAATTTCCTACTGTTGCAGATCTCATATTTTCCAAGTCATTCGTGTTTAATTACTTCGAACAACTTTCCTTTTTCTCTAATATAAGATTTTTCAGGTAACAGCATATATGAGTTTAAGAAAACTTACTCCAAATGTGAAATACCCAATCATTTTCATTTTTTTTTGTTTCAGTAGGTCAAAAAAGAAAAACAAAATTTCCTTTTTAAATTGAAATTACATCGAAAGAAGGCTGCATAACTTGAAATGTCATGAAATCTCGGTTTAACTTCAAAATGTTATAAAAAGAAAAAGAAAATTTCTTTTTAAATTGAAAATACATGAAAAGAAGGGTGCATAACTTGAAAAGTCATGAAATTCGGATTATCACTTCAAAATGTTATAAAAATTACATAGAACTTCGGCTAATTTATTTCAATGTATGCTATGATGATCGGGATGAAATGTTTAAAACTTTTTAAACGTGTTTGTTCTTTCAAGTCTCAACTGATGTGATAACCACTTTACAATATTGCACGATTTGAAATTTATGAGGAAAAAACGATACGACAACAACCTTTAGGGTTATTGACAAAGTCGATATGCATATATTAGTAAATGACTGAAAATATGGAACCAAATAGGAAATCATAGATTTATCCAAAAAAGAAAATATGCCAAAAATAATCAATCAACAATAATGCTGTCACTTGACATATTCCCCCGTCTTAATAAACAGATCAATTTAAACCCATTATGAAAAAGATCTATAAGTATTTCAAATATTTATATAACCTCGACCTTTTTAGTATTTTAGTTCTTCTAGAATGGATATTCTTGATTAAGATGTGTTCGTTTCCAATCTCAATTGTAGATTTAAAACTTTTGAGTTATGATTAATCTTTTACGTCTTATATATGGAATTATATAAATAAATCAAATTATGTGTTTCTCTGTAAAGATCGATATAAATATAAACATTAATATATATATATATATATATCTTATTATCAGAAAATGACAAACTCACACTAGAAAATTTGCGTACATGTTATACGTTTCTTTGTGTTTACTGATAAAGTTAAATTAAGAAACTTACGTTTATGGTTTACGCTTGAGTTTTTGCTTTTTTTTTGCATGTAATTTTCATGTTTGTGATTCAATTAAAAAAAAAAAAAAAAAATATATATATATATATATATATATTCTGCTTAGCATTAATTATTGCGTATGGCGTTTAACGTCCTACACTAATTACAGTTCTATATATTAAAAACGTTTAGAGTGATATACAAAAGAAAATTAGATTTATAGAAACCAAAATCTAATTACTTTAAACATTTCTTTTGAATTAAATTTTAATTTCCGAAAACGTAGGTTTACATAAACAAGTTATACAGTTCTCTTTTACAACAAACAAACAAAAGATGTGTTTGCAGCAAAAGGAAAGATACAATTTTTTTTTTCTAAACTTAGCATCACTAAAAAAAAATTTAATATTAAAATAACTTTTAAAAAAATTATTGCGAAAAAATAAAAGACTAAATAAAAAAATAAGAAACCAAAACCTAATAATTTCATTTATTTATTGAAAGTAAACAACTGCCTTACATAATTATTTGTACTATTTTTGAATTTTTATATTTGGTATGTTAGGTTTGAAACAAAACTTACATTTTGGGTTATTTTAATTTTTTTTTTTTTGAGAAAGGGGTTATTATTTAGGGCATTTTTCAATTAGTAAATAATTCTTACATTGATATTTATACAGAATGAAGAATTAAAACTACGAAATAAAAGGAACAACGAAAAAAAAAATGTTTGTAGAATAAAATACGCGAGAACTTTATTACCTTTGTTTATAATTGAAGTATTTGTAGTCGACAACAAACAAATTGAAGTATTTGTAATATCTTAATAAGTGAACCCTTTAAATTTGTGGCAAAGATGCATTGTAGTCGTAAAAGAGAGTACGTAAAAAGCGCAAAACAACTTTGGAAAAAAGAAGAAGTAGATGCATAATTTCGAAGGGTGCCACATAGTCATATATGAGTATGATATATTTTAGAGTTCATTAGCTTTATCATGGCAAATTTTCATCTTCATCCTCCACCTCACTTTCTTCCCATCACTATTTCTGATATTTTGTTTTCCCTTTTCATTACCGTGGATATTTCACGATTTTAACGACATTCTTTTATTGTAATTAAATAGATAAACAGATATTTTCCTCAAAATTTACGTTTTATTCACTACAAAAAAACATGTCTGTATCCTACAAAATTTCCTACGAAAAATTTGGTAGAACATTTTTTTCACCATATTCCTACGCAAATACGACGAAAAAGAGAGTTTAAAGGAAATTCGTAGGAAATTACCTACGAATAAAAATCGTCAAAACACTGGTAGGAAACTTCCTTCCGATAACCTACCAAACTCAATTTCGTAGGAAAACAGGTCGGATTATGGTAGCTATGTCGTAGGTTAGGTTATGACTTTTAGATTTGTCAGTTTTTCGTCGAAATTCTCCTACACGTTTCTGACGAAAATGTTTTTGTAAGATTATCGTAAGATATCTGTAGAAATATATCTGACGTTGCAAAAAACTTAACTTTGCTTTGTCCCACATCGGAAAATTGATAAAATTAAGCTGAGAAAACTGCACTATAAATAACAACTTTCTATTTCTTCCATCTAACACTCACTTTGTCAAGTGTAAGACCTATAGTGAAAAATATACATCAATTGGGCCTATTTTCAAACATGGAAAATAATCATTTACGAGCGTGGATGTATAATGATAGGTGGGATACAGCTACCGGGAAAATTACAAATGAGGTTGCCATAGGACTCACTGAGTTTATGCATTTTGCAACAAACCATGAAACATGCTTAAACAGCGGTAAAATAGTTTGTCCTTGTCTATGTTGTGATAATAAAAAATTCATCACTGTAGATAAAGCGTGGAATCATTTATATAATCACGGGTTTACGCCAAATTACAAATTTTGGTATTATCACGGAGAGAGAGATGTCGTGATTGACGATAGTACTATTAGACAAAGCAGTGAAATAGAGAGGTCTGAGGAACCTAGGATGCAAGTACAAAACATAAGTACGCTCCAGATGGTTAATGATGCGTTTATGGAATATGAAAATAGAGTAGAAGAGCCAAATTATGAAACAAGGCAATTTTTCAATATGTTAGATGCAGCAAAGCATCCCTTATACGAAAGTTGTAAGATAGGTCATTCTCCTTTGTCAACTACAACACGAATTATGAATATCAAGACGGACCACAATTTGTCTGAGGATTGTGTTGATGCTATTGCTGATCTTGTGAAAGATCTATTGCCAGAAGACAATCTAGCACCAGCCTCATATTATGCGATTGAGAAGCTTGTTTCTGGTTTAGGTTTGCCATATCAGATGATCGACGTTTGCATTGACAATTGTATGATTTATTGGAAATCAACTGCTGACTACTTGGAATGTCGATTTTGTGGAAAACCTAGATTTCAGAATAATGGTGGAAGGGTAAGAGTGCCGTTTAAACGTATGTGGTATTTGCCATTATCAGATAGGCTGAAAAGGTTATATCTGTCAAAGCGCACAGCAGGGCCTATGAGATGGCATCAAGAACATTCCAACGAGGGAGAAATAGCGCATCCGTCAGACGCTGAGGCATGGAAACATTTTCAAACAGTTTATCCATTGTTTGCATCTGAGAGCAGGAATGTAGATGTTGGTCTATGTACGGATAGTTTCAATCCATTTGGGAAGCATGGGAGAAAATATTCTTTGTGGCCAATCATTGTCACTCCTTACAATTTGCCTCCATCACTATGCATGAAGCGAGAGTTTCTATTCCTAACGGTACTTGTACCTGGTCCTGAACACCCAAAGCGGTCTCTTGATGTGTTTTTACAGCCTTTAATTCATGAAT
Source organism: Eutrema salsugineum (assembly GCF_000478725.1). NCBI lineage: Eukaryota > Viridiplantae > Streptophyta > Magnoliopsida > Brassicales > Brassicaceae > Eutrema > Eutrema salsugineum. The sequence goes on from NW_006256829.1 coordinate 14,978,735, forward strand.
TGCAAGATCTTTGGGAGCATGGGGTTCAAGCCTATGATGTGTCACGCCAACAAAATTTTACAATGCGTGCAGTTCTAATGTGGACCATTGGGGATTTTCCAGCGTATAGAATGTTATCTGGATGGACAACGCATGGAAGGTTATCATGTCCATATTGTCAGGACAATACAGATGCTTTCCAATTGGAAAATGGACGGAAGACTTGTTGGTTTGACTGTCATAGGCGCTTCCTACCAATCTCGCATCTTTATCGCCGGAACAGGAGGTTATTTATGAAAAATAGAGTTGTTCTCGAACCTCCTCCGCCTGAGATTGATGGTAATCAGTTATGGAAGCAATTTCGATATTTTGATGTTGATACAACAACAGAATGTGGGGGTAATGGACATGTCATGGTGGGCGGTTATGGAGAATTCCATAATTGGCACAAAAAGAGTATTTTCTGGAATTTACCATATTGGAAGGATCTTTTGTTGAGACATAATCTTGATGTAATGCATATTGAGAAGAACTTCTTTGACAACATCATGAATACTGTCCTAAACGTCCCGGGGAAAACGAAAGACAATTTAAAGTCAAGGTTAGATTTACCACATTTATGTGCCCGTGAAGCTCTACATGTATTAGAAAATGGAAATGCTCCAACCCGAGTTTCAGATTAGATGGAGATTCCAGAAATGCATTTTTTCATTGAATTATCAATAATGTGAAATTTCCAGACGGTTATGCTTCTAACTTACACAATTGTGTGGACAATGATGAAGGTAGATTATATGGGATGAAAAGTCATGATTGTCACGTTTTCTACCATTCGCATTTGCGGAGCTGTAACCAAAATCTGTGCATGAAGCTATTGCAGGTATAATCCATTTTATAATGTACAATTTTACATTATTGTGATTAACTAATTGATTATTGGTTCTTGTGTGACGGTAGGAGTAAGTGCTTTTTTTAGAGATCTATGCACACGATCACTTACAGCTGATGAGATTCAACAATTGTCTCAAAACATACCTGTTCTCCTTTGCAATCTGGAGAAGATTTTTCCACCATCCTTCTTTGATGTAATGGAGCATCTTCCAATTCATCTCCCTCGAGAAGCAGCACTTGGTGGCCCTGTCCAATACCGATGGATGTATCCGTTTGAGCAATTCATGTTCCACCTAAAGAAAAAAGTTAAAAATTTAAGTAAAGTGGAAGGATCTATTGTTTCTCAGAGCATTAATGAAGAAACATCCAATTTCTCTGCATATTACTTCGCCCGAAGTGTACAAACAAAAAGCAGAAAACCAAGTCGCAACGATGACGGAGGGGAGAAGCCTACATACTTGATGCCTGTACCAGATATTTTCTCACAAGTTGGTAGATTAAGTGGAATAGTTAAGAAGAGGTGGCTTACTGAGGAAGAACATCACCACTTGCATACTTACATTCTTCTTAACTGTCAAGAATTATTGCCATACGAGAGGTAAACCTATTTCATATGTTTCATAAATAGTTAATTTTTCTAATAAATAATTAATTCTAATGTAATTTGGGTTTATACAGTATCTATGTGGAGCAACTTACGAGTCAATATCCGTATTATGATGAAAATGAAATTGGAAGACGAAAACAAATGGAATTTGCACAATGGCTGCGATTTTATGTGAGTTTTTATGAAATAGTTTTTAAAATGAGTTTTTAACAATTACTAATTATTTACAAAACAAAACAGGTCCAAACATGTCATTGGAGAGGGGAATCGGTAGAGACTTGGTTAGAAGAACTGGCTGATGGTCCTTTAACGCTCGCAATGAGTTCTCCCATGTACTGTACCCGGGGTTATGCATTTAAGATATTCTGTCCAGGATACAGTTTGAAGACGGTGAACTCAGGGATATGTACCCAAGCAGGTGATGATGTCTATTATGGTGTGCTGAAAGAAATCTTGGAAGTTGAATATCCTGGACTAATCAAATTAAAATGCATAATATTCATGTGTGATTGGTACGACCCTTCTATCGGGAGAGGTGTTCGGCTTACCAAATTTGGTGTTACAGAAGTCAACTCTTCTAGAAAACTTAACAAATACGATCCTTTCATTTTGGCTTCGCAAGCAGACCAAGTGTGCTATATTTCATATTCTTGCGTAAGACAAAGACAAGATCCATGGATTACTGTTACACAAACATATCCAAGGGGAAGAGTACACGGAGTAACAGATCACAATCCTTTGCAACAAACTGTTCTCGGTCATGTAGGTTCTGTTGATCAATCTATTGGAGAAACTCCTTTGACACAAATGGGAGATATAATAATCGATGATATATTAGAAGTTTCCGAAGAAGAGATTGTAAAATGTTTATGACTGTTTGTGCAAAGTAATAACAACAAAGTAACATGTCTTTGCAGGAGCATACTCGGCAGGATTTTGAAAGGTTTATGTCTCAAGAGAGACAACTCTGTGACAGCTCCACTCCAGCCTTCACATTAGATGGGTTCGACCCCAACAACTATCCATGGCAGCCTAACCCTGAAGACAATCTTCCCAGTCCTGAAAGGAGCCCAAGAGTACCAAACCGTGGTTCTACAGAGAACGATGATGGTGAATCACGAACAGAAACTTCATGTTGTGTTGATGATCTGTTGCTTGCTCCTGGTCGGCAAAGCCTCTTGTACCTTCACCCTGATCGTGAAGGAGGAGCAACATGGTAACTCTTCTATGTTAAACAGATTTTAAAATCATATGTTTTATACTTCACATGTTTTTGCACCATACAAATCAACTTTCTAATCACTATTATCCGTTTTTTTTTCTAAAGGTTTAGGCATGACGCAACAGGGAAGATCACTAAGCAGATATTGAAGATGATGAAGTCTTATCTCCCCAAATCTTATCCTACATATCGAAGCCTCCCAATAGCTGTTAAAAATCAGTGGTTTAGAGCTTTTGCGGTTAGTTCTGATGAGTTTTTCCTCTTTGTATAATTATGATGTTTGGTTTTTGCTAACTATCTAACAACATTTTTTTTCTCTTTTACAGCAAGAGTTCAATTGGGATCCATCCATCACTGAGACAGTCAGAACCGCTTATGACCTTCAAGCAGATGCATCATTCAGGTCAAACCTTCATGAGTGGAAAGAGACCCTGAAGAAGAAAAGACCATACGATGCTCCTGATTGGATGAAGGCAAGGAAATCTCTCTTTGGAGGTTACATGAAAATGTGGAGCACAGCACCGGTTGCAAAGACTTCAGTGAAAAACTCCAAGAATAGGAGAAGCGAGAGAAAAGGATTGGGACAAGCTATACACAACAATGGTCCTAAAACCTTGGAGAGGAGATGGGGTGAATTGGTAATAAGAATCAAACTACTTTTTAATATCTGCTTGTTATTTTTTTATGTTCTTTTGATTATTTTCATTGTTTTTTTGTAGACTGTGGAAGGAAATGGACAGGAGCCTGACATGCTCACATTCATAGAAGATGTGCATACTTCTAAGAAGACAAAAACAATCACAGATATGAAGGCTAAGAAGATTGTTGAAGAGACTAAGGCAAAACTGGATGAGTTTGCTTCTCAAAAGCAAACTCAAGGTGACAGCTCAAACATCATCACTCAAAAGGAGATCAACGATGTTGTCCTCCAGGTAAGTTAATGCTGTTACAAGTTGTTATTTCCTTAGTTTTGTTCAAATAGAAACATTAGAGTCTTTCTTAAGCTTGTTTGGATGTTTGGATGTTTAGTGTTTAGATCAGTTGTATTCATTTTGGATCAATTGTTTTCATGTATGGATCACTTATTTTCATACTCGGATCACTTGTTTTATTGTTTGGATGATTTGTTTTCATATACTTGTTTCCATGTTTTAAGTTTTAATAGGTTTGGTGTTATAGTTTGGAATACATTGGTTAAGCTTTGTTTTTTTTTTCAACAAATTCCCCATGTTAGAGGACGTAGATTCGGTATTGGAAGAATAGCTGATGGTGGATGCAAGTCTTTCACACATGCCAACACTACAAACCCATCACAAGATGCATTAGAAGAGAAGATCAAGATCTTGGAGAAATCTCAAGTGGAGAAGGATGCACATATTCAATACCTCATGCAGTGCAACAAGCTGTTTCTTCAGAAGTTCCCTGATCTCAGTCTGCCCATTCCTCCTTCAGCTCATGCCAACGATGACGAGACGCAAGAAGACGAGACGCAGGCGTAGGAGAGACCACGTAATGGGGTGTTAGTTTATTTTTGGGGGTTAGTTGTTTTGCTTGTGAACCAAGTTTCAAGTTATGTATTTGTAATGCTTATTTTGGTGTTTTGTAAAACAACTTAGATACTTAATCTAATTATGGTATCTTCTATTTTATATAATGCATCTTGTATTTCTTATATAATTTTCAAATTAAAATGCATTTTGAAAATTTATTAAATTGGTAGGAAATATCATGTCGTCGGAAATCGTTAAAATCGTAGGATAAATTGGTTGGAAAATGGAAGAAAAAAATTCGTAGATTTTTTGTCGGAAAGTTTGTGGTCGGAAAATGAAAGGCGAAAATCGTAGGAAATTTGTAGATACATTTTCGTCAGAATTAGGAAGGAAATAATGCGAAGGTTTACAGTGGTAAATTGGTCGGTGTTTGTTTACGGTTTTCCTACCAAAAGATCCGACGAATTTTTCCTATCACTTTTTTCGTAGAAAATTTCCAACGAAATTCCTTCCTTTTCTTATTTCCGACGGTCAATAACCTACGACTAATTTTGGTCAGAATTCCGTAGTAAACAGCCATTTCCTACGATTAACTGACGATATTTTTTTGTAGGAAACAGCCATGTTTTCTTGTAGTGATTTGTCACAAACTAGTTGATAGTTTTAATATAGAAAATACAACATTAGCGAGAAAATATCCTTTCATACGATATCATTTGTGTAGATGTCGATACATGTTTAGATAACACGAAAAGTAGCCAAGTGGAACATCGAGAAGTATGATGTTGAATCCTACCTATATCCATGCGACATACACGTTAAGATAAAACGCAATACAATACTGTTCTTATTTTATTTCTTGAATTGTATATGGTAGAAAAAAATAAACAAAAGGTAAAACTAAAATTCGACCAAAAAAAAAAGAAGGTAAAACTAAAAAAAGATAGACCCTTTGTGATCCTTTAATCACTTCTTTTATAAGAAAAAATTGATTTTTAGTGGTTATACTATATAGTGACTAATTAACTATGAGATTGTTTCTGTTTCGCTGAAATGGTTTTAAAACTCACCCACTCGTTAATGCAACTAATAATATATAAGTATATGTGACTATCTGTAAAAAAACTTTGACATATCGGGTAATAAGTTTGATAAAAAAATAAGATATAGAGATAAACACAAATATCATGGTTACGAGTATTAATAAAAATTAGTTACGGACCTAATTTTGGCTGCCAAATCAAGGAGTAGAATGGTGCTGCCAAGCAACATAAATTATGGTTCTTGATCAAAACAAAAAAAAACATAAAATATTGTACACGTGGCATAGACCTAATGGTAAATGTTCATGTTGACTGGTACGATGAACAAAAGGAGCGATCACGGTTAGGAGTTTTCATGGTTCGCAGCTGCTGTTGGACCGCCCAATGGCAACTTCGATGTGACTTTTATATTTTGATGCATATAAACTTAATTATTTTACAGCATAAGTATATCATATTCGTGGTTAAGGAGTTTGATATGGCTAATGATTATTTGAGTTACTGTACTTTGTAATTGACTATAGCGAAGATAGTAATAATTAATAAAATGACAAAGTTGAATACTCGATTTTAATTTCTTGTTCATTACGTGTGTTACTTTGTTTTTCTTAGCTACTTACTTTAAAGATATTAAAAAAAAAACAAATCAAAAGAATTTGTTATGGATTAACTCCAAACTTTATTGAATACTATTGTATAATATGAATCGACGACATTGGATGCATTTTGTTTTAGATAACTAGATTAGGTTCTGTATGATACGCAAGTAAAAGATAAATTATATTAAATTTAAAACTTAATATGACTTGTATAATTAGATTCGAAGATTTATGTTTAGTTTTCTAGAAAATTTATTTTGTAATTTACAATTAAAAAAATCAAAATTGATTTATTTTATCTATAAACATGGTAAACATCTATTTGATATGAAGGAGAAGATTCCAAAAACAAATTTCAAATCTTATCTATAATCATTCAGGTTGAAAATTTATATTTATGAATTTTGTCGTTTGATTCTCATTAAAGAATTATCATACATTAGCAAAATGTTATTAATTAATTTAATTTCATATATCATGAATCTCATACAATTTTTATAGTTTATATTTATAGTTTATAGTTATTTTCTATTTTTTATTTCCTTTTTCAGTTTTGTCAGTTTCCATTTAAATAAAACAAAAATTATTTTCCTGTTTTTGTTATTTTTTTCTTAAAAAAATAAATAACTTACAATAGGAAAGTTTATATTATTATTATTTTGTTTCCTACACATGTAATGATCTTTTTATAGTGTTGTATTCTTACGTTTTTTTTAAAGTTTCCATCATTATATTATATTGTTTTTTAATTAATATTTCCTTTTTTAATATTTACTTGAAATTATTTGTTTTTATCCTTTTATTCATATTATTACGTTGACATATGTCTTGATCTTAATTAACAATCAATAAAAATTATTTAATATATCATATTCATATAGATACTTTCAGTTTTATATAGAATCTTCAATTCTAAAAGTCCCATAAAATAACATATAATTTTTTCCTTTTCTCATCTTTCATTCATATTCAGATATGTTTTCTGTATTTTTAAATTATTTTTTCTTTTCACTTCATTTTTAAGTATTTCTAATGTATTGGTAGAATTTTGATTGAATTTTTTTTTATAAATATAATCAAATTGATGTTTTGAAAATATTGATATGCAATTATGTTGATTATAAGAAAATAATGATATTTAACATTTGATTTTCATGTTATTCGAGAAAGGAGAAGCACTTGATTGAATATCCAAGTTAACATTTCTCAAGCTTTTGATATTTGCTAATATGTTTTAAGAATATAATTTATTACTGTCATTGATATCTAAAATCATCAAAACCTTAATCATTTTTAAAAAAACTTGCCATTTATAAAATAAAGTATTGTTTATTTTGTACTGAGATATGAAAATCTTAAAACAGGTTTTTTTGTGTGATTTTAGTATTCCGACATTTTAGTTTACTGTCGCCTCACTTAGCCATTGTGGGTTAGTAATTTCGGGTTTTATAACTCGATTGTATCAGCTCAAATTTTATAGAGTTTTGCCAAAAAAAAGGATTTAATATTAGTGTGCGAATATATATAGTTTGATTGGCTAAATTAAGAGGTATTTAGGGAATCGTAGGATCGATGGTTAAGTATTAGGGAATCATATACTTTGAAAGGTGACTTTAATTAAATGAAACGAAATGCATAATGATCTTCAATGGCTAACTAGAAAGCTAACAGCCGATTAGGGCTTTATTGGTTACGCCTAAAGTAATAAGTAACCACTCGTTGAATGACTTTAAGATAAACCTCTATCGACCGTTCTTTAATTTATTTCTTTTTGTTTTAGAAGAAAATAGAATTGTAGAACTCATTCGTATGAGTATGGTACTAAAAAATATAAACGTAGATAGGTTTGGCGTAAAATGGTACTAATATAATAGACGCCAAGAGTGCATACCACATAAATATATCATTCATTTTTCAGTTTTTTAAAAAACATCAATTGGAAATATCTGAGACTACTTTATCAAAAAAGAAAATAATAAAATATCTTAGACCAATAATGTGACTTGTCTTTCTCTCATCGCTCTGGAAACGATGTCGTCTTAAACGTATTAATATTGCACTCTTTCACATGTGAATCCTCTATATATAGCTCCCATTCATTGGCATCGTAAAAATATATCTCCCATCATTGGCATCGTAAATCCATAGAGCTTGGCTTTCAAGAATTAGAAGAGGCTTCAAGAACTCTTCTCTCTCTCTCTCTCTCTTCGCTTGGTCTTCGATCTTTTACGTCCATACTTGTTTTCGATTGTCCGACCTAGAGAAATAATCAAGAAATCAGTAAGAAATGGCTCTACCTCACAGTGTATGGGCATTTTCGTTTGGAATCATGGGTATGTATATATAAGCATTCGCAGAAAGATTAATCAAATCTATTCTAGCAGAAGCTCGTTACAACATTCTAAGTAATGTTGTTTACATGCTAAAAAAAACTCATACTGTTTTCTGCGGTGTATATTTTCAGGTAACATCATATCATTCGTCGTGTTCTTGGCCCCAGTGTAAGCATCAACATGCTCTAACCAAATCTCTCCTTTCTCTTTGTCGTTTTTTCGAGTTAATTAAACGTCTTTCTTCAATCTTGTGCAGGCCAACTTTTGTAAGGATATGCAAGAAGAAATCTACGGAAGGATTTCAATCTATTCCTTATGTTGCAGCGCTTTTCAGCTCCATGCTTTGGATTTACTACGCTATGCAAAAAGATGGCTCAGGCTTCCTTCTAATCACCATAAACTCTGTTGGGTGTTTCATCGAAACCATCTACATCGTCCTATTCGTAACCTATGCTAACAAGAAAACAAGAGTACGTTTGATCATAAACAAGCACATATATACATAAATGATTTTGTATCCGGTTTGCTAACATCAAGATGGTTAAAATGACGTTGCAGATTTCCACTTTGAAGGTTCTTGGTCTCTTGAACTTTTTGGGTTTTGCTGCCATTGTTCTTGTCTGCCAGCTCTTAACCACAGGATCGACACGTGAAAAAGTTCTCGGAGGGATTTGCGTTGGATTCGCGGTCATTGTTTTCGCAGCTCCTTTAAGTATCATGGTACGTATTATGTATATTTCTAGACAAGCATATAAATTGAATGATTTATATATTCGAAACGATCCATGTTTTACATGTTTTTTACCTATAAATATTCAAATTAATAGGTAGTCTACGTACTGTCTTTCATTTCCTGGTTACATGGAATATATATTATATAATTCACTTTGAGAGTATTACAATAACTTTAAAACAATAACAATTTGGTGCATGCAGAGACTGGTGGTACGAACAAGAAGTGTGGAGTTTATGCCATTCTCTTTATCGTTGTTTCTTACACTTAGTGCCGTCACGTGGCTATTCTACGGTCTCGCTATTAAAGACTTCTACGTTGCGGTGAGTTCATTTATTTTATTCAGTTTCGATCATTTTAAACGCATATAAGAAAAGAAGCACAACAATATTATATGATTAGGTTTATTATGGGTGGTTCTTTGATAAAGTAAAAAAGAGTACTTTACCTTTTGTCTCTTTTCCGCAATTCAAACTAATTATAGATGTAAAACGCTTTTAGTCTAATATGAATGTCGTGGCGACGAATATATGATTTTAAACCGTACGCATATATTTTTCGCTTTGGTTAGCATAATATACAATAGTTGGACCCACTAAAATGTACAATAGAATACTAGAAACACAAAATTGTGATTTGTTCTGTTGCGACGTCGGTAATTTTTTACATTGTATATATATTTTTTTTGGCCAACTTCTTATGTCGGCAATAAATGGAATATTAATGTCCTTTACATCTACTTTTGAAGCTTCCAAATGTGTTGGGCGCATTCTTAGGATCTGTTCAAATGATTCTCTACATAATTTTCAAGTACTACAAAACACCCGTGGCTCAGAAGACAGAGAAATCCAAATCGGTTTCCGATCATTCCATCGACATAGCGAAGTTAACCACCGTTATACCCGGTCCGATTTCGGATTCAGCCGTTCATCCACCGCCTGCTCCGGAGACTCAGATTCAAGTAACCGAGGTCAAGAGCCAGAACATGACCGGTCCGAAAGATCATAACGACAAGGATGTCCAGAACCAAGACCAAGTTTAAGTAGTGAATCTTATTTAGAGACTTATTAATAAGGCATTGTTTGAGTTGTGCACTCTAGCTAACTTTTTTATTATTATTATCTTTTTGTGTTTTGTGGTTTTCGTTTACTTTAGTTAGGTTCTCTCTTGTACCTCTTTCCTCCCATCATTTTCTTTCCAGGTATCTGGAAAACGTGCTATGGTCAATAAATAACTCCTTTCCAAAAGTTAAAAATTTATCTTTGCTCTATACTAGCTAATTAATATTCCTCTTTAGATTGATGTATAAATAAAAAAAAATGTTTTGAAATCACTCGTAATTTGCCATTCCACACGGTAATCACTGAAATAGTTTTGCTCTTAAACAGGGCACGCCACCTTCGAGCGTGAAACTTTCTTTAACGCGGTGGAACATCTGCGAGGTTTACAGATCTTATTCGGCTATAAGTCTTCATAATGATTACCAAATTATTTTAAACTGAAAAGAAGATACAACATGAAAACAACTGTCATCAGAGGTTAATCATACTTTATCAATGAATGAGTACAAATATTTATTATATATACGGAAGCAGATTATAAGGAAAATCGTAAAACATAAATACAAGAGATATTCAAAAATATTAAATATATTTTATTAAGCCTTTTCAAGATGGACCCCGATTAGTTAGTCCAATCTTCACAAACAATGAGTCGAAATAAGCATCGGGTGAAGAGAATTACCACGAGCGAATAAGACATAAGTTTGAAAGGTGACTGTTGTCCAATGCAAAATGGTAGGACGATTGCGTAAATTAAAAAATCCTGTGAACATCAAATGCCTAGTGAAGTCTAATAACAGTAAGGTACTGAAAACTGCTAACAACAGTATAGTATTTGTAGCCATCATCGAGAGAAATCCCATCACGTAGAAACCAAAAAGAGGAGGAACACATAGAAGTAGCAACACTTTTCGCATTCACCATATCTGTGCGATGAAGAAGATCAACAACATAGTACTTTCTTGAACGATTGACTACTCCTGATATTCGTCGAATCTTCCAGGAGGTATATAGATAAAAATAAATTTAATATATATTAAATTTTGATATTTGTAATTAAATTTAATTTAAAATGTAGGTTGTCCATAAGAAAAAGGAGATAATCTTAAGAATAGGATCTATTCGAGATACTCAACCAGTTCGTCATACGTTCCATGCCGAAAAAGACCAAAAGATGATTCAGTCGTTCTACGGGTCAAAATTGCAACTTTAAAAGAGTCTCAAACCGTATATCAGCCGGAGGTTAAGGAGGAATTCTCAAAGTATGATTCGATTTATGAGATCATTGCCCATGAAAATCCGGATGTCGCGGTTGCCTTGCGAGAAAAACGGCGAAAGCGTACAGCAGAAAAAGCGGCGAGAGCGGCGATACAAGGAGCGACCACTAATGGTGAGGAGAGAGGCAAGGGATCAACCGCAAGTTCCTGGCAACCAATCCTGCGGCGAATATAGATTTTGAGAATTTCAAAAATGATCTCGATAATTAGGATAAGATTTAATTTTGTTGTAATACAAATATTTTATATCACAACATTTATTAATTAATTTTTATTAATAACGATTTAATGCCGAATTTTTTCCGACAAATTCACGTCGAGGGAGATAAATTCACGTCAAATTTGTTTACTACAAATTGCAATCGATTTTACGATGATAGGCCTTACGTCGTAAAATCATCATTAAATTTACGTCGGTAATTTATTCCTGATGATTTTATGATAATTTAGGTTTTTTGTAAATTTTCCGATGATTTTACGATGAATCCGATTTTACTTCGATCATTTTTGTTATAAAGATGTGTTTTCTTGTAGTGTAAAATCATGAGTGAGAAGCACTTATATAGAAGAGCAACAAAGTCTTGACAACTGGAATTAAATCCTCAGTAATGATTATGCAGTAACATATACCCGTAAGTAGAAAGTGACATGAGCTCGTGAAGAAAATTAGGGAAGCATCCGTGATAGAATTGCAGAATTTAACTTGTAGGAAGAATTTTCGTGTACCATATCTAAGAGCATTGGTTTTTATTAACAAAGTTAGCTGGTTGCGCCATAAACCCCTCATCCTGTGAACCTTGGAGGAAGACATTGTAGACTCTAGTTGGTGAAGTGGCCAATCGTGTGAGACAGCAACATTGAAGATAGTGTGAATTGTGGGTGTTTTAATAACCGAACTGAATGAGAAAAAAAAAAAAAAACTCTCATGCGTGGTGAAAGTATTTAACAACTAGTTTCGCCTGTCAAAAAAGAACCATCAAATAAATGACTAATCGTAAAAAATCCAGTGGCAACCAACTAAATTGGGTGCCACCAACACATGAACAAGTCCCCAAGTTTGATTATGGATTTGAACATGGTACTCTTCAACTTCACTCATGCATGTTGCCATCATGATTCAGCTAGAGCTTGAATGAAAGTGGCTGAATCCATCTATGTCGTCACAACACCTGCGGTAAGACCCTGTTTTGCTAAACTTGCATCAACTAATTTTCTATTTCCTTTTTTTATATCTACAAAACTTATATACTGTATATTGTATAAATACATACACTACAAAAACCTGTTTAATTCCGATCGAGAAAACTATCAAAAATCCATTGGAAATAGGTCTTACCAATAATTTTTTATGGATTCAAATTATAGATTCTTGGAAATTCAAATCAGTCTAAAATCCTTCAAAAATTTTGACGATTTTTCCAATAGCCACACATAAAGTTCTGGATTAGCATATTAAGAAGAAAAAGAACATATATATTACTATGGTCCATATTTAGAAAAGACACGTAAGAGAGATCATATGGGGAGGCTCCAGATTTGAGGCTCATAGTCACATGGGAACCCTAAAGGGGTAGAGCAAATGGTCTACCACGCAAAAAAGTCTTTTGTACCCATTTCTACTTTCACAACGGTCTTCTTGTCGAGATTCCACGTCCATTGTTTTGTTCCGATCGACTTATACGCATCATAAATTTACTCGAAGTGAATCTGAATCATTCTGTATGCACTATGCACTATGCAATCTGTTAACTCAAGTAGTATAAATTATTTAACTGACATATAAATTTATACATGAGAATATATAAAGCTATTTGGTCATACCAATATGAATTCAAGTACGGTTTTACATTCGGAGAAGAATGATTTATGCAAATTGAGTGCAGTATATGTATTATTGTGGCTAATCAATTTTGAAAAAGCTATTAATCAATAATAGAAACTTCTCGGTTATCATAAAAGAACAATGAAGTTTAAATCAACATCATGCACTTTTCATGTGAAGAAAGTAGTATATAAAAAATCATGTTACGTCCGTGTGAATATACATCTTAATTCATCTTAGGAAATGGGTTCCACGTATAAGTTTTTTTTTTGTTTTCTAGCTAATCGGAAGCTTATATGAATGCATCATTTACAAAAAATGTCAGTGCTTTGGGTTGCAATGTGGCCAACTAAATTGATCCCCTGATGAAAATTAAGCACACAATCTCTCTTCTTTTTTTTTTTTATAAGATTACATATGCCGTGTGAACCTAACCGTACTGCAAACCAAACAATATATATAACAAACGGAACAATAGCTGCGGAATGACTAAATTTAAAGTTAAATGGTAATTATAATAACTTCAATATGGGTATTAATATTTTCAAACTTTAACTAAAGTTTTCTAAGAATTATTTGTTTTTAAATCCTGGAATATTATATTAATAGTCTCAAGCCGAGAATTCAATATGGTTTATAAATGAAATTGAATAGAAACCAAGAAAGAGAAATCGCGACCACCAACCATCTGAGAAATAGGATATTTCATGTCATCGATGACCTCACCAGAAGTGTAAGAAAGGAGCTTTTCGGCTCATTGCTAACTCTATTGTCTATGTAGTCAGAAAACCGACTCCGACCACCGATTCCCAAACTGGAAAGTTACCTAACAAAACATATTGTTTTCAGATAAATTTGTATAAGCTAACAAAACTATTTTAGTCGAAAATCTCTTAAATATTGTTTCGAATAAAGTAATTTTGTTTCACATACATCTTCCGCATTTGGTGCATTCATTTGTTAAAATTGCATCGTCCTGTTAAGTAAGAAACGTACCATATATATCTATCAATATTGTTATGGTAACTTACAAAGGAGGTCCACATAACAAAGCCGCTCCACTGCATATAGACTAGAGACACGGGATGTTGAAGTTAGATAGGACTCGATTGAAGTTGAGTGGTTAGAGATGAAAGGTGACATCGGACAAACGTACAACAGCTATAGCATCAAATTGCTTGTATTAACCACTACATAATTAACACAGCGAAGTACATGCAGGCCCATTTAGAACACTTTAGTTTTCTCACAAAGCCCAATTGAATAGAATACCAAGAATAACCAATTAAAAAATTAACCGGCAGCTGAACCGGATCATGCAATTGCAATTACCTATGTCACTGTGTGGTGTCAGAAATCAAAGTGGCATAAAAAAGAGTGGATGCTTCTCATTGTGAACCACAGTCCACATGGATGATTTAGGCTCTGAATGGTGATGGTGACAATGTTTTTGGTTGTGCAGAAAAAGCGGTTTTAGAGTGTGGTATGGTTCAACTGTAGTACGTACAGGAAAATATATTTGCGGGACAAATACAATTTGATTGGTGAAAAAATAATTTGCAATCCATAATAAAATGTTTGAATGGTGAATAAGATTAAAGCGATACATATTACAGATTATAGATAAATATATTAAAAAATATAATAAGTAGTATAATTGTGTTCATTTGTTTCATAATAATAAATATATATATATATATATATATGTATTCAAAACACAGTTTGTTCAAATTTTTAATTAAAAAATTAGATATAATTTAAAATTTATAAACTATTTATAAATACTATATGCTTCGTTAAAAAGTATTTCTATTTTATTACATATGAAAATAATATTTAGTTTTAGATTTTTAGGTGCATGTTGATGGATTATATTCTTATTTACAAAAACTAAAAATTATAAAAATGAAAAAAGTAGTTGATGGTTTTTTGAAGAGAAACCCATAAATTATAGATTCTGGTTTTTCATTGAAAAATAGTTAACTAACTTAAAAAATAGTTTTCCTAATTTGAGTTTTTTATAAAATATATATGATTGGTATTAAAAAAACCATTAACATATAAAAAGTTGTTGTTTTTTCTTTGATCTCTATTTATTTGCATTTTTTTTCTTTTGTTTTGTGTGTATTTTAATGTATCTGTAATATAGGTCTATATAGAACTAATTTAATAATTAAATATTCGAATTTAAATTAAGAAAATAAAAATTCTATTATCTTGGACAAAATGAGTGTTTCTTTTGAAACTGCGGTCCATGACTTTATTCATTTGGTAAAACCGTAAAAGGTGTTTTTGTTTTTAAAAAATGCAATTTTAATTCATATATTTTTTTGATTGGTGACATGTGCGTTTTTCAAAAAATCTTTCGAAATCCGCACTATTTTTGTTATCATTCATAGCTTTAAGTTTTGCCTTTTTTAAATAGTTCACCCATATGATTTCCAACCTTAATGATGATATTAAGCCACTTAGAAAGTATGCAAAATATACAATACTCCTAATTAGCTTACATAAAGTAAAAGTGTAAAACTATATCGGACCTCCATACCACTAAGAAATTTAGCAAAATAAAAAAGACTCCTTAATTAACATTTTTCTTGGGACCAAATCCTTAATTAGCATATTTTAACGTGAAAATAAGAGCTTAAGTCATCTAAAATCTATGATGATGCCATATTGCCATTCTAACTCCAAAAATGATTAAATGAGGCTCGAAAACAATAAAATGTTCTGAAGACGTAACAAGAATAAAATTATACTTAAAAAATGAGATCTTTTTAATTAATCAATAAAAAAATTTGCTGCGAAACAATCTCAGAAATATCAAAGGGTACTGATTTACTACTAGTACAAGGAAGTTGGTCTTCATGTGTTTCGGGTTCCCTTTGAGATAGAAAAACAAATATTCTTTTAAGTCAGAATATATAAACTCTGATTCCGGAAACTGGAAATAGTAAAGACTGAAGGCCTGAAACAGTTTTATTCCAACAAAAATATCTCTATGAACTAAGAAATATCCAATAAGTTTCATCAAAACCGAAAGAGTATTGATGGGAAAAAAAGAAGTCAAAAATACTTCTTAATTTGTACATCGTGCGTAGATGCCAATGATGATCGAATATTCAAGAAGTGAGAAAAAAATAAATAATAATAATATAATTAAATACACCTCTATTTTAGAATAAATATCTTATGTGAGGGAGGTGGCATTACTCTAACGAGCAAAAAAAGAATAAGAGAATCTTTGTAAAGAAGTAAAACAGAACATTCTCTTACAATGGAAAAATATTCCAAATCGGCTCTAAGCCATTGGATCTGTTGTCGTTTGGACTTAGAGAGTAAAGATTCTTAGTATCTCTCACAAACATCAATTTACACATCATAAAGCTAACTCTTAAGTGGTAATCGCCAAAACCATGTTACCTCCAACAACTAATACTATGGTGTTCATAGTATTAGGAATCAACAGTTTGATTCCTTTGGTCTACTTTTGCTAATTAGCGTTTATATGATTTACTATCAATTGGCATTCAGAACTAACATTACGCTACGCACCTTTTTATTAGTGGTCTAAGACTTGTTACTTTCCTTTTTGTCTTTTGGTCACGAAACTTGTTACCCAAGTCAGTAAATTCAAGTTGGGGTGTCTAGTTAGAAAAAAAGTACTGTAATATCTATATATATACTGTTGCATATAATTCAAAGAAAATGCAACGATATATATATATATATATTTGACATGATATGTTTCATAAATATTAGAAATATACATTAAAAGGCTTTTATACAATAATTTGCTAAATCTTAGATAGTTTTAAGGTTTATTTTCCTTTAATAATGATAAACTGAAAATTTTGTTTGAAATTCATTATTTGCAAATATAAAATAATCATAAACGAGATTCATTGCAAAACGACTATTAATTTTATAAAAAAATATTAAGATCTAAAGGTATGTGGCTATATCACGCCAAAATGTTGGTTTCTTTTTAGATAACGATGGTTGTCACGGTTCAAAGGAACTTTGTAATTTCTTTTTGCTCATGCACTTGTTGAGCAATGTATTTCAAGGCAATTTTAATTTTATCTAAAAGAATCATATATATATATATATATATATATAATGGCTCCAAAATTTTAAGATTATAAATGGAATAATATTTCACAACTATTAGCTTTTCGAGAAAACAAAAACAATAGGCGTTCCGAGTAGATTTTATTCCAAGGTATCTTAAACAATGGATGATGAACTTAGAAGAACTATAGAAATTCATTATTACAAATACACATTAATTGAGAGACTATATTTAAGAAGAATGCCTATTGTCTTAATTAGTTTAATGAACTTGTAGATGGTATTTCTGTAGAGACTGATCCAAAACTCAACCAAGAAAAAAGACAAATGATAGAGTTTAAAACTTATAACCAAAATGGACGAAAAAACTATAAAAACTCTATAAAAATTTAAGGTTTAAAAAACAAAAACTTAAGAAATTTAAGATATAAGTTTTTATAATAAAGAGAAAGTCGATTAGATGAGTTTAGTTTTTTTTTACTTAAGGGATTACTTTAGTTTTTTTTTTTTCGAAAGAATACTTTAGTTTTATTATAGTACAACAAAATCTTACATGGTTCATTTGTATTATCAAATCCAAAAATAAACCAATCTAGACATAATTAAAAAAATAAGTGTTTTATACTACAAAGAATTCCCTCAAAACTTTTCCCACAGAAAACAAAACTAAATTTCACGGAAAAGAGGGAGATAAAATAATATTTGTTAGATAATGTCATCAAAATATGAACTTAAAACGTGCAGTGCGGTGCCTAGGCTCATATAAGGTTGAGGCAATTTTAGAAAATACAGCTTTTCTATTATATCTAAACATACTATTTATTGAAAAAATGAAAATGAAAACCGATAATATAAAACTTTGAAGCATAAATTTCGATTTTTTAATTTATTTTGTTCCTATAAAATCGTTTACCAAATCAACATACTGTATTTGAATTATTTAAATAATATCCACTCTCAATAGATATGATAGTTAAATTATTCAAGATAGTAAATTTATAATGTCTTTTAAAACAAAAAGCTAAACATATATACTTTCAAAACTAAATGCATAAATTTGAAATAATTGTGGTCGTCCGTCCGCAAAAATGTTTAGAATTGATATTCTTCTAAATTTTAAACGGTTAATTTTTTTTGAAATCTACTTTTGGCTTCCCTCACCAACCTTTTTTTTTATTTAAAAAAAAAACAGTTTTTCCACCGGAACCCAATCTGATATTTGTTTTCCCAGGTTCCACGCCCGATTGAACGTCGGAGGGTCCGCTGCGGCTAATTGGTAAGTTTTCCTCTCCTTCCCAGCACTAGTTTCCGATGGTTACCTCCGCTCTAGACGGCAACCTCTGCTTCAAATCGCAACCTAAGAAGCTTCGCTCAGGCCAAAGTAACCCGGAAGATTATGTCTCATAGACTCACCTATGTAGAGAAAAGCAAAGCCCTTGACACCTCACGTGACCTCCCGCCTCAGAAGAGAATCCGTGCACGTGGAGATAGACAACTCTGACCTCATCCAAGAAAATGCACTTACCATTATTGGAAGACTCACAAACCCGCGTGAACAAAGACTCCACTTTATGATTCCCTTCCTGTCAAACAAGTGGAGTATTAAAGGACAAGCCAATGGTTCTGACCTAGGAGGAAACTGTTTTCAGTTTTGCTTTGAGTCTGAAGAAAACTTTCAACGTGTTCTGAGAAATCCACCTTACCAGTATGCAGAATGGATACTCATAGTCCAACAATGGGAACCGGTTATCTTCCCTAACTTCCTCTGCAAGATCCCCTTCTGGATCACTCTGAAAGAACTCCCCCTCCACTACTGGAAGAAAAAAATGATGGAAGACATTGGTGAAGCGGTAAAAACTTACGAAGAATTTGAACTCACCAAACTATCAGCGAGAATCAGAGTCACAGTGAATGCTCTCAAACCCCTCATTCGAGAAATCATTATCGACTTCCATTATGGCTCTGAAGCTACGATGACTCTGTAATATGAGAACCTAGCATCCTACTGCAAGTCATGCTATAGACTCACTCACAAAAGAGCTTCATGCCCGGACTCACATAGAGTATCAACACTTGCCACTGCAACCTCTGAATATTCATACAGGAAACAGCTCCTCATGTCCCCACAAAAGGTCAACAAGGAGAAGCACTTATCTTTTGTTGAACGGAAAGATCATCACGGCATGCCATTCGGAGAGAGATTATCGACACGCCAAAGAGAAGAAGGCAAACCTTCTGAATCGGATTCTCGCCATACCAGAAAGGGAGAAAATCTTGAAAGATTCAAAAACGTCAAACATCACGAACCCTTGGGCCAAGGATGAACATCTCAGCACCTTCGGCAGCGTTATTATGGAATTGGAGAAAGGGGATGACAATATAGAGCAGGACCATCTGCAAAAGAAACTTCCAGGGATTACACAGGCCAAATCTGGAAGAGGAAAGAGAAAGAAGATGATTCGGAAGACCAAAGTAAAACGAAAGTGGATGAAGAAGATCCAATCATCAGCTCAAACCTGGGAAGGAATTTGGCAAGAGATGACTTCCAAAATACTCCACCACCAGTGCCTCCACGCACTGAAACCGACATACTCGAGGAGGTCCAGGAAATTACCATTCAGTATATTACCTGTGGGGACCCTACAGAAAGTGCAGCACGAATGAAAAAAGTCCTGAAAGGAAAAAAACAAGGAATAATAGCTGAAACAGCGGCTCTAATCATGGCAGCAGAACAGAGACAACAAACATTGACTACCCTCATGAATACTGATCTGAGCGCTCCAACTCTGAAATCTAAGGATGCACCATCTGCACCAAACAAAGCTCCATATGAGCCAAAAAAAACGAGGCAGGCCACCTAAAAAGACCAGCAGTCCTCTGGTTCGAGCAAGGGCATGCTCCAGGAAACTTAAGCTCCAGCAGATCCATCGATCTCCCAAACCAAAGCATCCAATGTCTAATGCTAACATTCACCTCTCAAGCTCATCCTGAGCAGCATCAAGAACCTCCTCACAATCTGAAATGACGCAAAGGAATCAGACGAATGCACCTGTTCTACTACCTATTCCGGTCAGAGCAAAAACTACTGGAAGAAGTTCAGTTGGGCAAAATGCAGGATCTCACCTGGTCACCAACCCAAGCTTTACGTCTCTGGCTCCACAAAACAGCAATACCAGCAACCGTAGCGATCAGGAACGAACCCCTAGTAGTGCGGATTTTCGGGATCCGCCTACCTCTCGTCTTTAAAGATAGTGTGCTGGAACTGTTTCGGTTTGGGGAACCCCCAACAGTTTGTCGTCTGAAAACTTTAAATAAGAAGCATTCACCTGACTTAATGTTCCTCATGGAAACTAAAAACCAAGATGACTTTGTTCTTAAAAAACTGGATTGTCTGGGTTTTGGTTTCCATTACCTTATTTCACCCTATAGAGTTAGCGGTGGTGGACTAGCTTTATTTTGGAAACAAGATATCGATCTAAAGGTCCGATCATCTACACAACTACATCGACTCAGAGATAACCTACAAGAACAACAACTTCTCATCAACATTCGTCTATGGAGAACCTGACCAATCAAGGAGACAAGAAGTGTGGGATGAGATTTCGAACCTGGTGAATAACAAAGAAAGACAGTGGTTCCTGTCTGGAGACTTTAATGACATTCTGGATAACACGGAGAAATAAGGAGGCCTAAGCAGAGCAGAAGGATCTTTCTGCGTGTTTCGAACATTCATGAATGACTGTGACCTCTATGATTTACCCCACACATGGAATCCACTATCATGGAGAAACATCAGAAACACATACCTTGTTTATTGCAGGCTGGACAGAGCTTGCTCCAACACCGCCTGGGTAGAGCTATTCCCAGACAGTAGAACTTATTATCTCCCCTTCAAAGGCTCTAACCACATACCCATCATGACAATCCTTGAGTTACCTTCAAAAAAAAAGGAAAGTTTGTTCAGATATGACCAGAGAATGAAAAACAATAGTGACATCAAGCAACTAATCTCTGATACATGGAATGCAAGAGAGAACTTATCTGTTGAAGCACATATAGCCCTGTGCAGGAAAGGTATATCTGTCTGGAACCGCAAGCATCACTCAAACAGCCAAAAAGCTATTGAGGAACAAAAGCGGAAGCTGAAAGCAACAATGTCAGACCCTCAGGGAAACAACCCGCTGATACAAAACATTAAAAAAGAACTCCAAGACGAATACCTGAAGGAGGAAGCCTACTGGAAACAACGTAGCCGTACCCTGTGGCTGATGCTGGGAGACAGGAACACCGGATATATTCACGCTATCACTAATGGACAACGAGCTATCAACAAATTCTGAGTAATAGAAGACGATGAAGGGAAAGCCTACTTTGAGGAATCTGAGATCTCACAAGTCATCGCATCTTACTTCCAAAAGATTTTTGAATCTAATGGCTCAAATAATAGGGAAACAGTGGAGAAAGCCATTCAACAAAGTATTTCAGAGGAAGACAACAACAAGCTTCTTGCCATACCTTCTCCTAAAAAAATCCGCAATGCCACCTTTGCCATCCACCCGGACAGGGCTCCAGGGCCAGATGGTTTCTCAGCGAGCTTCTTCCAATCCAACTGGCAAACTGTGGGACCTCGAATCTGCAAGGAAATACAAGAATTTTTCAGAACGGGCTCTCTCTCAAGCTCTTTGAACCACACCCATGTAAGACTTATCCGTAAAGTAAAATCCCCGAAGATTGTGTGTGAATATAGATTTATCGCCCTGTGCAATGTCTTTTACAAGATAGTTTCGAAGATACTCACCAAGCGCCTCTAACCACTGCTGACCAACCTGATCTCTGAGAGCCAATCTGCTTTTGTGCCGGGTAGAACAATCTCGGATAACATCATGATCACACATGAAGTACTAAATTTCTAAAAAGATCAAAAGCTCAAAAGCATTGCGCCATGGCTATCAAAACAGACATGAGTAAGGCGTACGACAGGCTGGAATGGAATTTTATAGAGAATGTGCTAAGGCGTTTTGGTTTTCACCACAAGTGGATCAAGCTAGTAATGCATTGCATAACATCTGTGTCCTACTCATACCTGGTGAATGGTGCAGCATCTGGTTTGGTGATCCCAAGTAGAGGAATAAGACAAGCTGATCCCTTGTCTCTGTTTATCTTCATCCTGTGTGAAGAGGTCCTCTCAGGCCTGTACAGGAATGCTAAATTCAGAGGTTCTCTAGCTGGCATTTGGGTTGTAACCAACAGTCCGAGAATTAACCATCTCCTATTTGCAGACGACACTATGTTTTTGCAAAACAGAGCCCTCTTGCTGTAAGAAACTCAGAAACATCCTGCATCAATACGAAGAGGCATCAGGACAACAAATAAATAACCTGAAGTCAAGTATCATATTCTCAAAGAGAAAGTGAAAAACATCATAAACATTACTCAATAAGGAGGTCAAGGAAAGTATTTAGACCTCTCTGAACACTTCGGAAGAAGGAAGAAGGATATCTTCACGTCTCTGGTAGACAGAATCCGACAAAAATCAGCTGGATGGGCAACACACTTCCTTTCGGGAGCAAGCAATATCATAATGCTGAAATCTGTCCTTTCTGCAATACCTACATACACAATGAACTGCTTCAAACTCTTGGCCAGTCTTTGTAAGCAAATAAAATCTGCATTGACGAGGTTCTGGTGGGATTCCAAACCAGAAAAGAAGTATATCAGCTGGGTCTCATAGAATAGACTTACCAAATCAAAGAGGACCGGATGATTAGGCTTCAGGGACATCCATAGCTTCAATGAAGCACTCCTAGCAAAGCTCAGCTGGAGAATTTGGCAACACCCACAGTGTTTACTGGCAAGAGTCATGTTCAAAAAGTATTGCAACTATGAGAGTTTCATGAAAGTGAAGACTTCGAATTCAGCCTCACATGGATGGACCAGTATTCTTATCGGTCGAGATCTTTTTGCACAAAACCGTGGAAGATCAATTGGCAATGGAAAAACAACGAGCATCTGAAGAGGCTCTTGGCTTTCAACCTCCAAACCTAGACGACCCTTCAGGCCACCAACTGAACACACCAAAGACCTCACGGTTGCCCTGGAACATGAAAAGAATACGGCAAACTCTCCCTGCAGAAGAACAACATATCTTAAACATCAAACTCAGCAAAAAAGGAACAGTAGACAGAGATATTGGCTCCCAAGCTTTTCGGGTATCTACAACACAAAGTCGGGCTACCATACCTCTATTATGGCTAAGGACATTCCAACGGTTGAAGCTGAAACACCGCTAAGTTTTAACTGGATCTCAAACATATGGACTGCACCTTTCTCATCAAAGCTGAAAACCTTTCTCTGGAAAGCTGTCAATGAAGCACTCCCAGTCGGTGAAAACCTGAGAAGGCGAGGCGTCGACACGGATGGGAAATGCAAGAGATGCGGTGAACCCGAAACAACGACACACATCTTCTTCCACTGCATGTTTGCAGATACTGTTTGGAATTCAATTCCCCTAAAAGAACATTATTTAACTTCAGATATACACCAATTCGCAGAAGAACTAATCAAAGGGAAGACTATAGTGAGCTTACCCCCTTGTGGACTCATACCAGGATTGATCCTCCCCTGGATCTGTTGGCAGATGTGGATGGCTAGAAATAACCTGATCTTCGAAAATAAGGTGATCTCTGCAGCGGAAACCATCACGAGAGCTTTTGGAGCAGCTATAGAATGGGTGGATGCACAATCTGGAGGAGATGAACCCGACAGCCGACCACTCAATATTTGCTAATCAGATGCGGCTTGGAAAGGAGAGAACAAATCAGCGGAATTTGGATGGATCTTCAGATCTGGGAATCGAATAGTGGGGAGAGGACAAGCTTCTGATCTATATATAGCATCTCCGTTAATGGCTGAGGCAATTGCCCTCTGATCGGCTTTGGAAGATGCACATGCATAAAAGATCTAGGAGATTTGCATGCAATCGGACTCCACCACTCTTATCGCGGCGATCAGCTCCGGCAACCACCTGAAGAAAGTCTATGGCATAGTTTTTGACATAACTGAATTCGCAAAACTGTTTTGTTGCTGTTTTTTTGGTTTCAATTCCTAGGAAAGAAAATGAGCCGCCGACAGCTTAGTTAAGGAGGCCTTGAGCTTCATACCTATGGAGTTTATGTAACCAACTTATTATTTTTTATTTAATAGAAAAAAAGTTAAAAAAAAAAAAGTTGATTATTTGCGAAGTAGATAATAAAAATACTATAAAATTAAAATAGAGCATATCTTCGAGAGAATTTCAAAGAGGTGATATTAACTTAAGATATTTTTTTTTCACTTCGATGCAATATTAGATGAGAGAGAACATGGGAGGAGAACATCGATCAATTGAATATACTCCTTGTTCCCAAGGTAAACAGTGTACGTGGATTGGTTTATAAATAGGAAACAAAAACAATGCTAAAAGAATAAAAAACATTTTTTTTTGTTACACCTTAGGACATTTGGCTCATAATCTCCCCCACTGTCCGGGACAAACCGTAAATGATAGCACGTATAAGGTGTAAATCACCCTTTCCAAGAGGAGTTGAACTACTAACCTTGGAAACTTACAAATATCACTAGACCACCACGTAAAAAATAAAAATAAAAACTCAGTCAATTTATAGTGTATGTATACAGGAAACAAATAAAGAGATTATACATCACAAAACTGATAACCAATGAACTCTACACATTTTGGATCCATCTAATAGAAGTGTATTGATTACATGCTGCATCATTTGTTTCAGCGAAATTACATACTTTAGTTAAAAATGTTGGTGAGGAAAAATTTCCTTATTTTTTTCTTTTGTTAATATGTTGGGGGAAAATTTTCACAAGGGGGTTTCCCTAATGAGCCATTGCAATTTGGAAAACGAACTATCTGCATGACATTTCTGTTTAGGAAAAAAAAACCCAACTTGTTCTCATATTGCATTAGTAAAACCCTAAACTAGAGAGTTGTAGACAGTAGTAATCCTCAACACCTACTTGAGTTGGTGACACGTCAGAAAGGCCAAAAATTGGGTCCATTAGAATGTACCAGAATGGTACTTGCAAGATTTAAGGTTTATAGTGCTCATAAGTTTCTGAGCTAGATAGATACCCACCCATTTTAGGTTTTAGGGTTTGATTATTTGCCACAAGATTTATGAAATAAGACCATGTTAATTTCCCATGCCGACATCAATGTGCGCACAAAATCATTCGTTTTTATTTTACTTTTCAAGTTAAATGGATTGACACAATGGTGAATTATTCTACTCATCAAACAATATTATTGACTGAAAATTGCGGGATAAATTTTGAAATGGGCCTCACATGATTATATATTTCATGGTGAATTTACAAGAGATTTACTGATCAGACCCAATTCATACACAAATTACTTCATTTTTTCTGTCAAATTTGTATACACAAAAGCTGCCATCGAATGTATATGAATCATATTATGCTATAGTGACCAAAAATTTTCTTTTGGAGGAAACAGGTATTCAAGTAAACTTAGTCATGTGTGCACATCTGCTTATTTAAAAGGTTAAAGAAATGGTTTTACCGTTTACATAAAACGCAGAAATTACGTACGAGTAGACGAATCATAAAAAATAGACGACGGGTAAGATTAGGCTTAGGTGAAAATAAATAGGAAGGAACCTTTGGGGCATGACGTAAAACAACTGTAAAGTAGAGCTAATGCTCTTTGATTCTTTTTGCCCACTATCTATACATCCCATTGAGTTTAAACTATTTCTTCTTTCTCTCTCACTCACAGACGCATTTTGCAAGTTGATACACTTTTCTCCTCCCTATATAAATCACTACACTTCTCAATCAACAATTGCATCATACATTGAACAGACTCTCAATATGATCCTATAGTGTTTACCCGTTCGTTAACTTGCATTCTCTTTCACAGAGGAAGAGGAGAGAGAGAGATTCTAGTTAGTAGATTTTTCTTTTGTATAAAATAATATTTCGCTACATAGAGAGAGAGAGAGAGATTTTTTTAAAAAATGGCAATTCCACTAGCCGTCTTGGCTACTGTCTTTGGCATTCTAGGTATACATATATCCTCTCACGTTTACGTATACGTTTAAAAGCATGCATTTACATGAGATATAGTAAATTCTAACATAATGATAACTATTTTGTAGGTAATATCATCTCCTTTCTCGTCTGTCTTGCCCCAATGTAAGTGCTCTTAAACTCTGTACCTTCCTCACTTATATGTATAATGTTTTAACTAGGCTTTAAACATACATGTTGTTTATATATTAGACCGACGTTCATTCGCATATACAAGAGGAAATCTTCTGAAGGGTATCAGTCGATCCCTTACGTGATTGGCCTATTCAGTGCGATGCTATGGATATACTACGCAATGATCAAGAAGAATGTAATGATTCTGATCACTATCAACGCCGTTTCTTTCGTCATACAGATCTTCTACATTGCCGTCTACCTCTTCTACGCTCCTAAGAAGGAAAAGGTCCTTATTCAATATGAATACAGCTTATGTTCTTGAATATATTGACACACAAGAATCATTATAGCTTTAACTGACCCGTGTGTTTTGATATGGCAGACTCTAACGGTCAAGTTGGTCCTATTTGTGAATGTGTTTGCGTTCGGCCTTATCTTTGTCCTGACATACTTTCTGCTTCATGGCAACAAACGTGTTACGGTCCTTGGATACGTTTGTATGGTCTTTGCTCTATGTGTATTTGTTGCACCCCTTGGCATCATTGTAAGTCTATGTCTCTCTCTTTCTTATTTACTCATCCATTGAAAATATTCTTCTAATCGTTTAAATAAATCTTGGAAACACAGAGGAAAGTGATTAAAACGAAGAGTGCAGAGTTTATGCCGTTTGGTCTCTCCTTCTTCCTAACCTTATCGGCTGTCATGTGGTTCTTCTACGGGCTTCTCAATAAAGACATGAACGTAGCCGTAAGTCTACTATATTCTTCATATTTGCATTTCTTATTATGTTGAGAGCTAATGTTCTTTTATGTTTCGAAATTTTTTTCCAGCTGCCAAATGTTCTGGGTTTCGTCTTTGGAGTGCTTCAGATGGTGCTTTACTTGATATACAAGAAACCTGGGACGAAGGTTTTGGAGCCACCAGGGATTAAGCTTCAGGACATATCTGACCATGTCGTCGATGTTGTGAGGCTCAGTTCGATGGTTTGCTCATCACAGATGAGAACTTTGGTGCCACAGGACAGTGCCGACATGGAAGCAACCATTGACATTGATGAGAAGATCAAAGGAGACATGGAGAAGTTTAAGGAGGATAAAGAAGTGTTTCTTATTTCTAAGAGTTAATTGGCTCTTAACTATCAAGTGTCGATGTGTGTGTTGTGTGTATGTGTCCTAGTTGCTTGCGTGCTAAGTTAGGGTTTATTGTTTAATCTGGGTCTAATGAACGTCATCGTGCATATCTGTCTCCTGTCGTCCTATATGTGATCTCTCTCTCTCTCTCACTTCTCGAATGTAAAATAAGTCTTATTATTATATTAAATAAATGAATATCTCTTTTTTATATTAAAAACTCTCGTAAAGCGACTAAGAAACTGCCTTCGCTTGGCTCTTTTCGTTCGCTGCTGTTGATTTTCAGGGCCGCCGGCTCAGTCTGCGGTTCCTTTGCTTTTCGTTTCTCATCGTTTCTTTGTACATAGTAATAACCTCTTTAGATTTGTTTTGAATGCATAGTTTTAGATCGATTTTGTCCGTCGTTCTTATCTCTGTTTCCACCATTCAGATTTTGTTCTCTGAACAATTCTCCGTGGCCATGATAATTCGTTGGTTATCAACGACTGTTCCTGTCTCTTCTCTTTTCGAGAGTTTTGTCTTGACAAATAGAATGATTCTCATTAAAAATAACTCATGTCCGAGGTACATGTAGATGTTGGCCATGCTTGTTATCAGTGGAGATTATTGAGGAAGAACCTATATATCTTGCGAAGATATTTATTATAAAATGGAGATCATCGATTTTTAAGTGCATATCTTATCTAAATACTGTATATATGGAGGATTTCGTCAAGACATAAATATGCATCAATCGATGAGGATATAAAGTCAAAGCTAAACTCTGATGAAATGAATTGGATACGGAAGTTTTAGTATTTATTTGTAGAAAGAAAACTTCATATAACAGAAGTATTGAGTTTTATCATGCTGTGTGTAATTATAAGGTTTAACCAAAACTTGCTAGCAAAACACACAATTCGCATCAGAACAAAAAAAGAATATGGAAAATAATGGACCTAATTATCCATTAGCAAATAAGACTTCTCTTATATATATATATCTTATACAAATAAAAGTTGAAGCTAAATGCTTCGAAAGGTGTCCACATAGGATTTAAGAAATCAATTTTATTGGTCCACATTTTTTTTTCCTCTACCCAACTATTACAATCACATTTGGCATATCATAAGTGTGTTCCGAAGATCACCATTGACCGGCTCGTTATGATTGATTTAGGAAAAGATTGCTCCCCTTGCTTGGGCTACTTTTGCGAGATTATCCGCCTGGACATTTAGAATCCTCAGAATATGGGATAAGGTGCACTCTAAGAAGCTCTCTCGCAGAATACAGAAAGAATCCAACTCTGATGTAAAAGACGGCCAATCTGCTGGGGATTCTGTCATACTCACAAGATCCGAACAATCGGTCTGAAAGTGAACCGAAAGCATCCGTCTTTCTCTCAAACATGACATAGCTCATAGGAGGCAATCCATCTCGGCATGAAGGACCGAGAGGCTTCTACTGCATCCTTGAAAATAAGGAAAAATTACAAATTGTAATATTATTGCTAAAAAAAAAAAATTAAGAATATGTCCACATAGAATTTAAAAAATCAATTTTATTGGTCAACATCAACATTCAAAATTAAGGAAAATTTACAAATTATAATATTATTGCTGAAAAAGGAAATTAAGAAAGTTTATTGATCTTACAAAAAAATTTATTGGTCCACCTCAACATTGAAAATTGAAAAATTTCCAAATTCTATTATTGTTTTTAAAATTATTAAAAGTAAAAAAAAATTATATATAAAATTGATATTAATAATAAAAAACTAAAATAAAAAATATTAAAATAGGAAATTTTAAATTGAAATTAGATTATACACACATATTTAGAGACTCTTATATGAACATCCAATTTTTTTGTCACATAATTATAATAATTTTTAAGTTTTTTTTTCCTGTGTGTGCAACTATCTAAAATAAACTAAAACAAAAGATAGTGTATGATTTCACTAAAAAATGAGTTATTACAACGTAAAAAAACTAACTTGACTAAACTATATGTTTAACTATTAGCTAAATTACAAAGAATATAATGAAAGAAGATATAAACAAAGCCACTACAAGAACAAACTTGACTAAACGATATGTTTAATTATTAGCTTAATTATAAAGAATATAATGAAAAGAGATATAAACAAAGGCAATATAAGCCGCTTTAATATTGAAAAAAATATCGTAAAATCTTCAAAGCTTGGCCACCAAATTTGAGAACAATGATAAATTTCAAGCAATCCGAGAAATATGTCAAGTGATTGATACTCGACACTTTTGAAAAACCAAACACTGAAAATAGAGAAAAAAACATGGCGGAGGAGACTGAGATATCTGAGAAAAAATTTTGAACTATCATAGCATCTGAATGGGTTTTAACAACATAACATGAACCACAAAAGTAACAATTAGCTGACCAAGCAGCATCTGAATACATTCGGTAAGCCTCAAAATAAAGAGGAGAGGCTAAAACCACTTGTCGCAATGAGGCTCGTGTGAGATTTTCCAGTTTTGATTTCTAAATCGATTATTAATAAAAGTTATAGCTATATGCCTTTAAGAATGTCCATATATGATTTAAAAGTTCAATTATCTTGGTCCACATCAATATTTAAAATTAAGAATATTTCTAAATTTTAAAATTATATTGTTAACAAACAAATATATTTAAAGAAAAATAAAAGTTAAAGCTATATGCCTCTAAAGACATCCAAATAAAATTTAAAAGGTCAATTTTATTATTTCACATCAATAACTAATTTTTTTTTAAATTATAAAAGTATATTGTTAATACAAAATAATATAGGAAAATTTGTTAATTAAAATTAATCTATTATTAATGATAGTTAAAGCTATATTATTATCAAAGCATCCACATCAGCATTTAAAATTTTATTTTTATTCGTATATATCAAAATTATAAATTAAAAAAAAGTTTCATAATTCTAATATTATGATTAAAAAATATATTAACAAATAAAAAAATCTCTATTAACAAAGAAAAAAATCAATATGATATTAAAATCTCCATTATCACTGTTTAAATCACAAATTTAATTTATTATCTATAAAAAATATAGCTACTTATAAAAGATTAAGTTACTTGATTTTAAAACTTTTCATGTAGAATTTTAAATAACTAATATTTATGATTTATATTCATCTATTTTTTTAACATATGCAAAACATATTATCGATATATATAATATATTATGCGAAAGTATGTAATATTTTTTCTCATGTAATATATTTTGCAAAAATGATCAAAAAATTTATATTTTATATATTCAATTTGGAATTCAATAGATTAATGTAGAATTCCTTAGTTTTGAGTTGTTCAATTTGTTATTTCATTTTTATAAATTTGTATGGATTAAATTGTACTGATTTTGTCTACTTAATTACAATTAGAAGTGAGAATGAATATGATGAAACTGAATATAATCATACAAAAATTATTAAAATAAATAAATATGATAGATTTATTGAAAAAACAGATATAACAAGAATAAAAATGAAAAAAATGAAAAGAAAACTTGATTCTAATTAGAAGAGATGACATATAATTATTAAAAATTATTTAAATACACTACTAATTGACAAAAATATATTTATTCAAAAATTTTGTGTGATTTTATTCATTTCATATTCAACTATTGTTTTAGTTTCAAATTTAAAGTTGTTATTAATCTCAAAGCAAATATTTTAATTATAAGTTTGTTTTTTAAATTGATATATCAAAATAAAAATTTGTATTTGTTAAACAAGAGTAGAAAAAAGATTAACTTATAAGTGAAAATGATGGGAAAAAATTATCTTCTTGATTTAAATAAGTGAATGTATAATATTTTATTATCATGTTAATACTATGTTTAAAAAGTAACATTTGATTAAGTTGTAAAAATTTTAGTTGGTTTTGGTATATTAACTTATAAGGGTTTGACTAATAATATATTTTTGAAATATGATATACTGTATATAGATT
The DNA here is from genome assembly GCF_000478725.1 of Eutrema salsugineum. NCBI lineage: Eukaryota > Viridiplantae > Streptophyta > Magnoliopsida > Brassicales > Brassicaceae > Eutrema > Eutrema salsugineum. Next base: position 15,010,202 of record NW_006256829.1, read on the forward strand.
CAAAACAAAACCGTTAAAATATCACAATGTACAAAAAATTATTAGATCAACACTATAATATTTTAATATATTATTAAAACACTAATATATAAAATTTATATCTTAATAAGTATAATTAGTTGCATATAATTTTTATCAACAAAATACCTACGCGTAGCGTGGGTGCAAAATCTAGTATTAATAAAAAGTTGAAGCTAAATGCTTCTAAGGGTGTCTACATAGGATTTAAAATGGTAATTTTATTGGTTCACATCAACATTCAAAATTAAGGAAAGTTTACAAATTCTAATATTATTTTTGAATAAAAAATTAAAAAAAAATTATAAATTCTAATATTATTGCTAAATAAAAAAAATTATTAAATTTTTAATTGGTCCACTTCAACATTGAAAATTAAAAAGTTTCCAAATTCTATTATTGTTTTTAAAAATTATTATAGATAAAGAAATTATATATAAAATTATATTAATAATAAAAACTAAAATAAATAATATTAAAATAGGAAATTTTAAATTTAAATTAGAGGTATAAACACATATTTAGAGACTTTTACATTAGCATCTAATTTTTGTCACTTAACTATAATAATTTTTAAGTTTTTTTTTCTATGTGCAACCATTTCAAATAAACAAAAAAATAGAGTAAAGTTTTAATAAAAAATGAGTCATTACAACGTAAAAGAACCAACTTGAGTAAACTATATGTTTAACTATAATGAAAGGAGATATAAACAAAACCATTACAAGCCTTTTTAATATTAAAAAAAATAATAATAAAATCTTCAAAGCTAGGCTATCGAATTTGAAAAGAATGATAAATTTCAAGAAATCCGAGAAACATGTCAAGTGATTGATACTCGACATTTTTGAAAAACGAAGCACTGATAATAGAGAAAGAGGTTTCGTCATTAAGACGAAGGAGACTGAGGTATCCGAGGAAGATTTTTGAAATAACATGACATCTGATGGAGTTTAACAATTTAACCTTAACCACAAAGGTAACAATTAGCTGACAAACAGCATCTGAATACATTCGGTAAGCCTCAAAACAAGGAGGAGAGACCAAAATAATGACACTTTTGAAAAACGAAGCAATAAAAATAGAGAAAGAGGTTCCGTCATTAAGACGAAAACTGAGGTATCCGAGGAAGATTTTTGAAATAACATAGCATCTAATGGGGTTTTAACAACATAACGTTAACCACAAAGGTAACAATTAGCTGACCAAACAGCATCTGAATACATTCGGTAAACTTCAAAACAAGGAGGAGAGACCAAAATCACTTGCCTCATGTAGAATTTTCCAGCTTTGATTTCTAAATCTATTATTAAAAAAGTTAAGTTATATGCTTCTAAGAATGTCCACATATGATTTATAAGTTTAATTTTATTGGTCCACATTAATATTTAAAATTAGGAAAATTTCTAAAATTTAAAATTATATTGTTAACAAAAAAATATATTTATAGAAAAATAAAAATTGAACCTATATGCCTCTAAAGACATCCACATAAGATTTAAAAGGTCAATTTTATTAGTGTACATCAATAACTAAAATTAAAAAAGGTTTCTAAATTATAAAATTATATTGTTAATACAAAACAATATAGGAAAATTTATTAAATAAAACTATTCTATTATTAATAACAGTTAAAGCTATGTTATTTTCAAGACATCCATATCAGCATTTAAAAATTGAAATTTATTCATATATATCAAAATTGTAAATTATATAAAAGTTTCCTAATTCTATTATTATGTTTTAAAAAATAAATTAAAGAATAAAGAAATCTCTATTAACAAAAAAAACATGATATTAAAATCTTCATTATCACTGTTTAAGTTACAAATTTAATTTTAAAATTATATGCTACTTATACAAGTTTAAGTTACTAGATTTTAAGGATTTTCACGTAGAATTTTAAATAACTAATAATTCTGATTTATATTAATTTAAATTTTTACACATATGCAAAACATATTTCTACATAATCTCATGTAATATATTATGCGAAAATGATCGAAAAATTACATTTTGTATATTTAACTTGAAATTGCAATAGAGTTTGTAGTTTTGAGTAGTTCAATTTATTATTTCATTTTTCTAAATTTCTATGTATTAAATTATACCGGCTTTTCCTACTTAATTATAGTTCGAAGAAGTAAGAATGAATATGATGAAACTGAATATAATCATACAAAAATAATTAAAATAAATAAATATGATCTATTCATTGAAAAAACAGATATAACAAGAATAAAAATGAATATGATGAACACATATTTAACAAATTTTGTGTGATTTTATTCATTTCAGATTCAACTATTTTTTTGGTTTCAAATTAAAGTTATTATTAATCTCAAAGCAAATATTTATTTATTAGTTTATTTTTAAAATTAATATAACAAAAAAATTTGTATCGGTTAAACAAGAGAAGAAAAAAGATTAGATTTAAATTGGTATTGTTTTTATTGTTTTTAAAGAACACATATATAATTGGAATAAAGTGAAAATAATGAAAAAAATTATCTTCATGATTTAAAGAAGTGAAAGTATAATATTTTATCATCATGTCAATACTATGTTTAAAAAGTAACATTTGATTAATTTGTAAAAAAAATTAGTTGGTTTGGTATATTTAACTTATAAGTGTTTGATCAAATAATACGTTTTTGAAATATAACATATTGTATATAGATTTTAAAACAAAACCGTTAAAACCTCACAATTTATAAAATTATTAGATTAACACTATAATATTTTAATATATTTTTAAAACACTAATAACTAAAATTTATATCTTAATAAATATAATTGATTGTATATAATTTTTATTAACAAAATATCTGCGTGTAGCATGTGCGTAAAATCTAGTTACTTTATAAAGCATCGTCATATTCACTTCTTATGTTATGTCATTCTTAACATATGGCGCATATATTTGCATATGTAATAATTTGTTTTTAGGAAGTTTTGTATATTTTTCTTTGTAACGTGTTTGGATATTAATGAAATTATTTGCCAAAAAAAAAAAATCTTGTTTGTATATTGTGCATGGGTATCTTATGTAATAGACCCTCTCTATTATTTTCTGTTTTAGTTCTAGGATGTGCTCGAATCTGTGCGATGAGAGGGTCAAGTGAACTGACTCTGTTTCGGCGGATGCGCCATCCGTTTGGGCCAAACGCTTCCATCACTGTTGCTTTGATTGGGATCTCAAATACATGAGGTCCAGCCAAGCCCGTTTTGTCTATTAGCCGTCCCTGTGACAGCCAGTAATCATGCCAAAAGGAAATCAAACGACCATCATGGATTTCTCCATTTAGAAACGTTGCTTCTGTTGCTTGCAGTTTCAAAAATTTTCTGTAAATCCAAAAGCCAGTAGCAGAATATGGTGCAATCCAGAAACTGACATTTCTGAAGAGATTTTGCTTTGTCCACGCGGCCCATAAAGGTCCGGACATCGTGAATAATCTCTAGATAAGATTTAAAATATAAATTCGAGAGATATCACTCAAGCAACGGATGCCAAGTAATGTTCTGTTATATTTTGTATATTTTTATCTATGTAATTTTTATTTTGTATCTATTCATATTTTTTTGTGATTGTACTAATTAACGCTCTGTTCTATTTCAATGAAGTGGATGCTATGTGTTCCATTTAATCCCTATTTTATGAGAAAATACTTTATCTATTCTATTAAAGAGGATACACCTTTTGACTCTGCAGAGAATATTTAGTTATTGCATCTAAACACTATTTATTTTATTTAAAATTTTATTTTTAGAAATTTATTATATATATATTTTAAAAATCTGTTAATGATCCAGATTTTCTCTAATTTGTTTTAGAAACTTCCATAATAAAAACGAAAAAATAGTTTTAGTATTTTATGGTTATTACAATAAATTGTTTTAAATAATCTAAATTAAAAAATACATAATTGTATTATTAGATCAGTTTACATATGAACATAATAAATATAAAATATTTTATTTTTGAAATCTGCTATCTAAAAAAATGAATATAGTTTTATAAATTAACACTATTATGAAAAAAAAAATTACATAATTTTGTTTTTAACATTATTACGAACTATATAAATCTAAATCAAGTTTTATCCCTGAATTTTGTTAATATTAAAAAAAAATTAAAAAAATCAAGTATTAATTTTCAGTATAGAAACCTTTTTAATCATAATTCAGTTTGTTTTAACAATACATATATTCAAAATAAATAATTTCTGAAAATAATAATATCTTTAGAAAATCTTTATATTAGGCGTTTTTTTGTGTATAGCTAGTTCAATTGCCAAACCAGTCAATTTATTAGAATATTAAAAAATATTACATATTAATATGTATTTAGATATAATTTTGAAAATTCAAAATTTAGTTTTGATTAGTTTGAGTTATTAGATTAATCATCAAATTCAGTTGTTATTATATCTTACGATAAATATTCAAATTTAAATAATATTATAGAGATAATGAAAAATATGTTATTTTATATTTTTACCATTATCAATCAGGCAAAAATATCATATATTTAAAATTAATAGATATAATGGACGAATAAGATTTATAATCCCAGTTCTTTTCAAATTAATGGGCCTGCTTAATAACTACTTTTACTTTTAACTTTTACTGTAAGTTTTTGGCTTTAAAAACTTTTACTGTAAAAACAGTATTGTTATTATTATTTTTTTTAAAAAAAATATTTGGTAATAAAAACTGTAGAAATTAACTGTTACGTATTAAATTAATAATTTTTTTAATAACTTTTTTTAGAGAAATAGATCTTAAAAGAAAGCTGAAAAAATAAGATTTAGGGATTGCTTGGCGTTAGACTATAGAGACTTTTAAGTCTTTTACAGTTTTTAAAGTCTTTTCTCAGTAAAACTTTTTGTTTTTGGTCATGATTTCAAAAAGTTACGTGTGAGGAGCTTTTACCTAAAAAGCTTATAAAAATAAATATATTCTATTTTTTTTTATTTCTTCATTCCCAGAATCATTCAAAAGTATTATATATATATATAAATAATTATTAACTAACTTTAGGTAATGAAATCTTAATTTTTTCTTCTTTCTTTTGAGATCTATTTCTTTATTTTTATTTTTCATTTTTTTCTATTTGTTTATCATGTTTTTAAAAGTAAAAGTTAAATTTTAACAGTAAAAGTTAAATTTTAACAGTAAAAGCTTTTAAAGTAAAAGCTTACAATAAAAGCTAACAGTAACATCTCTTACCAAGCAGGTCCTTAATCAATTAAATTTAGCTCATAATTACTTCTATATAAATGTACAAAGTCTTTTGAATGATTTTTGAGAAATAATAAATAGAATAAGAAATTAAATATATTTTTTTTATTAATTTTTGTGTAAAAGCTCCTATCAATGACCACAAAGAAAAAGTATGACTTTTAGAACTTTTAAATTTAAAAAAATTTAAAAAGTCTGTTTGATAAAATTTTTTTTAAAACTGTGAAATGGGTTAAACAGTCTCTACAGCCTACCTCAAGCAAGCCCAAGATAAACGTTATAATTAGGTTTTTAAAATCATAGTTACATTTACTAGTAAAAATTAAATCTACAAAAAAACAAATTATAACTTAATATACAAAAAACATAATTTATATTATAAAATTTGGAGAATAAACACTAGAATGACCTTACAAACAGGTCTGTTTGCAAAACTAACCTAACTCCCTTACATTTTTGCTAGACTAACCTTAACAGCGTGAAAAAAAAAACAGTTTACCTCACATATGAAAAACTGTTTTATTTATTTATTATTATTTCTCTTAATTTTTGAATTATAATTTCATAATTGACAAATATACAACGACGGTTACCCAGTTCTCCGGTGTTTCCTCGTTCTCAGCTTCTTCAGCGTTTCTTATCAGCCTGTTCTGCTTCTCCGAAAAATTCTTTTTGAATGGTCATTTTGTTTCCCAGAAATTGTCGTTTGTTTCCTTTTTATTTCGTGTTCTTCACCGTCGTCGGTTGTGTCGGCGACAAGAAGCACCGGAGAAGAGTACAGTAAACTTTTTTTGTGATGCAGGAATTAATTGTTTCATGGTGGTTTCGTAGAAGGGTTTTGAAACGGCGTTTTGTTGAAGGGCTTTCTGGTGAGTTTTTTAATGTTTGGAACAAATTTTATAGTCATATTTGGTAGACTAATAAGAGATATATCTATTTCACTTATGTTATGGTTCTGGTATACTTATGTTATATGTCTGGTAATTTCCATATTTTTTTCAGTTATTTCATATGTGGTAGAGTTGTTTGATATTCATTCATTGGTTTGGTTTCATTTGTAATAGACTTTTGTCAATTGTTTGATGTATGAGGTAGATTTATTTCATGTGGCTCTTATAGATATGTTTGATGAACTATTTTAACAGAATGGTAGACTTGTTTTAGAATGGTCATAAGTTGACATGTTTATTTATGAATATGGTAGACTTGTTTATTTATGTGTATGGTAGACTTGTTTTATACTTGTAGTATTAATAGAATTGTTTATGTTGATTGATGTGGTAGACTTGTTTTAAAAGTTTTATTTTTTTCACAGATGACTTCAGCTAGTGAATTGAATGCATATCCCCCAAGATTACATCAGGCAGAAAAGTCACCCTTACAGGAGCATAGCTTTAATTATAGCTGCCACCTGACTGATTTCGGCAAGTTGAAGGAGTCTATTGGCGATGAAGTCTACAATGATGCAATGAACACGTTAGGATCAATTCTCAAGCTTGCATGTAAGGGTTATATTTGGTGTTCAAACATGGTTCATCAGTTCATAGCCAACCAATTGGCCGTGGACAGGCAGTATGAGGTTCGGTTATTGATCGGTGGTAGACCAATGAGGTTTTCGTTGTACGAGTTTGCTGAAATTACGCGATTCAACTGTGATTCAATTGTGGAAGATTGTTGGGACATTGATCACACTGAGTTTTGGGCTGAGATGGGTGTCAAAACCTTCGATAGTCCTAACTGGTTTGAGGTGGATAAGGTCTTAGATCGCTTCCAGACATGGACTGAACCGAAGAAGAAAATGGTAGCAAAGCTACAACTCCTGCATGTCGGAATATTTGGCCTCAACCAAAATAGTCGAGTCCCGTTGAACTGCACAAAACGAGTGTTGGATGAAGATGCTTTCGAAAGTTATCAGTGGGTTCAATACGGGAATTTTTTTTTGCTTCAGTTGCTACAAAGGCATGGACGCACGGTATTTTATCGATGTCAAACCATCATGAAGTACATGTTCTTCTTTCCAAATTGAAAACATGTAAAGATGAGAAACCGGTGACCTGTGCAAGATGGTCGTCGATTTCTTGCACTACTAGTTGCTTTGCTCCTTCAACTCTTTCCAGTACACAAAATATATAATTAAGTCTATCGTATTAACTAATAAATCTACCAAACTAGAAAACATGTCTACTATAGCTGTACCCGTAGCAATTTCTCGACACCAGTAGTAAGCTCGGTCTCCATCATATATGCAGCTCAGCGCCTTTTGGCAAACCATCTAGTCAAAAGCGATCTTATCTCCCCCAATAGTTTCACAATTGGGTAACATCTAACCCGTGAGAGGACCTTATTTAAAGATTCCACTATGTTGCTAGTAGTAAAGTTGTACCGCTGTCCCGGAAAATGAACACGGCTCTACATGCAGATATCCGCTTTCTTTAAATATTTATACAGTCCTCGGTTACACTCCTGAATCTGTGCCATTTAGTTATTAAAATATGCAAGCCTATATGTGGTTGCTGCTTTCTTCACAAGACGAAAAGCTTCCCCACCTTTATATTTGACCAATATATTATTGTGCAAATGATACGTGCAAATACCTCGAGAAGAAAGAGGGTAAATCTTTTTTTATAGCTTTACCAATAGATCCATATCTATTTGAAATCATGGCAAGTCCTTCATCATCAGGTATAATCGGTGTAGTTGTGCAAAGAACCATTCCCAGGACTCATCATTCTCGGTATCGACGATAAGCAATTGGGAAAAAATTAAAATTGCCGTCTTAAGTTGTGGCAATTAGTAGTGTACCTTTGTATTTACCTGTTAAAAAAGTGCCATCAACCACCAATACTTTCCGCATAAACGGAAATCCCTGAATGCTCACACCGAAGGCAAGGAACATAAATTTGAACTTGTCTTCCGAATTCACTTTGAGCTTGATTAGTGTTCCTGGATTAGCTCGTCTTATCATGTATAAGTACGACGGAAGCTCCTCGTAACTGTCATCTGAACTCCCATCACTAGTTCTCGTGCATATTTCAATACACGAGAAGTTTTCCAATACTCCACCTATAACATTATACAAGATTAGTCTATCTATCAAAATACTAGAAACCAATCTACCAAACTATTGGAAACAAACCTACAAAACTATTGGAAACAAATCTACGAAACAAATAAAAACATATCTATCAAACTACAGTAAAAATTCTATCAAACAAAGCTTATAAATATACTAAAATCTACCCTTTACTTTGATTCCATAACATTTGGTTAGCGTATCAGATAGATTTGGGGTAACAATATTACCTACTCCACCTACAAAATCCTTATCAATACATGCTAATATCTCCGGAGTTGCTTGTCGGGCACATGAAGAACGCATCATGATAGAACATGTGTGCACACCATAGTATGTTTTGACGTAGAAATGTGGTCTATCTCCAACCGTTGAAGCTCGAACCCTCTATTTACATCCACCGACCCAACACTTAACCATCAATAATGTGGGCGTTGAGTACCCTACGTCGAAGTCCATTTTATTTGCAACAGCATAGATCTTCAATCTGGTCTCGAACTCCTCTTTGGTGTCATAACATTGCCCAACAGCTAACTCTACAGACTTCATTTCCAGCTCCAAAAATCATCCATTCTTGATAAACCTTGTTTCTTTGGTGGCAGATTTTGCATGTCTTCTTCATCTTCAGAATTCTTCCCACACAAACCGTAATCTTCATCACTAGAACTCGCACCATCTGGATCATCGCAATTGTGGAACCTTTTTTCTTCTCCATCTTCATCATCTTCTTCAACTTCATTGTCTTCATTGTCTTCATCCTTGCAAGATTTATATCTTTTCCCATTCAGCTCATCAGCATCTTCTTTCTTAAATTCAGTCGACGCCTTTACACAAATCTTGACGCATAGATAGATCGTCTCGTTTTCAACGTAATGCAAAAATTCAGCAAGTTGTCGAGTACTTGCTACAAAAACCGGTGGTGTATCTTTGGGTAGCTTTTGCATGTATCTCTTTGACAACATATAACTCAATTGAATGTCATATCGGTGCTGATCCAATCCAAAATTTTCATAAAAAATTTGTAGAAAATCACCGACCCTGATTTCCGATCAACAGCTACAACTAGACATCATTTGCTCTAATCAACCAAGAACACATACCGAGTTTTCGTAAATTCTCATTTCCCACAAACTAAAAATATATCCACCATGCAAGAAGAAGACATGATAGAGGATGAGGTAGAAAGAGGAAAAACAACAAAAGAGGTAAAGAGACGAAAATAATGGCGGCGTCTACCCTAGATGTAGTTGGATGCGGTGGTTGGAACAGGAAAATTCAATAATAACTGTTGGATAAAGAGGTCATTTCATATCATTAGATGTACCGTTAAGTGAAGTAAATATGTCTATCAATTTTCAATATATCTATCAACTTTTTAATATGTCTACCAACATTGAAGCTCCCAAAAGAGTTATATGTCTACTATATTATCAAATAAATCTATTTTAAAAAAAAAAAGTCTACCACCAGCAAATATATCTATTACAGAGTCCTATATGTCTATCACATATTTAACACAGAACTTTTAAGTCTACCACAAATAAAACAAGTTTACTAATACAAAACAAATCTACTATCAGTATTTAGATCTACCATGCATACAACAAAACTATCACAAAGAAAAAAACTTATTGTAGTCGATTTAAATTTATTAAAAATAAGTTTATTTTCGTGTCTAACAAGTCTACTATGAAAGGTAATAAGTCTATGGATTTTGGTCAACCAAACCTCATAAAGTCAACTCAACTTCATATATTTACCAACACGAAATTAAATATACTTTGATGACCAACAAGTCTATCAAAGTTTGAAATATCTACCAAAAAAATCAAGTCTACCGTTTTTAAAAATAATAATAGTATTTTTGTAAATACATTTCTTCTCACCAAAGCTTTGCGAAAGTAGAAACGGAGTTTTTTAAAAATGTACAATTATTCTACTAATTTTGAAAATGTTTGGTTGTTTCACTAATTCCAGCTATTTTAAAAGTTGTAATAGCAATCCTCCCTAAAATTTGATTTAAACAAAAATATTCCCATAAGAACAGACATGTTAGAATCTAGTTAAATGTGCTGAAGTAGGAGAAACCAAAATATTGCTTACAGGCCTCATGGCCCGTATTAAAAAAAATGGAACTAAAATCAAATTAAAGAACAAAAAAAATAAGTGAAAATTCCTCAGACTAACCTTTAAGGTTAATGAAATGACAAACATAGCCTAACATATTGAGGGGCTTACTAGACTAACCTTACAAAGTTGGTTTAAATCCATTTTATCCAGATGTTGAATATTATTACGAAAATGCCATTATGATTTTTTTTTTATAATTTTTTTTTTTTCGAAAAAAACTTTAATTTTGAAAAAAAACTTTTTAAAAAATCGAAATTTTTTTTGACGAAAAAAGCATTTTTTTAAACAAAAAAGCAAAAAAAAATAAAAATACAAAACCAAAAACTAAAAAAAAAAGAAACCCTAATTCATCTTCTTCTCTCTTTCTTTCTCATGCGCCGTTTTTTTTCTCCCATGGAGCTGCTCTTCTTCTTAATCTTTTCATTCCTCTCTTGCTCTCCTCTTTATCTTTTCTTTTGTTTTGTTAAATTTTGTTGTATGAATATGTATTCTTTATGAACTTCAAAGCTTCAATGTTTCAGATCGAGAAAAACACAACTAGTTCTACCGACTTTTTGTATCAAGAAGCCTCCAACGCTTCCAAGCTCGGAGATCTAGATCTTCCCATGGTTTCTACAATTCATTCTGCTATTATGTGAGTTTTTTTTCATTTTTTCGAATTCTTTGATTTTTTTCTAGATCTGGGTTTTTGGATCTAATATCAACGATAAACTATGGAGATGTGGCGGTTGGCGGTGACTCTTAAGCAGCATTCTCGCTGCGTCGCGCACAACCGCAGTGGATAGACGTTGTTTCGATGGAATGGTGGTGTTGTGGAGGTTGTCGGCGGCATAAATTTTTTTTTTCAGGTACGTTTGGTAGATATATTTGGAAATCGATTTTGTATTTTTTTTGTTGTAAAGTTCATAATGTGTGATGGTAGATTTATTTGAAAAACGGTATGTGGTTTGGTAGATTATTAGTTATTTGATGGTAGATATATTTAGAAAACGAAATGTGGTTTGGTAGATTTATTAGTTATTTGATGGTAAAATTATTTTAAAAAACGATGTCATTTGGTAGATTTATTAGTCATCTAATGATAGACTTATTTGTAAAACGATGTGATTTGGTAGATTTATTAGTCATTTAATGGTAACTTATTTGAAAAATGATATGTGTTTGGTGGATTTATTAGTTATTTATGGTAGATTTATCAGTCGTATATATTTGAATTTTATATATGAATAGCAATATTTGTTTATTTTTTTCTGACAGATTATGGGCTTTGCCATGGTGAACAAATCTTTGAAGGGATATCCAGCACCGATCCGACATGTTTTACTATGAATTGTAGATTTACATTTGATAGATTTGTTTTGTATATCTATATTTGAATTTGTAAAAATGATAATTAGATTTTAAATGATAATATTTTTGTTTACAAATTATATTTGTCGTAAAACATTGATCCAGACATTTCACATTTTTATCACATTTGCTAGTAATGTTATTATTCAATTTAATTTATTTCTTTACTTTCACTATGATGTATATCATAACTGAAATCATTTGACATTGTGATGTTGTAAAAGTTTATGTAAATAGAGTTAAATGTAACAAATATTCAAAAATAAAATCAAAAGATCATAAGTTAAGAGATGGTTATTACAAATATGACATATATGTTCAAAGTTAATATGAAAAACAAAGTTATCTTAGAGATATATCATAGAAATAATATTCATGTTATAAATTTTTGATCATTTATTATGGCATCTATATCGTAATGACCAATACTCATCTGTGATTGAATCACAGTTAACCGACATAATCTTAGCAAACTCATGCAAAGAAAACGTCAATGGTAACAAAACCAAGTCAAATATAACCATGGAACAAGTCTACCATATGTACGAAACCTGTTTAACATACAACATTCCAAAACAAGTCTACCAAACCGCTGGTTTTTTCGTAGATAGGAGAATATATTTAGGACAAAAAAGTAATTTCAATCCAAAAAGTCAAATGTCTGCCAAACATTAACAACTAAGTCTACCTCAAGCATGAAAAATAACTCTACCATATAAACAAGTCTACCATAAGCATGTCATATGTCTACCAGATCAAGGTTATCTCTGTAAATACCAAACTTAATTAATCTACCACATTATTATTTCAAGAAGTCTACCATACGGTCGATAAGTCTACCAGATTACATAAACTCTACTAAACATACAAACAAATATACTAACATCTTGTAAGTCTACTTCATGTCATTATTAATCTACCACAAATCAGAATGAAATTTATTTAAAATATAAGTCTACCACAAAACAAACATATCTACCACAAAACAAATAAATCTACCAACAGTTTTTAAGTCTACCTCATGTAACATATAATCTACCACTCACCGGAATGAATTTTAAGTGAAATAAGTCTACCACAAGTCAAACAAATCTACTACAATAGCGAAAACTCTACCAACTATATATAACTCTACCATTAAACAGATATATCTACCGCACGTATTGACAACTTTTTTCACATAAATCTACCGCTAAAGGAAATAAGTCTACCAACTCAGAAAATAAATCTACTTCATTGTCAATAAATCTACCGAAAAAGTCAACTATGCGAGAAAGTCAACGCTTTTTTTAACAAGTCTACCAAAACTTTGACAAGTCTGCCATTCATAACAACAAATCTACCGAAACATAATAAATCTACCTCTCATCGTCAAAACTCTACCAAAAAAAGTCTACCAACAGTTTAAAAACTCTACCAACTCTTGAATAAATCTACCATCGCCCTAATAACTCTACCAACAAAATTTCTGCGTTGACCAAAATTTCTGCGTTGACCAAATTTTCATAAGTCTACCGCTATTGCTAGGTAGACTTATTAATTTTTGAGCGCATAAATCTACCTACGTGGCATTAAAAAAGTAATGGCATTTTCGTAATAAAGTTTTTTTCAACAAAGGCGAAAAGAGTGTTTTGGATATGCTAGGTTAGTTTTGTAAAAAAAATAAAAGTGCGTCGAACAAATAATATAGATACTTTCTAAGGTTAGTGTAGTAATCCTCCAAAAAAATAATCAACATCCGCCAAGAGAATGAACCAAGGTTAAATTCCACATTGCATTTGTGTGATGGAAGTCCAAATGTGTGGTTGGAGTTTCTTGGATGGTACGTGAATTAGAAAGATACTGTTGTCTCATAGTCCGTGTGATTATTCTCGAGTTATCTCAGAGCTAGATGTGGCGACGCTTGGATGAGAAATATGTCAAATTTACACATTGCAAAAGTTGTCTTTGCAGCAATACAAAAGTGGTTTTAAAAAAAAAAAAAAAAAGGCACCACCGATTCTTCTGAGATATTCAAATATTCAATGAAACAAGATTGAAAAAGGATAAACATAGAGAATATCCCACTTCTCTACCAAAAAGATTGAGAAAGGAGAAAAGGACTTTAGGCAAAGTTGCATAAAACCAAAACCCCAATCTACTACAATTATCCTACTTCTCCACTAACGCCGGTGTGGTTGGGTCAGAGACAACACACTATCACCACACAAAAAAAACATGGATGTTAAAACAAAAAAAAACCTAATGAGTCAATATTATCCTCAATGTAGCTACATCCCGTCTCCGTTCTTCAATGCTTTATCTCCCTCGAGCCTTTTTTCCATCTGACAACGCTCGCATCGCCTCCTGCAACCACACAGAAGCTTACTCATTCCGTTTCCTGAATCAGAGAGAATATTGAAGAGAAATGTGGTTTTGAACAGATGAGAAACCTCTAGCTTAAGTCTGAGATCGTCCTCTTCCTTGTCGCGTCTGTCTCTATCCTCAGCGAATATCTGGATTAAACTATCTTGTTCTTTCTTCGTTTCTTCTAACTCGTCTTTTGTTGTTTGTAACTTCAATAACCAAAAGGAATCCATTGGTTAAGAGTGTTGTCATAGGTTTGCAGGCAGACATAGTAGAACTTACCTCGGCTTCAAGTTTCTTGCGTAGCTCTTTCTCACGTTTCAGCTCGTCTTTCAATAACAGGAAAACTTCTTCTTTTTGATTTAGACTGAGATAAAGAATACACAGCTTCCAGTGAGAAACATGAATCGTATAGGCAAATTAACATGGTGAGTATGGTGACAAACCTTTCTTTTAACTCTTCATTCTCTTGTTCTAATTGACTAAGGGTACGTGAACCAGACCGAGGCTTGTGTAGTTCGGAACTCTGCAAGAAGATGTACAAAAAGATTATGTTCTCAATCCAATTCACCAGAGAAAGCGTATAGATAGGGAGAGAAAAAAAAGGAGCATGTACCTTCTCGGGAAGCTCAGTGACAATTCTTTCAGAAGAAGAAGAATCATCATCACTATTGGTTAACTCTACAGCACCAGCACGAGCTCCTCGAGGCTTTGCTCGTTTGTTAGACTTGGAAGAGGTGTTTTCAACTTTACCACCGTTCTCTGATTTAACAGATCCTTTTCCTTCTAGATTCACATTTGATCTTGAGCCGAATTTTTCGGAAGCTGCAGCTGGAGTTTTGAAGCTCGAAGCGGCAGTTCTTTTCCTTGATGAGGCCGATCCTTTAGGAACATATTCTGGTGATGATTCTACAATGTTGAAAACATTTCCAAGAGATTGTTCAGCACAAGTTAAAAACTTCGATGTTAAAAACCAGTAAAAAGATATCGTACCTCTGTTTTCTGAATCCTTTACTGACTTTTTGCCTTGCCTTGAGGCATATCCGATTTTGTGACACTTAGATCTCCTGAGTAAAAGCAGAACGAAAACATAAGCCCCAAGAGATCAATGAAGCAACACGCTTGAGTTTAAAAAGCACGAGAAGAGCATCAGACCAATAAGTCTTCTGCATTTGAACTAGCCGTGCCTCGAGTCTAGACAAAACTGTTGTACGCTCAAAACCTTGCTTATCATGAGCAGGCTCAACGAAATCAGCTTCCAAGACACCTTAGTAACAGAATAAACGAGCATTAGACTTCCCATTAAAAAGGCTACTCGAATATTAGATCTTACAGTTAAAGAACAATACCTATGACCCCACGACCATCACTTCCTGCTGCATTCCATATCCTCCAAAATGGCTGACGAAACAAGTGGAACAATAATCATCGAAGGCATCGAGTTAATTTTCTTCTCAAGAAATTTGAGGGTAATAGTATGGGAAAAGCAGACAGGAACGAAGACAGTATAAGGCAAAAGAAAAAGAAACCTTAATAAGGCGATTTTTGTGGTAAACATTGAAGCCTTGAACATCAACATGATGTTTTGCATCCTTAACAAATCCAATGGTCACTACAGCAGACATCTGTTAGAAACAGAACCAGATATTAGTTATATTTAGAAGCTACGTTAATTCTTTTAATAAAATTACAGGAAGAAAGTCCAAGTATAAGTAAGATATGAAAAGCATACATTTGTGGAATTAGATAATCCAGCGGAACCATCTTTTGGCCGATAAGTAATTTGCTCTGTCAGCATCATGTCATTGACAAGATTGTGGTGCTCAACATCTTTTCCTCTGAGAATGATACGGAACTCAGGTGGAACTCTTAGGTATAGGATAGATACATAACTCTGCGAACAAGGCAAAAGGTAACAAATATTAGCCAACCTAAACAAGATTCATAATCATTCAAAATTGAGCTATTGATTTCAAAACCACCATTGTATCCCCCTGTATCGTTCTTTAAAGAACCATCTCAGTGATAGTAGCAGGAGGCTGAACCAAACTAACTTAGAAACTAAACATCTTCAACTGTGCGTGACTGCCGATATTACGGAAAGATGGAGAGAATTTTTATACCCTGAGTGAGTGTTTGTATGTCAGGAAGTGTCTAGAGTTAGGGAATTGAGTAGCCATATCGATATTTTTCTCATCCCGATTGACCCCTCTAAGTTGGATATCCTGCAACATTCCATATGTTAAATATATGAATACAGAAGCTTTCGACTCGTTGTAGATCATAATCTATGTATATTCAGCAGTAAAAAACACATACATGTGGATCAATATCAAAATCAAGTTCCAGCATTCCTTCGTCATCTTCCCAGAGGTTATATATGATTATCCTTGTGCCATGATCCTTCATCAGATTAAACTACAATAGCCAGAGAAATAGATTAGTGGAAATATTTTAAAAATATTAGTAAAGAGGTAGTAAGGTTTGAGAACCCACATCAAAAGATTGAAAGAAAACACAAACCAAATAAATCATAGCTACTGAATTATTTACAAGAATCACTACGACAGACTCCTTGGTTTTCTATACATTCCTTTGGTAATAAAGCTCTATTGGAACTAAAGGAAAGAGTTTTACCTGGGAAAGAAGATCATCTTCAGAAGAGAACGGCGACCATTGAACAACTGTTTCCACGTTCTTAAGCCAATCACTGGCCGAAGACCGTAATATTGGACTCCATTCTGAATCTCTTCTTTCGTAGTCAAGCTTTCATTTGAATCATCAAAAGAAGAAGATTAGAAGAGATAAACTCGCTACAAAAGCATGCTAAACTCAAAATAACATATGTTCTGACATGAAGCTATTTTAATCAAATGGGAGAAATGTCGACATACCATTATCAAAAAAAAGACATATGTCCTGGTTCTAGGAATTCGATGCCTAATTATATGAAAGTTGTAAACCACGAATACAGCAAGTATCCAAAACAAGCTAGGATAATGATAGCTTTCTCTGCAGAATTAGCTCATCTCAGAAAAGAGAGTAGGGTAAACAACTTTCTGCATAACATCTCTTTCAACAGTGATTGAGATGGTCTGAAACAGTGTCTAAGTAACTTAAGTATGCTTGCAATTGAATCACATGACTAACAAACCATTCCAGATTACCAAGCGTAATCTTAATAGATAAAAGAAGGTGAAACAATGTTCAATGCTCTGTGTAAAGCTATCAATGCCGTAGAGTTAAATTAAGGTACATTACCATGGGTACAACAATATCTTCTTTTCCTGTGCTCTTCAGAAATGTATAAGATAACAGCCCAATGCTCTGTGTAAAGCTATAACCAACATCAAGTAAACAGAACAATGTAAAGCAGGTTTTAATGTTTTTCAATAAATAAGATATAATCCGGCAAAAATCATTATAAAAGGCAAGATCGCTGACAGGGATTACGAACCTATCTCCATCTTTTCCACGGAAACGTGAGAATACAATAACATCAGCTCCGAGTCTCATTGTACTAGTCTTGAATCCATTTCCATCTACATAAGAAAAGTAATGATTAAAACTCTTGATGTAAGCATTTGATATACATCTTACAAGAATAAGAGTCGTTACACTGTCCGATGGTGTTTGCAAGTTTGCTCTTGACAGAGTATCCGAGAGACATGCAGTGTCGCATCTTCTCAGGATTCATCCCACCACCATTATCTACATTTCAAACAAACATAGTGAAACATCGTAAACACACTTGATACAACAGAAAGAGCAAATACTGTAGGAACACACACAAAAAAACACTAAATCAACAATATACCTTCAATCAACACCATCTTGCTTGCATCTTTCCTATTGATGAGCATGTCTACATTAACATATGTAGCTCCAGTGTGAACCTGATAGTCCAAAGATGGAAAAAATATATTACTACCAAACACAAACATAAAGTCTAAAATGCACTTTAAACCTTTGTACTACTTCCAAAACAAGAAAGAAATTTAAAAAGAGAAACATCTCACCTCATCCAAAGCATTATCCAAAAGCTCTGCAAAAGCTGCACATGAAAAACATTCTTAATCAAAACATTGTTGAATATAGCATTGAATCAAAAATTCCACTCCAAAAATAAAGTACCTCCAAGAGCCCATTTGTGACTAGTTGCATTAGAGTGCAAGAACTTGGGATGGACTCTTACATGATCATATCCACCTGAAAAAAATTAGGGTTTGTTTAATTCCCATTATCATTCCCCAATCATTTCCATTCAAATCCAGTCTTCAATAGAGAGAGTCTATAAACAAATTTTCCATTGAAAACACCTGCAGAAACTTCCCAACCACCACCGCCTGTTCCTTCGTAATCCCCAGCTTTCCAGAATTGCTTGCAAGACGGTGACGAAGCATGTGACGAAGCAGGCGGAACGACGGTGTAAGGAGTCGCCGGAACAGCCACAATCGATTGTCCCGTTGGTGGATTCGATTGGCCAGACCAATCGTCTACCTCCTCGTCCAGTATCATAACTGCTAGCCTCTTCGCCGGAGAATCTGTAGAAGCACTACTTCGCGCCCTCTTCTCACCAGCGACGGGGGGAGCTCTAGAAACACCATGAGAAGATTCGCCGGTTCGGTCTGCGCTTTCTGCGTCGGCGATTTCGTCGGGTTTATCGTCGGAGCCGTCGTCTTCGTTGCTGCTAGAGAGATTGATAACAGAGGTTGTGATTCTGTTCCCGGCGGGTTTCGAAGTCGGGATAATAGGAGTTGTTAGGTTCTCTTGCTTCACGCGAATATTATCCATTGCAAAAAGAACGAGAAAACAAAGAAAACAGAGGGAGGTAGAGGAAAAGTTGAAGAATGATGACTGAAACCGCCACTGAAGCGAGAGGAAGAAGAAGAAGAAATGGAATCGTTTTTTTGTTTTTGTTTTTTTTACCTTTAATTTAAAAAGCATTTAATTGATCTTTGGAGACTGCAAAAAAGGGTTAAAGAGCTAGCTAATTCTTCATTTACTGGTATGGAAACGCTGTCGTTTTTGTCGATTTCCCAAAAACCTTTTCAAGTTCCAACCTTTTTTACCCTTTATTTCTTGTAGTTCTTTCAACTTTAAAGTACCCAAAATAACTCAAACGACCCTTATGAAATTTATATGACCAGTCACAATGGTGAAATATCAAAGGATTATCTTTTTAACTGTTAAATTAATCCATAAAAAAAAAATTTACAAGACTGGAGAACTCAAACCAAATAGAATAGAAATAATATAATAAAGATTAAAAACAATAAATAAATAATCAAATGAGGAAATCCTCTTTCCTGGAAAAAAAAAGAATAATTCTCCAGATATATAATTAGAATTTTGTGATATTTTAGATTGAATACAAAGAAAATTAGTTATTAAACAAAGAATCAATACAAAATTAGGTAAATGAAAAAAAAAAACTAAAACTACTATTTGAATGAATAATAGATTTTACGTTTTTTTAATTTTTGTTGGATGCCAGCTTGATGCAGTATATTATACAGAGATTAGGTTTCACGCAAAAAAAACTTATCAGTCTCTTTTATTTGTTTTCGTTTATTTCTGATTGTTATTAGGATATCTCAAAATCATGTTAGGATAAGGATGTGGGGATCTTGTTGAGATCTTCCCTGAGCTGTATAAATAGTTTAATTAGGACTTCTGTAAAATACGTTTGACTTTGAATTGAAATTAAAAGCTTTTCAAGCACTA
The DNA here is from genome assembly GCF_000478725.1 of Eutrema salsugineum. Lineage (NCBI taxonomy): Eukaryota > Viridiplantae > Streptophyta > Magnoliopsida > Brassicales > Brassicaceae > Eutrema > Eutrema salsugineum. The sequence goes on from NW_006256829.1 coordinate 15,030,090, forward strand.
TGGAAAATATCCATAAAATCTGTTGATCTAGCTAACTATTTCGATCGCTATCTCAACCCATTTCGACTTGGGATCGAGCTTGCGTTGATCAGTCGTTGAAATAAACTTCCACTCCTCTATCAGTTGGTATCAGACAAGGAACGTTCTGGGAATTGTGTACTGTCTCGTCGAAGATGCCTCCAAAGAAAAACACCAATGCCACCAACGCCCCAACAGTGCAGAGTTTCATCAAATTCTGTTGGTGTTTCAAAAGAACATCCAACCAACAATCTACGATTTGATCCGCGAGTTGGGAGAGATGTTGGTGCAGCAGTTTCCCTGTCACAATCCATTGTTTGCAGATAACGAGACAGGAGAAGAAGATAACCTGTTTGGTAACAACAAACGTGGTAATGATTGTGATGCCAATCATCATCATGTTGACAATCACTGGGAACCAAGCTTCAAAATTGACATCCAAGAGTTTCACAGTGGTATACGAGGTGATGCCCTCCTTGATTGGCTGGTGACCGTGGACGAAATCCTCGACTTCAAGCAGGTTTCTCCTAACCAGTGAGTGCCACTTATTGCAATGAAGTTCTGTGGACACGCAGCGTCTTGGTGGAAGCAGGTGAAGACGACGCACAGTTGTACGGGTAAAGATCCAATTCAAACATGGAGAAGCTTAATAAGCACTTGCGGTTGACTTTTCTTCCTCATAACTACGAGCGACTGCAATACACCAAATTGCAGAACCTAAAATAGGGGACTCATTCTGTGGAAGATTACGCGGAAGAGTTTTCTTTGTTGCTGACTCGAACAGATATTCGGGATAGTGAGACACAGTTGGTCTCTCGCTTCATTGGAGGTTTACGACCTCAGCTCTGAATGCTTTGTCGCAGTTTGACCGTACCACCCTGGCTGAAGCTCACCGCTGTGCAGCGTCCTTCGAGCAACAATTTTGAGCTTCTCCTTGTCTGCCGCAGTATATGCGTACGCAATTGCAGGAATTAAGTTCAGGCGCCACTTCCAAAGAGTTCGCGTTCAACACCACCTGCCACAACAGCGAGCGATGATACTGCTCCAGAGTTGCAATGTTCGACGAGACCAAATGCATTTAGGTGTTATTCCTGCGGTGAACCAGGTCATCGACATATCGCTTGTCCAAACCAGAATCGGCGAGGACTTCTCCTAAAAGATCCTGCTGAAGCCGACGATGTGGCGTACGAATCCTACGTTGGTTGGTCGTAATTCCACTCATGGCGATACAGGGCAAATGTTGGTTGTCCGACTTTCGTGCGTAATACCACGACGACAAGACGAGCAGTGTGATAACACTGTATTTATATTTATTTTCACCATTGATTTCAAATGCTTTTTCAAAGATTTTAATCAGTTTTAGAAATTTTTATTATGATTTTTTTCTATATTTTTAGTTTCAAGGCTCTTTTCAGAAAACTTAAGGGAAAAAGATGGCAAAATAGAAGAAATCACACATTTTTAGCTCAGAGTCAGACCGTCAAAAGTTCAGCCTCAAATGAAAACTTTCTCACCGTCTGATCAAGCTCAAATTTGGAGACATTCAAGAGGAGATAACCAACTTTCCATATCACTTTACATCAAGAAGATCCAACGGTGCAATCAAAAGATATGTGGAGAACAAGTTAACTAAAATTCACCAGTCTCGGAAGACTCTCACCCGCGGCAAACAAGTGTTTTACCTGCCCCGGAAGACTTTCACCCCTGGTACACCATATCTGAGCCACAAGCCCCAACATCAAAGCCCATTTCTCCATTCTTCTTCAGAGAAGCCCTAAATGAGAACTGGAAGACCTTAGGACTTATAAATACCTTTCTTAGCAGCCCTAAACAGGTGTGTGCTCCTGTAATGAGATTTTGAGCCACCAAACTTTGTTTTTCTAGGGTTAGGCAATGGAGAAGGAGATTTTTCCCTGGATCCATTGTTCTTTCTCCTTTTTAACTAATTAAAATTTCTGTTTCATCTTTTGCATTCTTTCAAGTCTTTTATCATTCTTTGCATCATGTAGATATTTTCCAGAGAGTCAAGTTGTTGAACAGTCATCGATAGGCATATATGTTCGATTACGATTTCTAAGTTTCTAGACCATATTCTGGATCTCATCTCTTCTAAGTTGTTCATATTGCATGAGAGTAGAGTCATGACATATTCTCTGAGTCTAGGATCGATCAGAGCCACGAGAGTGCTGTATCAGATTATCCATACCTAGGTGAAGAGCATATATAGTCGCTACAGGAGTCGAGAGCTACCTGTAGAGAAGATGTGAGCAGACGAATTCAATAGTTAATGCATGATCTTATTTCTGGCATGAGAGCGAGAGTTAATTGTCAGATTTGAGTGATTAGTTGATGAAGATGGCAAGAGTTGGATAATCATACACATGTTTATTCCAATTCCACGCAGATCCCATAAATAGATGAAGATAAATCGCCCGAAAGCTAATTGGAAATGCGTTGACATCGATTAGAGTAAACTGGAGAAGTCTAAATCGCCACCTATGAGGTTAGAGTCTATAGTTTGAGTCAACATCCTTTAACAGATCATTTGCATTACATTTTATTTCCCGTAAATATTAGATTATGTTTATTTTAAGATTCTTAACCAAAAATCTCAAACCCCCATGAGTTTCTGACTTTGCGTACTTTCTCAGTTTGTTGTTTATTGCATATTAGACATCTTCCATGTGGATCAACATCCTAACTCATACAACGTACATCTGTGCACTTGCAGACACTATGATTTTATAAATTTAAAACTTTAGGGCCAATGAGCTTGAAAAAACGACAACCCTAGGCCCACGCATCATCATAGTGGTTACACACCAACATTTTCAGATCGACGTGTACAATCAAGGGCCGTGTCTACAGTTTCATTGTTGACTCTGGAGCTGTCGCAATGTCATAGCGGAGGCTTTTGTGGACATATTGGACATTCCTCGCGAAAACCATCCAGCACCGTATACACTTGGGTGGATGCAAGAAGGTGTTCACGTACGTATTACACAGTGTGTTCTAGTGCCTTTCTCAATTGGGCCATATTACAGAGATCGCACATACTGTGATGTAGCTCTGAAGCCTCCGATGGATGTCAGTCACTTGTGCTGGGTCGACCTTGGGAGTTTGGCCATTGTATCATATACGACGGAGCCAAGAATACATATAGCTTCATATGGAGACACATCAGATTTTGCTCATTCCTTCACGCGATACAGTGTTGCCGGCTCCTCCGGAATCATCTCTGCCCCCACCACCATTATATATTCACCAGCGCTTGACAACGCTCATATGTTTGTATTCTGCCTTTAAGTCAGAACTGCAACTTGAGGGTATGGCTTTTGCACTGTTACCATTCTCGTCTTCACGAGTCTTTTCTGCGATGGTTGCACCTGATCTTGTAGCTGTTATTGACGAGTTCTCCAACGTGTTTCCCAACGATTTATCGATGGCACTTTCACCGTTATGTGACATTCAACACCGTATTAGCCTTGTGCCGGTGCAAAGCTGCCGAATCGTCTGCATTACCGGATGAGTCCTCATGAGCATGAGGCATTACGGCGACAGGTTGAGGATCTGCTGCGCAAGGGACATATTAGAGAGAGTCTCAGTCTTTGTGCTGTACCGGCGTTGTTGATTCCCAAAAAAGATAGCATATGGAAGATGTGCGTTGATAGCCTTGCCATCAATAAGGTCACTGTTCGGTACCGCTTTCTCATTCCTCGTTTGGAAGATTTGTTTGATTATATTGTGACTGCCACTATCTTTTTCAAAATTGATTTAAAGAGCGGATATCACTAGATATGAATTCAATCCGGAGACGAGTGAAAATACAAAATTAGATAAATGATAAAAAGAAATTCTAAAACTAGATATACTATTGAGATAATAATGAATTTTATATTTTTAATTTTGTTTTTGAATGTCAACTCAACCACTTTACATCATTTAGTTACATCCAACATATATACAATTACAGTTATATATAAAACAATAAGAAACTTGAACAAATAATTTTACAACATATCACTTAGCTAAATTTGTGTTAATTTTTTTTAATAATATTATTATCTGCATATGGTGCAGATATTACCAAGTCTTATTATATAAATCTGAACTCCTCGATGTGAATATGACACATATGTAAAATTATTATTTATGAGATCATAACATGTGTCAATTTAATAAAAATAAATTTTATTTTTTAATCAAAAAAAACATAAAAATAAAAATGAAATAAATTTATCTAAAAATATTAAATTGGAAAGTAAAGTAAGTGAAAATATAAAAATTATGTTTTAATTAGAATTTTTCAACATTTAGATTATTTATCATATTTATAAATAATACAGATTAATTTTTATTCTTTAGTTGTGCTAGTTATAAAATATATTTTGTAAATAAGTTAGTAGAACCTTAATTTAAAATATAATTATATGGATCATATTTACGTGGGTTATAAATTTAAAATCTAATTATTATTTTTTAAACAAAAATTATTAGATTGAAAAGTAAAAGAAAAAAAACGAAACTATGATATAATGAAACTTATGTTTTTTGAACTTTATCATTTATTTGGAATGATTATTTATTATATTCATGAAAAATATTGATCATTACTAATTTCTTAATTCTGAATTATAAAATATAAATTGTAAATAATCTAATAAGATTAACTAGTATTATTGTTAACAATTTACATTTAATTATTTTTTTATTGGGGACAGTTGCCCCCAACTCATTCTACATACTTCCACCACTGAGTATATATATTAGTTTTAAATCTAAATATTTTTTATTTTCTATGTATTATGCAGAACCTAATATAAATTTAGCTTGTCAAAAATGTGGATATGTTGTTTTTAGTCTTCACGTTAAACGTTGCGAATGAATAAACTACGAATAACTTTTTTCTTGTGGATGTAGCCGATTTGAAGCCGAAAAAGTGATTTTGGATTTCCTTTTGCAATTTTTTAAAATGTAATCAAGTATAAAACTTAGAATTTTTTAATCAAAAAAATATATACAAAACTTGGGGAAAAGGAAGTACTAGAGTTTAGGGTGATTTGCACCAATATTACTTCTGCGAGCGCTAATTAGGCGAATGACTGCGAAAAGCAGTCAATTAAGTTGGTAACAGAAGTCAACCAAAAAAGGAGGAGGGAAATTACAGTATACCCCTTGCTCCCTAAAAGTAGACAACGCTTTTTCTGAGCGGGACAGGGACCACACGAGCTTGCTAATTTACAGACGCTACCTTCCCTTTTTAACACAAACAACGTTAACTTTATCCCCAAAATAAGTTGTCGTGTAGTAAGAGTTGTACGGATAGGTTTAGGGAGGGGACCCTCAGGACCATCAAATAAATAGAGAAGAAGATAACAACTCACATAATCCGCCGCTAGTAAACAATTTACCTAGGGTTTGTCTACTTGTTTTTCTTCCTGCCATTTGTCTACTTGTACGCCACTAATGTGACTACTTTTAATTTGTAGTTACATACTTATTGGACATTGGTTTTGTTGTTGTAGATGGCAGGAAGACAAATGGTGTTGTTGGTGAAAGGAAAATGGTTCGAACAGAGCAACGGCGTGTGGACTTTCTTAACGGAACGGACTGGGAATACCAAAGCGGTATTCCTTAGCGCGAGGATGACATTTCGTGAGGTAGTGAAGCTCGTGAAAGAGAAAATGGATATCAAGGAAGATGTGGGCGTAACTCTGACCTTCCAGTGGCCGTCATACATGCTGATGGACGACGGTCACGACGCGCCACCGGTTTTCATGTCTTCCGATGATGAAGTGGCTCTTTTTGTGGAGATGAGGGCAGATATCGACCAGCTGAACCTGTGCGTCACAACAGAAGGCGATTCGGATGAAGGTGTGGCGATTCCTGAACGAAATGACTCACCTTTGGTGGTTAACAACCAAACGGAGGAAAATGTCGCAAACAACAACGGTATGAAGTACATAGTAGTCGGTCAGTTAGTAGTCAGCTAGTCCCAAATGTTAGGCATATATGTCATAAAATAGTTCACTATTAGGTAGGTAACTATATTAGTTAAGATTGTTTACTGGGTAGTGCATAGGCCCACCCAGTACCTGTCGTCGACTTGGTAGGGGCAATAAATGCGAGCGACCTGTGTGTACCATGAGCGCCTCGCTTTCACATACGCAGCTGAACCAGATGGGAGTGCGACAAGTTTCTTTTTAGAGGGATTGGTAAACTGCTGATGGAGCTGAATGATGCCATGAAGAAACGTGTACTCAACGAAATCGTAAGTGCATTGATCGTCGTTCAGTTCCGACAATTGATGACGCAATAACCTAATGATGCTGTTGATAGACTATCATAGACATGAAACACAAATTAGTAGTCATATACTAAAAAGTGAGAGTAGACAACTATTGGGAAAGTGTTTACCACAACTGAAATCGGGAATTTTAAGTCCACGATCTCTTTCAAGATGTTCACAGAGAGGGTTACGCCATCCCATCTTGGCAAATTCCTATAAAAAGCGGTAAATATTGGGGAATTTAACACTTACTATCAACAACATAAGCAAAGCAACCAATAATATGTCACTCACCGATTGTCCTTCATTCTATTTTGGAGGAGAATTACTTGCTCAAAATTGGGTGTTGGAAAGAAGTGAGACAGCTGTAATGGGTTCACATTCTTCTTAACACGCTTAGGTCGAGGGACTACAAAGTCGGACATCTGTGTTGAAGGCACGGGTAGTCGTTTACTCTTACAAGTAGGTAGCTGTGCTTCTTCACCCTTCTTCGAGGTTTGAGCCATATTCTTCTCTTCCTGTGTGAGACCAAGAGACCAACCAGGAGGATCAATATCACCCAACACCTACATTTTGTGTTTGAAAAAGTTGGTGATGCACGGCATATTCTTAGTTGACTAATTTATAAAAATAGACGACTATTAATTCAAATCTGCTCGTGGGATGAGACTCGAGGGTCGAGTGGGGCAATAACTTGGTTCTCTTCGACAGCAGTCAAGGCATCTTCCGGAGTGTCCTGCAAAACAGTATGTACATAAAAAAGTAGGAGACTTTGTGAGGATAATAGTAGGAGACTTTTTGATGAAAATAGTAATTAATTAGCATATCTGTAAATACCTCCTTAGGGGGGGCATCTTTGTTGACGTCTGTTTGCTCGGTTGCCACAACAGGTGCTTGTTGACAGTGAGATCCGACGGATGCGTGAACAAAGTTTACTTCGTAGGGGTTTGGGGGCTCCTCCAAGAACTCCTAGTATATATCGAAACATCATATACTACACTACTACTCTCTATTTAGGTAAAGTAGACAACTAGCTAGACAAACCTGATCTTTTGCTTGGCCGTCGTCTCCCATTTGCTATATTGTGAGGAAAAGTAGGCAATTATCAAGAAGTCGACTATGTTTACAATATATGAAAAGTAAAGACATACCTGATCCGTGACTTCCTTGGCATGGTTAACGGGTGAATGAACTGGGTTCACACGGCTTGGTTCACTGACTTGATCAAATGGCTGGTTCTCGGAAGGATCTACATTGACCTGCAAAACAGGCTTTTCTATCATAAGTATATGACTATGTTTATGTATATAACTATTACTAGTTGGCTACTTACTTGGACAGTTGCGGATAAATCAAAAAGCACAGAAGCAATCTGATCTTTTGCTTGGCCGTCGTCTCCCATTTGCTATATTGTGAGTAAAAGTAGACAATTATCGAGAAGTCGACTATGTTTACAATATATGAAAAGTAAAGACATACCTGATCCGTGACTTCCTTGGCATGGTTAACGGGTGAATGAACTGGGTTCACACGGCTTGGTTCACTGACTTGATCAAATGGCTGGTTCTCGGAAGGATCTACATTGACCTGAAAAACAAGTTTTTCTAGCATAAGTATATGACTATGTTGACGTATATAACTATTACTGGTTGGCTACTTACTTGGACAGTTGCGGATAAATCAGAAAGCACTGAAGCAATTTGACTTTGCGCGAGTGTTGCATCATCTTGGACATCGTGAGCGCCAACATGCGGTTGGCTTTCATGGTCTCCAGCATCACGAGATCCCTCGCATTCGTCCTCTACACTGTCTTCTTGGGCAGCAACGTCGCCATCAGTAGAAGAACTGGCCGATTCCTTGTTTTTGGTTACCTTATCACTGTCATCGCCTTCAGATGAATCTGATGACTTAGTCTCGTCAGAAGAAGAAATCTGTTGGAACCTAACATGCTTTTGGCGAATTGGAATTGATTTAACCCTCTTCTTAGTCTTTGTTTGAGAAGGTGGCTTGACTACCGATGAAGCCCCTGGTAAAGTCTGGTGTTGTTGCTTAAAAGTGGACAGAGCGGTAGAGACTTCGGTACGTAGATCACCGAAATCTGCGCGAAAGCTTTTTATCTCGGATTCGATGATGGAAATGGGATCTAGAACCTTATCAATTGTCGCAGCCGAAGCAGAATCGAACTCCCCGTCCGAAGGTGTATTCCGGGAGGATGTAGATGGTGCCTTAGGATTCTTTAGATGAACGCCTGCGTTTTCACCACCAATCCAAGTTTTCCTTGAAAACTTAACCCCGTCGTTGATTGCTGCAATCAAGTTAACACTTTCGTCCAGGACATCATCATCCAGCTCCAAGTCGGTATCATCCAAAATATTCTCGTCGTCCGGCAAAATTGATTTCACAGCCACCTGAAAATTAGAATATTAGTAGTAGTCAGTTACTTTCAAATATGTTTATTTGTAGTTGACTATCAAATATGTCATATTAGAGCATGTATCGTTTTTGACAAACTAGACAGTACATCTTAGATCAAATATCAGCTTGAAATAGTTAGAGTAGTCGGTTACTTTGAAAAATGTCTATTTATAATTGACTATCAAGTACGTCATGTTACTATGCAAAATGTCTATTTTTGACAAACTATACAGTACTTCTTAGATCGATAACAGCTAGAAATAGTAGGAGTAATCAGTTACTAAGCAAAATGTCTATTTATAAGTGACTATCAATAAGTTTAGTTACAGCATGTATCGTTAGAGTTCTTGTATGTCTGATATACTAGGTCATAATGACTATCTACTAATAGTAGTCGCCTAGATATATATGAATATTATACTGGGTGTGGTTATCATACCTTCTGAGACTTGTCAAGAGACTTGACATGCGGCATTGAGATGTTTACGGGTTTCATAGAACCAGGACGTATACTGGGGGTATCGTCGTCCTCATCCTCTTCATCCACCAAATTAGGTTCGCTTGATTTTCCTTTCAGATCCTTCTTGAGAATAGCAGGAGCACATTCCAAAATAACCATTTGTAATGCATGTATAAACCCCTGAAATGCACACGTCGGCTGGCAAAGGTAAGATGTCGTCGCCGTCCTCGTTTTGATGCTGTGTATGGTCAAATCAAAAGATTTCCGACCCCATGGATATTCCAGGAATTTATCAACATCCTGCACCATCATAATGTGCTCGGCACTTATCTTTGCATTCCTAGAAGTTGGGCATACAATCCCATCGATAAGAAGTAAGCAAGCTAGCTTAAATCTAGTCTCTTTGTCCTTGTATGGTCTGCCAGCAAGTGTTGTTGCAATCCATCCAGGAGTCGCATTCTTCTCTGAACCAAACAACTCAATAGTCTCGGCATTGACCTGGTATTCTTTGAGCTTTTTCGCAGGTGGCAACTTGGAGCAATCAAGGCCTGTCGTAATAGCAAACTCCCTAATAGAAAAACGGATTGGCTGGCCAGCGAATAGACACCAAAGCTCTTTGTTTTTCTTCGTCACTAGCTGCCGAGACAAGATAAAGTGAAGGAATCTAACTGATGAAGCAATCTTGTTACCTGCTTCCATCAGTTTTCCAAACTGAGACAATGAAAGCTTCTCCATATGGTCTTCCTCGAGAGCAAAACTGATTGTGTCAAGATAGGTTAGCTGAAAGTAGGTGTTCACCTTCTTATTCTCCGGTTCGTTGCCTAGGGCAAACATTCTATCCGGAAACCTGGTCATAACTTATCAGCTGAAAAAAAAAACAATGAAACAATTGAAATTAGTAAAATGTATTACATAAACGTCTATTAGTGTTTGACTACTATATAAAAATATTCGGTTGTACATATTGACCGTATACAAAATTCGGATGACCTTATTGTCCATGGTTGTATCTGAACTCCATAACGAATTACTGTTAAACGAAAACTTTTTAAATTCATGTTGACATGTAATTGGAAAAGTGATTCAACCCCATAAAAATTCGAAAAACATTTAACCCAAGCGGCACCAAACATAGATCTGTACTCCCGAAAAATCCCCAAAATGGAATAGGGTAATTAGGCTGACCCTACACATGCAACTTGGCGAATAAACAACTACTAGGATAATTAGATACTTGTAGACCGTAAACCTTAAAATAACAGAGCCCAATTCGAAAAAAATGTAACCGAAGCGGCACCAAACATAGATCTGTACTTCCAAAAAATCCCCAAAATGAAATAGGGTAATTAGGCTCACCCTACACAAGCAACCTGACGAATAATCGACTACTAGGGTAATTAGATACTTGTAGTTCATAATCTTAAAATAACAGAGCCCAATTCAATTGGGAGTTGTGCGACGGAAGGCGGCGACGACGCTGGGATCTACGAGAATGGAAATTGGTCTATAAGCAAGAGAAGAAAACTAACCACGGAAGAGATGGGTTCGGATGGAGAGTGGCACGCGACCGTTGTCGTTACTCGGAGCGGCGGACGGTGCTTCCGGCGCAAACAAAAAGACGAAGATGTGTGAGCGTCTTTCTAGGTTAAAGAAAAGGGAGTGGGAATGTGAAAGAGAACAGGGAAGAGAAAGAGGGGAATGACAGTTGCGAAAAAAATCGTAGGTGTGAGAGGAGAAAAGAGGCTATAAATGTGAGATTTATTGCGGTTTTTTTTTAAATAAAAAAACGGTTACCTTTCCATCCCAAGCAGTTTACATCTCAATATGAAGTAATTAAACTGCCTAAATACTTACAAATGCTGCAAATGATTTCGTTGGTTATGTTAACAGAGAGGATACCGTTTTACAACATGAAATAGCCAATTACACTGATTATAAAATCAACTGATATAATTTAGAAAGAGTATTCAACTACAAAGAAAGCAATTATAAATAGTCGACTACATTTAGGAAGTGACAACTACAGATAAATGTTTGGATTGTCCAAAACGGAATACATCCAACCTATGGATCTAAAGAGAATTTCACAAGGTGGTAGTGAACGTAGAGGTAGCAGAGTTCACAGTATCTGCCCTGGTGGTTCATACGGCAACTGGGGAAATCAACAGCAATATGGGGTAAAGATGTATGCGCATCAGGCACCACCATTTTGTCGATCAAAGCCATAACTTCCTCACCAATCTGAGTCATATGCTCAATTGTTGCTCTCCAACCAAAATCACGGTCTAAAATTTCTATGCCTATGGGGTAGTGACCTAATGCAGTTACACATATGGCCATCATTAAGGTCGCCGGTTGAACTCCAGCTTTAGACGCTTGGTTGAAAAACCTTAGAGAACCTTCGATATCATTAGCCATAGTGATTCTGCTCATACCGCGGATATACATACCAAGTGGATTACCTGATGTCACCGCCGCCTCAAAGAATGAAGGGTAGCTCTGAACTAAACTGGGCCTTCTCACGAAAGCTGTAAGGTTGAGAAACCTCATCACAGATGGTTCGTTGATTGTTTGGCTAAGGAATTTGCATGAACAAGCAAATGAGCAAGCGTCTTTAGCAGAACTCCTACCAACTCTTTTAAAAATATCAACGACTGCATCGCGAATCTGAGAAAGAATATCATTTGTCAGTGGTACCAGATCGGGATGTACTTGGGACAACGCAGATCTTCAAAAACAAAAGCAACGAATATTATGCTACCATGTATATGGTTACCTATAACTAGCAAGAATAGTAAGCTACTCAGTATATGGTCACTAGTAAACACTTATTTACTGCTTAAAATGTAAATGGCATACTTAGTGGTTAACTATTCAGATCTGAAATTCAGATCTGGATGACGGGTGAGAATGGTAGTGGAAAGCGTTTGAAAAAAAAAAACAAAAACTGTGAATCAGGACAAATGGCCTACGGAACCAAACGTTTATGAACCCAAAAATAGGAAGAATAACGACAGATCTAACTTCGAAAAAGTTAAGAAATCTAGCTCCTGGAAATTAACGACGACATATACCGGTATCTGCGAGTAAAGTCATATAACATTCAACAGACCAAACAAAAACAGAGCTTAACAGTTTACCTTTCAAGCTTCGCTGCGGAAAAAAAAGACGGTGGTTCGCAAGATCGGTCCATCGTTGCCGGAGTTTCAGAGAAGAGCTAGTTAGGTATAACGACTGGTGTGGTATAAGTAAGTGACTCGCCGTATCAAACTCCGGTTTATCGTGTCGGAGTCGGCGAAGTAAGATGGAGAACCACAGAAATTATAGAAGAGAGGATCTGGGTGAGGTAGTAGTGTTTTGAAATTCAGACTGAATTTCAAGGACCGAAGCTTGACTATAAAGACTCGATGGAAAATTTTGAATTAAAGCTGATGAAAGAGAAAGATGTCAGACATAATGAAAAACAAAAAAACGTATACGTTATTGTTATAAAGATATGTTAGAGTAGAATGCAACTGAGGGGGTTTTGGGTACTTTCCACCCCATAAAAAAATTAGCTCCTCGACACCTAATTAGCTCTTGTCATTACGCTACGACATCAAATTTCCCTAGAGTCTATGGAGAAACACATGTTGGCATCTCAGCTTGTAGGACTGCCACATTGCCATGAGAGCTTGCGGCAAAATAAATCGAAAAAAGAAAAAAATAACAATAGAAAGCGGAGAGAACAAAGAAAAAATCAGAGTGAAGCAGAGAGTTCTTCTTGCATGGATTCAATCAACAAGATCATAAACTTTGTGTTTCCTCCTTTAGCCTTGTACGGGCTTTTTGTCTTCTACCCAATTTACCAAAGGCTGAAGTACATCATCTCCATCTACCAGAATCTGTTCTCAGAAAACGTCGCCGGAAAAGTGGTAGTCATCACCGGAGCAGCTTCGGGCATTGGCGAGGTAAGTTTTATAAACAATAGAAGATTGAAACTAGGAAGTTGAGTGAGTTAGGGGTAAGTAAAGTGGGATTGATTAGTGTATAGATGTGTAGGCTTTAGCATATGAATATGGGAAGAAAGGAGCGTATTTAGCACTTGTTGACATAAGAGAGGAACCTCTCTTCCACGTAGCTGCTCTCGCTGAGCTCTATGGCTCCCCTGAATTCATGCCCATCATCGCCGATGTTTCCAAGCCGCAAGATTGCGAGCGTTTTATCCGAGACATGTTTCTTCATTTTGGCCGATGTAAGTCCATTATGATCATTAGATTCTAGATAATTTGTTTAATGTTCTTTTCGTTTGCAAACGAAACCATAACCTCTATTTCTTTTTTTTCTATTTTGTCAAATCATTTTGAACTATTTTTTTTTTTGTTAAAGGGTTTTCATTAATAAAGAAGAAAGATTACATTTTTTTTTTAAAATAAAAAACATGGTTTACTCAACCCAAATCAGGCATAACCGGCACTGGTTTGAGAAAATTGAAAGATGATAAAATAGCTGAAAAACCAAAGAAACCACCGGCAGTGGAGAAGACAACGCCGTGAGAAACCGTCCTCAAGCTTCAGACGCCGACATCAAACTTCTTCTTACCGTTGCAACCCGATTCTCCGCCGACAACCAGCTCTTTCTCTCCTCTTTCTCTCCAGAGAAGGGGAACACACGACAAAAACCATCCCAGTGAGAACTCCTCCAAGTTCAGCTCCGCCGTCCTATAGCAGTCACCTCACCGGATCATGAAACACACCGATCAGGAAAACAGTCGCTAATCCCTCTCCTCCAAACGCGACGCAACCTCCAAAGCCCACAAAGCTGATTTCTCCTGCAGATATAGGTCTAAGATCTTCACAACATGAACTCCTCCAAGCTTAGCTCTGCAGTTCTATAGCAGGCACCTCACTGAATCATGAACACGTCGAGAAGCTTCGATTGCGTCTCCGAACCATAGATCTGCCTCAGCTCTGCCGCTTGTTGATACGATCCTAGGTGATCAACTCTGAAGCAAGGGGCAATAGATGTGGCGATTTGGTGGATGGGATGGCAGCGATGATGCGATGGAGTGGTGATGGTGGCTGGTGGATCAGATCGATGGTTTGAGATGGTAGCGATGGTGAGAAGATCGATTGATGGTGTGGTGATGATGAGATGATATTGATGGAATGGAGAGATGGGAGAATCTCTTGTAAACAAATTAGTTTTTAAGAGATTCGAATTTCAGAGTTTTTAGTTCTCAGAAATCAAAGAGAGAAGAACACGTTAAAAGTTTGATCAAAATTCTTCACTGAATAGCACTTAGGCGATTTTCTCTAATTTATAGTCTAAGAGAGAAATTCGCAGCCCTAATACAAAACTACATGAAGTTTGAAATAAAAACAACACGAAGTTTGATTTAAAAATAAAACAGTGAAGCGTCCCTTCTAAGTCCTAAGTGGTGCGCTTAAAACAACTAGTGCACAAGTCATTGTGACTTTGCACGTTATTACCCATTAGTAACAACTTCTAAGTAACTCGACGTAGCAATGATTTCTGCCTCGTTAAAAACCTTGGAAAAGAACCTCCTTGCCTTCCAAAATCCTCACCAAGGAAAAGAGTACATAATCATCACCTAAGTTACTAGTCATTGTTACTGCGTTCTTCATTCTTCAAAATAGAGATGTTGAAGATGTGAGCTCCAGCCTCCAGTTGATCAATGTCTTCTGCGGCCATGAGTGCGTGAGCCTCTTTAACCATCTCTCTAGCTCTGGAACAAGTGATTCTGCCAGCTACCTCTGGTTCCTCCTCCTCAGAGCTGGTCACGATCATATCACTTGTCCCCGCCAACACACCTCGACACAACCAAATTGAAGCCCACGAAACTGTTCTCTGCCGCAGATCTAGATCTAAGATCTTCACTCCGCGAACTCCTCCGAGCTTAGCTCCGCCGTCCTCTAGCAGGCACCTCACTGGATCATGAACACGTCGTGAAGCAACGTTTGCGTCTCCGAACCATCGATCCGTCACAGCTCCGCCGCTTGTCCATGGCACCGCATCGCAAGAAAGAAGAAAAGGGACATCCACCTAACAATTACCTCAGCCCAGGCCAGAAGTGAAGCACAAAAGAGAAAACAAAGAAGAAGGACTCTCTCCGGCTAGAGACAACCACCGGAGAGAGAAAACGGAGCTTTCAAGTTTGTGGCGGCTAGGGCGAACTCTTTGGGAGAATTTTTGCCTCTCAAAGGCTCAGCTTTGCCTCTCAAACATTTTGAACTATATAACCTCTAATTTATTAACGTTTACACTTTACATAAAAGCATATAAAATGTCTTACTTTTCAAAGATGTAAATCTAGAAAAACGCAAACATATATAAATTGGCGTTTGTTATAGTACAAACGCAACATTGTTATATATTCCAAAATTATAGTACAAGTTGTGTATATATTTTAATTTCTTGGTGTTTCATTTTGGGTAGTGGATCATCTAGTGACAAACGCAGGAGTTGCTCCACTCTATTTATTTGAAGACATTGACGATCTCTCAAAGGCTTCACCGGCTATGGTTAATTTACTCTTACCAAATATTCCCTTAGATAATAATAATTGGTTTTTTCTACTAATCGATTGTAATTGGTTTTTTCTTTTCCTAGGACATAAACTTTTGGGGATCTGTTTATTGCACCTTCTTGGAGAAGACCAGAGGAAGGATTGTGGTGATTGCTTCCGGATGTGGATACATTTCTTCACCTAGATTGAGCTTTTACTGTGTATCATTTGTGTTTCCATTTGCCTATTTCGTACTTACTAAACATTTGAGGTCTCAAACATTAATCTTATATTTTCATTCTCTGGTAATGGATTTAGGCGAGTAAAGCTGCAGTGATCGCCTTTTACGAAAGTATAAGAACTGAGTTTGGATCAGAGATTGGGGTTACGATAGTAGCCCCGGGGGTGATTGACACAGAAATGACTCGAGGCAAGTTCATGACAAAGAATGGTGAACTCGTAGTCGACAAAGAGCTCAGAGATGTAAGTATTCCTGGCTTAATGTAGTATGTTCTTGAATGATCGAACTTACTTTTAGGAGTAATAAGATAATCAAAAAAGGATTAAAAATTTGTAACTAAAGGAATAAAGTTGAAATGCAATATTTAAATTCCAAGTAATTCATATGAACTAGACTTAGGCAAGAATATTTTGTCATGCAAATAAATATTATTATTATTTTTTTTTTTAATTTCACGGATAATAACTTGAAAATACAAAATTATTTTACGTAAATTTGAATAGTTCATGTGTTATGAACTAGGTACAAATAAATGTATTACCAGTGGAATCAGCAGAGAGGTGTGCGAAAGCAATAATGAGGAGCGTATGCAGAGGAGATAGATACTTGTTGGAACCGGAATGGATTGGTTCTGTAATACTATGGAAAGTGTTCTGTTCAGAGGTAACAGATTCATTGGGCCGGTGGCTGTTGGCTGGATCAGGCTAGAAGATTCTTGATGTAGCCAATGCACTTGGAGACTTATTCTGCTTACGGCAATATCATTAATATCAACATTAATCTTTTATTCTGTTTTGTGTTTTACCAAAACAACTAGGTAATAATCCGTGAGAAAAGTGAGATATCAACAATTTTTTTTTTTTTTTTTGTAATATCTAAGTTTGAAATAAAAGTATGGACAATAAAACTTTAAAATTTTAAAACAAATATATTATACTAATGTAAACTATATTGTTATATAGATATAAAATCATTTTGATAACAGTATAGAGATAAAATTATAATATATAATGTTATATATAGTATATTTTACTATTAGAATAATTAAATTAACTCTAATAATTATTAAAAAAAAAAACTATGTATGAACATAAATAATAGGAATCATAAAATTAAATGAAATAAATTACTAACTTTTAAATCGATTACAACACTTTTTATTGTTAAAACAATAACAACTTAGTATGTTTTTGTAAAGTCTTATGATATTTATTTTTATTTTTAAATATTTTTCAAAAATTTAAAATCAGAGATTAAATTGGAAAAAATAATTTTGGAAAATAAAGATTATAATTAGATCAAATGATATTTTTAAAAAATGATGAGTAAAATGTTATGGAAGACATTTCATCTTATATAAAGACTAATCGTTCCCTACCAAATTATGTAATCAAACGTTCCCTACCAAATTATATAATCAATAATAAAAAGAAATAACTGCAAATTATATTTGATAATTATAATAGGTAACAACCAAATTCCATCTGCATTATATTTGAAAATTTTGTAATTAATATTTTTGCAAACAATAAGAATTTTTTATCTTGAATGTTTTTTTAAATGGTTAAATTACAATAATTTTTTCCAAAAGTATAAAAATCAGAGATAGAAATATTGAATGCATAGTTTTAGTTAAATATTTTTCAATTATAAATAACCAGGCTTCGTGTCATACGTCTCGTGAAATATCTATCAAATATTTTACTAAAAATTATTTAATTTATTTAAAATATAAATAATTGTTGTGAAAACTTAAAAACTTTATTAATCACTGGAATGTATATATAGAGTACATAGGGAATCTAGGTTAAGTACAATGCCCTGATGGGCCTAATGGGCCGGTATAAGAGTCCATATATGATATGTGTTATAACACTCCCCCTTGGACGAGTGAACCGGGCCAGCTACTCAATCGGGATCTCGATAATGCGCTGGGGAATGTTGCCTCATTAAAACCTTACCAGGAAAAACCCAGTGGGACAAAACCATGGTGAAGGAAAAAGAGTACAACACGCATTACTCCCCCTGATTGTAGCATCACTGCAGATCTCTAAGTCTATACATTCCTATCTGTTTGACGAGCTTCCGGTGTGTTGAAGTAGGCAATGATTTGGTGAAGAGGTCAGCTGAATTCTCACTGGATCGGACCTGCTGAACGCTGAGAGTGCCGTCCTTCTGCCAGTCTGAGGTTGAGAAGAACTTCGGTAGAATGTGCTTCGTCCGATCTCCTTTGATATATCCTTCCTTGAGCTGAGCTATGCATGCCGCGTTGTCTTCATACATCACCGTGGGCTGTGTGTCTTCGTCCATACCACAATCTCTGCGGATGTGCTGAGTCATGGAGCGCAGCCAGACGCATTCCCTACTAGCCTCATGAATGGCTAGGATTTCAGCATGGTTTGATGAAGTGGCAGTGAGTGTCTGCTTCATTGATCTCCAAGAGATGGCTGTTCCTCCATGCGTAAAAACGTAGCCAGTTTGAGACTTGGCAGTGTGCGGATCTGATAGATATCCTGCATCGGCGAAGCCGACTAACCCATCTTTATTTTGGTTAGTATAGAAGAGTCCTAAGTCTTGAGTACCTCGAAGGTATCTTAGGAGATGTTTTATACCGTTCCAGTACCTCTGAGTTAGGGATGAACTATATCGAGCGAGGAGGTTCACGGCGAAACATATGTCTGGTCTAGTGTGACTAGCCAGGTACATTAACGCTCCTACAGCACTGAGGTATGGCTTTTCAGGACCAAGGATTTCTTCATCATCCTTTTTGGGACCAAGAGGGTCATCACTTAAGCTTCTAACTACCATTGGGCTGGTCAATGGGTGAGCTTGGTCCATATTAAATCGCTTGAGTACCTTTTTGATATAAGCCGATTGATGCACAAGGATTCCTCCTTTGATGTACTCAAGTTGTAATCCCAAACAGTACTTTGTTTTGCCTAGGTCTTTCATTTCGAATTTTGCTTTTAAGCAGTCGACTGTTTGGGAGATCTCACCAGATGTTCCGAGGATGTTTAGATCATCCACGTATACTGCTATGATTACAAATCCTTTGTTTGAGTACTTCTTGATGAAGATGCATGGACTGATGGGGTCATTTTTGTAGCCTTCTTTGATGAGGTAATCGCTGAGGCGGTTGTACCACATACGCCCACTTTGTTTCAGTCCATACAAGGATTTGTTCAGCCTGATGCAGTATTGATCTCGAGATGCATTTTTGTCTTTTAGTTCAATGCCATCTGGGAGTCTCATATATATTTCGTTGTCCAGGGGCCCATAGAGATATGCGGTTACAACATCCATTAACCGCAGATCAAGATTTTCTCTTATGGCCAGACTTATGAGAAATCGGAATGTTGTTGCATCCACCACTGGAGAATAAGTCTCCTCATAATCGATTCCGGGTCTCTGTGAGAATCCTTGTGCTACAAGCCGTGCTTTGTATCGAACGACTTCACCGAGTTCGTTCCTTTTACGCACAAAGACCCATTTGTGGCCCACTGGCTTGATGTGTGATGGGGTCCGGATGATCGGACCGAACACGTTTCTGAGTTTGAGACTCTTTAACTCCACGTTTATGGCTTCTTTCCATTTTAGCCAATCTGTTCGATGTGTACACTGTGTTATTGACGTGGGTTCTAGATCCTCTTGCGTGAGCGCAACATCAAGTGCTACTTTGTATGCAAAGAGTGCATTTAAGTCGACTTCTTTTCGATTCCATTGTATTCCGGACATATTGTAATTGATGGAGATCTCATTGTTATCTTCTGAACCTGGAGATTCGGCGTCCCGAACTTCCATTGAGGGTTCATTAGATTGAGTCTCAGCCGCGGCTATGTCTGATATTGCAGGAATCCCGGTTTCGGTTATTGCACCTTTCTTTGATTTCCGGGGATTCTTATCTTTGGAACCGAGAGGTCTGTCCCGTTTGAGACGTGGTGCAGACTCTGTAGCAACTTGGGTCTGTCCCGTTGGGACAGCTATTCGTACTGGTGCATTACAAGCTGGGATGTACGATTTGGTTACTTTGGTCGGGTCAGCAAAGGAATCTGGCAATTGATTAGCTAGCTTTTGATAATGAATAATCTTTTGGATCTCTGAATCACATTCTAGAGTCCGAGGATCTTGCCAATTTAATGATGTTTGATTCCATGAAAGATCTTTGACCAGCTTGTTTGTCTCACCACCTAAAGAGGGATATACCGATTCATCGAATTGGCAATCCGCATATCTGGCCTTGAAGAGATCTACAGTGGTTGGCTCGAGATATCTTATGATGGTGGGAGAGTCAAAACCAACATATATTCCCATCCTTCTTTGAGGTCCCATTTTGGTTCGATGTGGTGGAGCAATGGGTACATATACTGAACACCCAAATGTTTTGAGATGGGAGATGTCTGGCTCATGACCCGAGAGTAGTTGGGATGGGGAATATTTGTGTTCACTAGATGGCCGGATGCGTATGAGTTCAGCAGCATGTAATACTGCATGTCCCCATGCTGAGGTTGGGAGCTTTGATCTCATGAGTAATGGTCGGGCTATCCATTGAATGCGTTTAATGAATGATTCAGCCAATCCATTTTGAGTATGGACATGTGCTACAGGATGTTCCACGGTTACCCCCATGGCCATACAGTAGTCATTAAACACTTGTGAGGTAAATTCACCAGCATTGTCAAGGCGGATAGTCTTTAGTGGGAAGTCAGGGAAATGGGCCCGCAATTTGATGATTTGGGCCAAGAACCTAGCGAAGGCTTGGTTCCGAGAGGACAAGAGACAAACATATGACCAACGGGTCGATGCGTCTATAAGGACCATGAAGTACCGGAATGGTCCGGAAGATGGATGTATAGGTCCACAGATATCGCCCTGGATTCTTTCTAGGAAATGAAGTGTTTGTTTAGAGATTTTAACTGGTGAAGGCCGAGTGATCAATTTGCCTTGAGAACAAGCTGTGCACATGAGGTGTTGAGGATAAGCTCGGTTTTCTTTGAGGGTATGCCCTTGAGAGTTTTGAATTAGTTTACGCATCATATTTGCACCGGGATGACCGAGCCGGTCGTGCCAAATAGTATAATCAGTAAACCGGGCTTTGAGAGTGGTATTAGCTTCAATCATACTGACTTTAGCATGGTAAAGTCCAGTAGAGAGCGCGGGTATGGTTTCGAGGATTTGTTTATGGTCGTCTACGGTTTTAGTGACTAGGAGGGATTCTTTGTTCCCTTGACCTTGGGTTTCTATGTGGAAACCATTCTGTCTTATATCCTTGAAGCTCAGAAGATTTCTCTTCGAACTAGGAGAATATAGAGCATCTGGTATTTCAAGTTATGTGCCATTTGATAGCAACACATAGGCATGGCCATATCCTTCGATAAGGTTTGAGGGACCCGCGATGGTGCTAATATTTGCGGTTTGATAGGTTAGGTTTATGAAGTAACTTTTGTTTCTTAAGATAGTGTGGCTGGATCCACTATCTACAACTATGGTTTCCATTTGCTGGTGTGCTTTTCCACCTTTGGATTTTTGACAGGCTAATGAAACTGGGAGCTAATAGACCTCAGTTAGCCGCTACAAATTCCAAGGATTGATCACAAAAACTGGAGAAGCTGCTGGTTGAAGAAGGAAAAACTCGGATCTGGTTTTTTTTTTTTTTTTTCGGTTGATCGTCGTGTACTGTAAGTGTGCGTGAGGGCGCGTCCGACTTTGGATCGACAAACGGTTTTCACCAGTAGATTCGTCTCGTCGAGGGCTTCGATTTGATATGTAGATCGTCTTCTGGTTCCTCACGGTTTGGAAGATATGCGTCTTTTAAGTTTCGACTTGCTTTTAGGGTTTTGGTGGTGGCCGGATTTATTAGGGTTTTTCGCTCAGAGAGTCTTATCGTGCTGATAACGTGTTGTGAAAACTTAGAAACTTTATTAATCACTGGAATGTATATATAGAGTACATAGGGAATCTAGGTTAAGTACAATGCCCTGATGGGCCTAATGGGCCGGTATAAGAGTCCATATATGATATGTGTTATAACAATAATATAATTGTTTATATGTATATTAATAGTATTATGATGACTAATAATATGATTTTTATTACTATTGCAATTACAAATATATAACATGATTAAAAGATTTTATTTTTAATTTCATCTTTTTTTTAATATGAACATAATTGTATACTTAGAGTTTGACTGAGAAATCGATATCTTATTAAATAAAAGCATTAGTGATTTTTTTTTTAAAAAAAAATCAAATTATCGCATATGCATAAAAATATAAATTTATTATATGTTTGATATGATAATTAATTCAAAAAATAAAAATAAACAAAGAGAATAAAAAATATTATGATTTAAAAATAATTCATATTATATAATTGAATATGAAAAAATAACTAATATGATATAATTAAATCTCAAATTTTTTTTAGTCTATTTGATTGGCTAATAAATATGTTTTTGAAATGATTTATTAATTTCCGTGTGTCTAATTAAGGAAAGAAAGATATTTTTGGAACAATTTTTTTAATGATTAGTTTAATAAGATATATTTGATTCTCTAACCAAATTAATATTTGCTGCATTGATTGTAATTATTCTAATAACATAAGTCTTTTTTCAAAAATCTCTTAAGAAGCTTTGTGGATGTGACACCTCAACATGGCAAACTTGTTAATAACAAATAAGATAAATGTTATTTTTAAAGTGTCCTTCTCAAATAATAACATAAGATATCTACGGACTACAACAATGGATGGCCAGGTTGAAATGATTAACACGATATATCCCCACTACACTTATAGGTTACAATATATATACTAACATATGCCTTTTAAAAAAAAAAAAACACTAACAACAAATTCAAATTTTGGTTTTGATTGGTAAACAATAGATAGAATGAATGAATCAGGTTGACAAAAAAAGACTATATGATTAAGTGATTTTATAATTTTCAGTTGAATCAATTGATCAAACAGTTATGCAGAATTATGCCATTTATATCTTTAAATTTGTTGTAGGAATAATAATAAAATATGTTTTTTTTTAATACTTGGTAATCCAAAAGGCAAAACTAACATGACATATGAGGATGATTCGATGGAAGATCCAAGTGTGGTGAACTCGAGAGAAAGTTTTAGAGATAGACCATAGACATACCGAAGTAATGGTCCCATAAGTTGATTCTATGTATTTTCCATCATTAAGTGTTAGATCAGCAATGAATGATAAATGTTTTCTCTGCTACATGCATGGGATACAAAATTTGAAATATTCTTTAGTTTAAGTTTTAATTCAGAGTTAAGCGGATAAATACCCATAGATGTTAACTTACTTAAGAAAATAGGAAATAATTTTCTAAAATAAAGTAAATACAATATCTGTAAGGCATTATGGGTGAAATTACCCCTATATTAGAGAGAGAGAGTGTCCCTGCAGTGAACATTTAATGCTCCCTATTATTTTGGTGTCAGAAAATATAAATATACTATTGATATATTCCAACAAAATCCATCGCCGCCTGTCAAAATAATCTCAATCATTCGTTAAAAAAAATATATATATCTCAATTATATGTAGAATATAATATATTGGTTAGAGTTAAAAAATATAAGAAATGTTGTGTGTTAAACAATATTATTAATGTTGTGTTAACAATGTTGACATTATTGTGTTAGCAATGTTGCTTTTACAAATTTTGTTTTGCAAGACATATCTGGTTTTCCTGAAGATAATCTCATATGTTTTAATAGGTGTTATCAGTTAATCTGTGTGTCGAGCAAAGAAAAATTTATCAATTTTATTGTTGCCTTCATGTAATTCAAGAGACAACAAAAACGATTTACAGAGGTATCAATTGTCTAATTTAGTTATAACTTGATAATATTGTTAACAGTTAATGTGCGTTGATAATGGTGTTACCTATGATAATAGGAACTCGATTGATTGTTGCCATCATAATAGAATCGGGAAAATTGAGAAACTCTATGTTAAAAGGTGTTATTTTAACACCGCTAACAACATTAACTATTAACAAAAATATTATTTTAAGTTATATATGTTACAAGAATAAAGTTAACAGATAAAAAAAAGCTAACAGCTACAAAATTAGTTATAATTAACAGCTCCAAATTCATAGGATTATTTTATCACTGCTAACAACATTAATATTTAAACTAAGAGGGGGGGTTATTGGGAGTTTGATTTATAAAGATTTTAGTTGATTTTAAAAATCATGAGATTTGTTAAATTTTTAAGAGTTTTGTTGGATTTGTAAAACTTAGAGAGAGTTTTATGGATTAACAATATATTAAGAATTTTTTAATATGACAGATTTTGAGAATTCAAGGGATTTATGTAGTATTTTGAGAATAATGATTTATGAATTAAATTGTAAAGAATCATTATACCAATAACACTATATTATAACAGAATCATAAAATCATTAAAATGTAAAATTTTTGAATAAAAATGGATTTTGATTAGATTATAAAAATCATAATATCAATAACAACTGATTTTTATAATCTCTAAATGAATAACAGTGGAATCTATTAATAATGTAAAAATCCACAAACTAATGACTATAGAATTCTAAACTCTAAAAATCTTTATAAATCAACTCTCCAATAACACCCCATAAATGTCTTGTTTAAGTTTATATATGTTATTAAAATACGTTAACAGATAAATCATGTATGCACAACAGTCGAACTGTTAAGAGATAATCTCAATAACTATTTTAATTTAAACTCGAGAAGAGAGAATCTAATAGGATTATCGGCAAAGAGAATCCAGATTTTATTCTTTCTGTTCACATCAAGCTGGCGAGATAAAAGGAACAATCCAAATATTCCAGACCACGCCGACATATATGGAAAATCCAACAATTTGCCCAATAGAGATTCTCTTATGAACTTGACCTTGTCATCTTCTAAAGCGGCTATAAGGTCTTAGATTATGCATCTATGCTCAATTTCTGATAGGTTATAACCCTTTGGCCCCATGGTTAAATTCCGGCTGAGAATATCCTTCTTGATAAGTTGATTGGCCATCTGCAAAATAAAACCAAAAAGTTATTAGTAAACATCAACATCAGCAAATCGCAAACAAATCCACTTAACTCGAAATAGGGGGAGTGGCGAAGCATTGTTACCTCGTCGACAGCTTCACTATCCGAGAATTCCTCCCATGATCGATTACAGAGATATAGTTAGAGTCACCGGTGCCATATCAAACCTTTTTTGGTGTGAGAACGATATAATTTTGGATAGCGTGTAGGATTTTAAGAAACGCTAGACCCCTTTTCCCTCAAAAAAAAGTTTACCAGATAAAAAAAAAAAAATATCTTCACACTTTAGTTTTCGTTGTCGGTAACTCTGACACATGCAACTTTGGTGGGTCCCTGACTCTATGTTTTGTTTTAGTTATTAACGAGATTGGACTAAATCTATATAGTATAGATTTGTTGGTCTTTTTGCTGTGAACAAGGTACGATAAACAATATCGTTTTTGTGTCAGTTAATTTCTAAAGTTTTGGATAGTATTTTTTGCAATTACTCTATAATTTATCATATAATATTTTATAGATGAAGACTGTTAAACAGTATTGAATATTTTTTTTATAAATATATACTATCTTTATTTCAATATGATAAATATTTTAGCCAAAATATTTTGTTTTGTACTTTCAATACAAAATTAAATTTATTTTTATTTTTGTTGGAAAATAGTATATTATAGTTTTTTATTATTGGTTGAATAGTTTTTAATTAGACAATATTTTTTTGAATTTATATGATATTTTGATTTGTGTGAAAAATCCTTAAACATCTATCAATATTAAAACAGAAAGATTTATATTTTGGGATAAAAATAAGAGAGAAGAATGAAGTTTTACTGAACTTGTCTTATACTCTATTTTCTACTAATAGAGTATAACAGTTCTTATTCTATTTATTCTCAAGTAGATTTTATCCATACTCCATCCTAATGATCTGAAATCCAAACAGCTCAAAATAAACTAGTTTTGATCATTCTTCTTATCCATATTCTCTATTCTTCCATATCTGTCTTATACTCTTATTCGCTTTTATTCTCGGTCTCAATTCATGGTCTTATACCAAACACTTCTGTTGTCAATCTCGTTCTCTATGAAAATTTTATTCTAGATGGTTTGTACCTAATTGGTGTTGTTATAAATTTCTACATAGATAAAAAGCTGTGTATATTATAGAGATTTCTACATATGGTTTATACTTTATAAAATTAGGTTAAATGTTGTCTTTATTGTAAGAATTCACTCTTTTTTGTTTCTTAAATCCGGTTTAATGCGGAAAAGAAACATTATAGAAAAGAATCACCATATATTTTTGATGGACAAAATTCCTAAAATATTTTCAACCAAATTTTTAGTTATTTTCTTATGATAACTAACTTTTATCAAAATACCGTTAAATTGTTTTGACCGACGGAGTTAGTCACAATTTTATTAGAAATTTCTGATCGATTTAATTTAATATAATTTTTTATATTCATTAAAAGTTGCCAACGTTTCGATGAGTTCAATTATTTAATTTTTATTTTTAAAGTACATTTTTTTGGGTAGTGAGTTAAAAAGAAATTTTTGAGAACGAGTCAGAAAACAAAAGAGTTGAGAAAATATTTAATATAACGATAGACGAATAAAAGAATTTTGAAACGAACAAAGAAAAACATAGACTTCAACAGCGTTACAAAATACTATAATAAACGAATCAGAAAACACCACCTGGTAGAAAATTATTAACTCCCCAACACGATGTTAGACCGTTCAACAGGTTTAGTCATATTATTTAGGTATGATGATATAAAATGCTTAAAACTTTTTTACAAAACTTACAAACAAACACAATTACATATAGAAGCAAATTTGTATGTTGCATCTGAACATAGAATTTGAATCCTACGTGTATATGATGAATATAGATGTGACATATAAATATAGAAATGATATGCATATATATATATATATATTACATTTTTATATTTGCTTTGCTCGCGGAAACTATACATAATAATTCTTTTTTTAACGTAAGATAAATTATGAGCCACACATGTTGCATGAATCAGGATTCACCATATTTTGGAAACAATTAAGATAGCAAATAATACGTTTACATACTAAAGTACACACTTGGTGACTTGTTGTGATCCACGTCCACCACACGGTCCACACCTCATTATTATCACATCGTTCTCAAGTCTTCGTAGGAGCCAGATTTTTTTTTTTTTTTGCCGCCTCTTTGACGTAAAAAGTAATAATTTCAATCGGATACAAGCCAAAATCTAATAGATTAAAACTAAATACAACTAATTGGATGCTTATAAGTTATAATACTCAATTAATTGAATAATTCAAGTACTGAAAAAGGGCAATAGAGCGTGCCTCTTAGAATCATCCAAGGAAAATATACTCTTTTTGTTTCATTATATGCGTCTTTTCATAACATTTTCATTCATATTAAAATAGTTATAATAATATCTAAATTCTAACTTACATTTATCAAAACAGCAGTATGTAAGACTCATTTACTTTTTTTCTTTAAATAATGTAATTCTGTTTGCATAACAAAAAAAAACTAAAAGCAAATTTATTAAAAAATAGAGAAAACATTTGGTAAATTACCATAAAAATTAAAGCAATCATGTTGTGGATTATCGTATTTGATGTAGTAGTTTATTTTTTGAACGCCTAAGGTTTTTTATATTAAACTTGGGAACTGTTTACATAATCTTGAAACAAATTTTAAGCACATTGATAGGTAGAAAAGAAACTCTATCAAATTGTTTTCTTTGTATTTCTTTCGATTACCATGCATGCTTTGCCAATACATCATCGATACGATCACAAAACAGTCATTCTGTGACTTTATCCTTGTTTTGCCGTATGAATGATGAAAAAATGTTAAAAGAGAAGATAGAAAAAGGATTTGCATTATTGTTGTAGTAGCTTTAAATTTAATTCTTCTGTTTAAATATCATTTAGTATAATCTGTTTCACTAATCTGTAACTAATCTGCGTCGACTTCGTTACACATATTTCACGTTTTGTGGAGATCTGAAGTCAGTATATGGTCTTCTGCAGTGTAATCAGGGTACAGCAAAGCCTCAAGAGTGGAAACATCTTCCATGTGCTACGTATTTATATGATGTTAGGAAGATCGATATCTAAAGAATGTGGATCTACTTTTAAGCAGATTAGTCAGGTTATTAATAATGAGGCAGATATACTAGCTATAGAGTTAGAAGTCTTTCAGTAAAACATGTAATTAAATGGATATTGTAATGTTGGAAAAAAAAGAAACCGTTACAAAAATATTATAATAAACGAATCAGAAAACACCACCTGGTTGAAAATTATTAACTACCCAACACGACGTTAGACCGTTCAACAAGTTAAGATATACTATTATTTAGTCATATTGTTTAAAGCTTTTTGACAAAACTTAGAAACATACACAATTGCATATAGAAGCAAAATTTTTACATTGCATCTAAACATAGAATTTGAATCCTACGTGTATATGATGAATATAGATGTGACATCTAAATATAAAAATGATTTATTACAAAAAATGATATATTACATTTTTATATTTGCTTTGCTAGCGGAAACTATACAAAATATTTCTTTTTAATGAATAATAAATTATGAGCCACACATGTTGCATGAATCAAGATTCACCATAATTTGGAAGCAATTAAGCAAATAATACGATTACATACTAAAATACACACTTGGTGTGATCCACCACCCCTTATTCTTATTACATTGTTCTTAAGTATTCGTAGGAGCCACAATTCCTTTTTTGCCGTCTCTTTGACGTAAAAAGTAAAAATTTCAGCCGGATACAAGCCAAAATCTAAGTTGTCATATAAATAATAAATTAATATAATGGAACTAAAATACGACAAATAGGATGCTTACAATACTCAATTGAATAATTCTAGTACTTAAAAAAGGGCGATAGAGCGTGCCTCTTAGAATCATCCAAGGAAAATAACTTCTCTATTTTTGTTTCATTTATGCGTCTTTTCAAAAAAATTCGTACATATTAAAATAGTTATGATAATATATAAATTCTAACATACATTTACCAAAACAACATCATTATTTTGTGTAAGACTCAATTACACTCTCTCTTTAAATAATGTAATTCTGTTTGCATAACAAAAAAGACTAAAAGAAAAATTTATTATAAAATCGAGAAAGCATTTGGTTGATTACCATAGAGATTAAAGGATTCATGTTGTGGATAGTTGTATTTGATGTAGTATTTTTTTTTAACGCCTAAGGTTTTGTTTTTATTAAACTTGGGAAATGTTTATATAATCTTTAAGCAAATGATAAGTTTAGCACATTGGAAGATAGAGAAAAGCTCTATCAAGCTGTTCTCTTTGTATTTTTTTGAATTACAACGCTCCGCAATATATTGGCAATCATTCTGTGACTCTATTTTTATTTCGCCATATGAATGAATGAAAACATGTCGAAAGGGAAAATAGAGGTGTAGTAGCTAAATATCTTTTAGTATAATCTCTTTAACACATAGTCCGAGTCATCCAAACATCCCCCTGTGTACATCGCGTCTATATCCATATTCACAAATCAGACGTTAGAACCTTGGATAGAAAAACTGAAGATTAATTCAAGCAATTGTTTCAATTTGGAAATGTGAGGGTTTTTTTTTCTTCACATTTCCTCTCAAGCTAAAAACGTATATGGTAATGTTATAAACAAGAACTTAGATATATAATAAAAGGATCAAAGTCTATTCAACTTGAAAAAAGAGGGAGTTCGAAGGAGCTTGTATGAGCCGTTCCGTCTCATAGCCATAGACTCGGTACCACCACATCGATACGGACTGCCCAACCCGCAAATCGGAGAACTAACCGAACCATCATCATCGTCATCATAATCATCACCATGACCATCACTAGACTTCATATCAGCCAAAACCTTGAAGAAAAAGTCAACCTCGCAAGGAAGAACAATGGGTCCATCGCGTCTATATCCGTACTCGTTCTCTGCGTCTTCTAGCAAGTTCTTGAACAAAGGATGGTTCAACAGTTTTGTCTTCACCACGATCCTCTGTTCCGTGGGACCCACGTATACCGTGAAACACCCATGTGGAGGCGGAGAATCTCTCTTGATCTTTACTTTCGATTCGTTGTTCTTAGCGTCCTCGACAAGAACAGAGCCATTCCAAGACTTGCTCTTCTTGATCGAGGCGTTGGTCGAAGAGCTCGTATGCTTAAAAGACTTCATTTTTCTCCATGTCTTCATTATCGGATTCTCCATATGCGGAGATCAGATTCAAGAATCAAGAATCAGAAGAAAGTGTGTTGTGGGTCAGGCAAGTTTCATTTGACCTTTTTTTTTTTTGATTTATAGTTTAAATGCGTTTCTTTAGTCTCTCTTATATATATAGAGGATCTTGACTGGGAAATAAAGAAATTGACAAGTAAAATTGAGGGCAGGCTTAACTTTTGCATATAATACATTCTTCACCATATACGAACTCATGCTCTGATAATTCATGTTTTTTAATTTAGTCGTTGATAAATAAATATATCTTTTCAAACTTATTATTGGTGATCTGGTATGTTTGTTTTATTCAATTTTGTCAACGGAAATAGTTTAGTCGCCTTTCCAAGACGAATACCACCTGATTTTCTCTTCGAACAATATTATTTCTATTTTTTATTACAGAACACACATAGATTGTTCTCCTGAATTTATTTATAAATATTTTAGCATTTTGATGGAATGTAAATGGAATAATTCTAAAGGAATCCGAAGACATTTGTGATAGGTTAGTATGTTGATTTTTCTTTAAAATCTGTAATACTTATGGTCAAAGAAACTCTATTCTATTTTTGGCAGGTAAAATTTGTTTTTTTTTTTACTTGTTTGTTTGTTGCCGTTGATATTCGACCTTGCTTGTAGTCCAATTAAAAAAATCATATGTTAAAGAGAGAGAGACTAAACAATAAAGACAAATGTTTTCCACATTTTCCATGAAATGCATCTCTAAACACCGATAAAATCGCCCAATAATTAATGTTACATTTTTTATTTATTTGTTACTGTAACCCGTTGAATGATATACAATTACTGCTGTGAAAAACCTTACCTCATATAGTCATATTACACCTACCTGAGAAAAACACTACAAGTACCAGAGGCGGCAAAATCCATTTTGTTTGTGTTGTCAGATAATACAGTATACTTTATCAATAGAATTTTAACTGACAGCGTTAGTGTTTTGCCATTTAAACGTTCATTTGATTTTTTTTCACAAAAATAAAAAAACGTTCATTTGATTAATTATTAAGGTTGACTTGTTTAAATGCGAATGGATGTGAACTGTGAAGATGTGAAAATTTTTAAAGCTAGTTGCAATTATAAGAAGGGTTGAGCAAAATATTATAAATTTGTCTTTGATTTCCTTTAAATTTCCTTGCTTCTTTCTTCACCAATCTAAGTCACATCTCTATATCGGATCTCCCACACCATATATTATGTGGCTGTCTTTTCCTTGCACTTTAGATTATGTGGCTTTCTCATAATTTAGTCCCAGTGCATTACTTTAGGATAGTTTTCTTGCAAGGATGATGATCATAGCTGAAAATGTAGTTGCTTAGATGAATAGGAACACAATTTGTAGTTTTCTTTCTTCGTGAATGGATAGAGTTTCGTTCATTGTAAGGTTTTGATTGGGTACAGTAAATGAACTTTCAAAACTGTATGGGTTAAAAAAAAGGTCTTAAAAGCCATAATTAGCCAATCAACTTTATTCATTTAATAGTTTTTAAAATCTTAAAATTGCTCCTAAAATACTCACAGTCATTTCTTTGACATTTTTTTCTAAGTCGATACTTCTAACTTTTTGATTCTTTTAAAACTACAGTTATTTTCTTATAATAAAAGTTTTTACAGTCAAATGTAAAATAAAAAGCCTACAGCCCACAGTCTCTACCAGGCAAAGTCGTAATCTTTTAAAATTATGTGTTCTTTGTGTCATATGAAATTATAAGTTTACGGTTGTTTTTAAGACTGATATTATTTAGTGGTTTCTATTATTGTCATGCATAATGAATAAAAAGATCACATGGTTATTAACTTTTATATTATTTAGTCTAAAACTCTAAATTAGTGCCACCTAAACCTCCCAAACAAACCAAACTCTTCAAGTAATTACGACACATGCCCCCCTCCTCACCATTAGATCAAATTGGAATCTTCTATCTCAGCCACACAATTCTTCACTAAGTTTTTTAATCAAATTTGATCTAAAACCAATGACACATAATTTTTTAAAGAAATTTCGAAACTTCATCGGAACAATTATATAACTTTCAACATTAATCCTAATAGCATAAAGTCATAACCAAGGTTTAAAAGCATGTCGGAGGCCACCATATATACTTTCGTTTTAAACGATCTATGTGTGATATATGAAAAGTAAATATGGAATAACATTATTCTTCTTCCAATCACGCTTAAATACATGTCGAGCAAAGTATATATAGGCAACAGTCACACGAAGTATTACATTACTGTTCGGAGCACACTTCCAAAATAGAAACTATATAAATCGAAGATCATACAATAAATTCACAACATACTTATTCACGCAGATTGATCTTCATCACTTGATATCTTTGCCATGTCCCTTCTTAATTCTTACTATCAACAACCGGCGGGTTAAGCTCCTCCCAAGCCTCAATCCAAGCCATCATTGCATCAGCCAATTTCTCAAAGTACGGATCCACTTTAGTAAGCTTCTCCTTTGTCATCTTGGACAACTCCATGTAGCATTTAGTGGCAGTGTCAGATTCTTTGGAGAGACGAAGGTTTTGGAAGAAAGGAACCATATCTTCTTGCCAATGTAGTCCCTTGTGCTCTTTCTTTAGGTTTACGAATGGGTTACTAGCTTTGCTGTGCCACACATATGGCAGACCGGTCTTGACCCCAAAACCTAAGTGGTCACACACCACTTTAGCTGCCCAACCAGCCCACATGTCATCGTATCGGGAAATGGGCTGGCCTTCACCCATAAGCCCAAAGTACATAGCCGGTCCAATAAGCTCTCTGTTGAAAGCAAGATTCATTCCACACATTGGGTACAGTACTCCTTTTGGGATTGTCATCACTGCATCAACATATCTGCAAGGGCTATTGTAGAGTTTATATACAACTTGGCAACTTATAAAATACATCATAGTAAAAACCAACCTAACCGAACCAAATAGTTTTTTGAATTGTAATCATACTTCTACATCAAAAACTGAAACGAAAATATGTTAGTGCAACTGAACCGAATAAATCTCAAATAACATAAGATTACAAAGATGTTTAACTATACCAAAAACTGAACCGAACCGATCAGAACCAAATACCAAAAACCAAAACAAAGCAATGATGATTTGGTTGTAAATCGATTATACAATACTCCTCAAAACCGGACAACCTAAAACAAACAAATTAAACAAACCAAATGAAATACGGAATAGCAATGATCTTGATTTCTATCTAATTTATGACCTGATGTTACGTTCACGTGGCTTCACGAGTTGGGTCGGGGCATCGTAATCAGGGATGTTAAGCCAAAGGCCATGAGAGATGGCGGTTGTAACACCTTCCCTTAAACTGAAAGGATATCCTCTCACAAAGTCCGTTCCTTCTCTAAAAGGGTCATAGAGAGTGTTGAAGTAGTGTGGTGTTGAAGGTGTCTCAAGGTTCCTCATGTGTTGAGCTATCACATTGATCTCTTTGCCACTTGGATCCTTTGCCACCTTTTTTACATAATCAAAACATATAATGGACTTAGATGACTATATTTATAAATATATTATCAAAATCAAAGCAAAATAGACTTACAAAGCAATCATCATCAATGGTGTAGATATACTTCTTTTTGGAAACCATGAAGCCGAAGCAACGACATCCACCATCCTTGTAGGAGATACAATTAGCTCTAGGACCAAGTATCCTGTTGATATCGTTTCGGTTGTAAAGCTCATAGTCATAACCCTCGGGAACTCGGATCTTGATTGAAGGGTCTCCATCTTGGACAATAATCAAGTGGTAATGCTTAAGAAATGGCCTCCATTGTTCTAGAAAGTCAAGGCTCCTGATTGTTGGGATCACAATATCTAGATCGTCCTTTAATGGTGCAGCTTCGATAGCTTCTAGGTGGTAGCCCGCCATACTTAGAGAATTGAATAGCTAGATGTTTGTGACATGATTTTTGTTTTAGAGAAATGGCTTAGGGTTTATATAACGGTTTTAGAAGTTAAATTTTCATTTATTGCCCAAACGTTTAGTCTTCTAGTTAAATCGAAAGTGATTGGGTTTTCACAAAACTGCGTCTACGAAAACAAATGAAAGGATCATATAGCTTTTCTACATGTTTTCTAAATTGTAGTTGTTTGAACATTGCGATCAATACGAATTATATAGGTTAAGTCTCATTATCGAGAAAATAAAGACGCTCAAAATTATGGTCTCTTTTAAAAGTTTTTTCCAACCTTTTGTCCTATTGCTGGAAAAGCATAGATGTTCGGTACAGAAATTTAATATTTTTGGGTACACAAATTAACAATTAACCAAACAAAATAAACTACACCCATCCTACGTACAATACCTAAATTGTTAATAAGTAACAAAATAGTTTTCTTTCGTTAAATCATCAAATTGAAAATTTGCCTTTATTGACTAACAAAAGAAACTTTAAGATATTTACAAACTAAGTTTGGAATTGCTTAAGGGGAACAACAATAGCTTGAAATATCAATTATATCTAGACATATCTTTTCAATTTTTCTTCGCTCCTTGATAGTTGATACTATGATTTACGTATATCTAGTTTCTTATGTTAAGTTTTTCTTTTTACCATTCATTTTTTTCCCCTGTTTTTTTTTTATATATATTCTCTGTAACTTTCTTTGAATTCTATCTATATTCAAAGATAAAAGAAAAGCTAAATTACTGTAGTTAAATGGCCTACATTTTGCAAAAAAAAAAAAAAAAAAAAAAACTGGCCTACTCCAAATTTTTTGACAATTGAAAAGAAAGGACAAAAAGGCGTTGTTGTGTTACAAACTTACAAGAAACTCATAATAAGATAGTGAACATAGTGTTCTGAAAATGAAGTGAGAATACGATGTCACTGTTTTATTATTACTAATATCAGAATCCCCACGAAATCACTTTAAAATGATTCATTATATGTAGGGACAACAACATCGATTAGTAGACTTAAATTTGCGGTAAACTTAAATGAGATATTTATGTGAAGGAAAGATTATATCATAGACATAGTGTTAGATGGTGCAGAATTATTGAATTTTAGGAACTTCGATTGGTAGACTTATATCATTGGTAGACTTGTACGACGTCTAATTTCTGTGAAAGCAGATTAATTATGTAGATATATTGTTAAATGTTGCAGACTTATCAGATTTACGTTATTTCTTCGATGTAGATTTGTAAATGTGGTAAACTTAATTATATTAGAATTTTATGTGAAGGAAGATTTATGTCGTAGACATATTTTTAGACGGTGCAGAGTTATCAGATTTTAGGAACTTCGATTGGTAGATTTATATCTTTGGTAGACTTGTACGACTAATTTATGTGAAGGCAGATTAATTATGTAAACATATTGTTAGACGTTGCAGACTTATCGGATATTACTAATTTCTTCGGCATAGACTTGTCAATGAGACTTATATTAGAACCTTATGTAAAGGAAGATTTATATCGTAGACATACTCTTAGACGGTGCAGAGTTGTCGGATTTTAGGAACTTTGATTGGTACACTTATATCTTCGGTACATTTGTACGATTAATTTATGTGAAGCCAGATTAGTTATGTAGACATATCGTTAGACGTTACAGACCTATCAGATTTCAGTAATTTCTTCGGCGTAGACTTGTCAATGCGGTAGACTTATATTAGAACCTTATGTGACAGAAGATTTATATCGTAGATATACTTTTAGATAGTGCAGAGTTATCTGATTTTAGTAAGTTTGATTGGTAGACTCAGTAAACTTGTATGAGTAATTTATGCGAAGGCAGATTTATACTTGTTGAGATATTTGAGATATCTAGGCAGATTTATAATTTAGACATATTGATGTATAAAAACTCGGTGTATTTGTATGAGAAAATAGTCAAAGCAGACTTTCGAATGATGATGCATTGTAGGTGGAGGTGTGTCTTATAACCATAACCCAAAACGAATGATTTAAAAAACAAAGGGTCATCTCTTGTAAGAGTAAATCTGAAAGATCCTTACATAATAAGAGAAAATCAGGAAGGTTCTTCACCAATACATAGTTAGATAATAAGTTAGGTTCATAAAGACTTAGAGGCTCATCTCTTCTACTTAAAGAGATATGAAAGTGCTAGCAAATATGTCCTTCAACCGAGATACTTCGCCTTGAATCTCTTATAAGAGTAGCTTCATTTCTGAAATGTCATTGCCATTGTCCTCCATAATCATCAGCATTGTCGCTAAACGAGTCTCCAAACGAGGAATATATCCTTCTGGAAGTTCAATTCGGTTAAAGCTTTGCATCCTCTCGCTGTGCTCTTTAAGTCTTATTCCTACGATTGTTAGTTGCTCTGTAATGGCTTCATCCCACCATTTCCATATGTGTTCTTCACTTTCCTACAAATAAATTAGAATTGATGAATCTATTTGGGAGCCAATAAATTTCCCAAAGGTTTTAAAGTTTGATAATAACTAAGCTAAACAGTAGTCATAGTTACCTCTCCCAAAATCATCGGGCATGTGAAAAAATTTCTTCCTAGCGTGGCTACAGTGGTAGATTCTTCAAGGATGGGAACACAGCCACAGTAACAACGAACCGAGATTCCAAATTGGCATCAGCTCGAGCACATCAATTGTCAACACTAGTTCGGGAAGATGAACTTTCAGTGTAACTGATCGGCATTTTCACTGGAAGAAAATCATAAATTCATCCACGCAAACCAAGTAAATATCCAAGCCAAGTGACAATGCAAAACAATCGATTAAAGGAGAACTTAAACCAAAATAAAACAACGATTTTAAAGGTATACCTTTGGTAGGTCGATCTGGGGAGTTATAATTTCGTTCGGAGGTCAAACTTCTCTTCAATTTTGTCGGATCAGAAACAGAAGCTGAAGAAGGAAGAAAGAAATCCTAAAAATCGATTTGCTCCCAAAAATATACCTTATAGAAGCACATGCTTTTATTCTGTTTTTAGCAGAAAAAGCCACGTGGTGGCACTTATGTGTATGTAGACTTGTGTTCGTTCATGTATGGAGATGGTGCAGGTGAGGAAAACTGTGATGGAAGACTTATGTTATTTAAAAGTTAGACTTATTCTATGCAGGGATGTAGACTAATGTGACTGCAATCATTAAGTGCTGGTAGTTCGTTCTTCGCAGTTAGTGGTTGGCGATAATAAAGCTGATTTGGCGGAATGTAAACGATAAACTTGTGTGATAAACCTATATTAAGGTAGACGTATCAGGTTTATGTCTACAACATCATTATTTATAACTGTAGGTGAAGAAACCTGTCATGGAAGACTAATAGTATGTACAGACGTAGACTTATATGTGGCTCTAAACATTAATTGTGGGTGGTTGGTTCTTGGCAGTTGGTGGTTGGCGTTAATAAAGCTGATTTGCTAGAATATTATTATCTCGTTGTTAAGATAATTGTGCCTTCTATCTTCTTCCTCGTTTTTTTCTTTCAAATTTTCGCTCTCTCATTGAAAATATCATTGGGAAAAATTGTCATTGTTTGTGGTGAGTGAAAATTTCAGAAAAACAGATGGTTGTTTTTTGTCGATTGCAGCCTGGGATCACAACTGATTTTTTTCAGACAAGGGAACAACTTTTGAAGAATTCGCTGCTATGATGTATGAATATTTTGGTTTTCAAAAATTCATTGAAGAGATTGAGTTCAGTTACATGCTTTCAAAGAAGGTGTTGCTAAACTTTCCAGAAGATACTCCATTCGTAATTGTTGGGAATAATCGACATTTCAAATGTATTTAGATCAGTGTAAGGAAGCCTCATTCGTTTATGTGTGATAGTGAAAAAAGGAGAGCAAAGTATGAGAAATTCGAAGGTTGAAACAGAGGAAGCGATCAAAATGTAAAGAATATGCAAAATCATTAGATGAAGACGAAGACGAAGCTGAAGAAGGACATAGATTCGATTGCTATGACGACGCTGATGGAGCTTCAGAGGATGATGATGATTATTCAGTTTTTACGAAGTCTGACATTGAGGAAGAGGATGACAACCAAACTTTGCTGGATCTACGAGAGTAAACGGATCATAAAATTTCAGAGATTGTAATACACCTGTCATGGAGCGTTTCAATGCTGAATTTCCAAGATAGGGAGAAAGTTGGCTAGGGGCTTTTTGATTTTTGCGCTTCATAAGGGGTGTGCCTGAAGATAAGGCACCTGTAAG
The DNA here is from genome assembly GCF_000478725.1 of Eutrema salsugineum. Classification (NCBI taxonomy): domain Eukaryota; kingdom Viridiplantae; phylum Streptophyta; class Magnoliopsida; order Brassicales; family Brassicaceae; genus Eutrema; species Eutrema salsugineum. The sequence continues at coordinate 15,068,548 of NW_006256829.1, forward strand.
TGCATCCAACGCCATGTCCATTTTTTTTCAATTGTTCCGGTCTAAGGAGTTTGAGAAAGTAGAAGCTGAGTCAGGTTTTTTCATTTTTGCTTCAGCTTTTGCCACAGCCTCTATTATGTCGACTAAGTCGTCAGAAGCCTGAAAGGTAGGATAATCTTTCTATCTTGCAACACTTTTTTCAGATCTGACAACGCACTGAATAGAGACACCATCTGATGTAACTTTGTTCAAAACCATCCACGACTGTTGAAATGACACAATATATGAGATATTAAGTTCACCATAACTATCAATATTTCTGAGGAAAATTAATGGCACGTAAATCTACTTTAATGGAATTTAAGTCGACTAGTATTTTCAATTAATAAGTTAACAAATAATGCAATATGTCTACATTAACTACTACTAAATTTACAACTATAGTTAAAATCTGCTTTTATTAGTGTACAATATCAAGTTTACCATCACACAAAACACTTAGTTTTCAAGTTAACCATCACACAAAAACATAAGATTACAAGGAAGAAGGGAAAGAAAATTTTCTAAAAAAACTGGAAAACTGTTTTCTGCGACCAAATCAAACATAAGCCTGGAAAGAAGAATATTACTCTCCACTTTTTTCTGCAAAGAAAAACACATAGTATCAATCCCTAAATCATGCATAGAGTATGCTTACTTTAATTAAGTCTATATCATTAATTACAGCAACTTCATAAGTGATCAAAATTCTTATCGGATCATTGCTATTTGTTTTTTCATTGAAACTACCACTTGAGTGAATTTCTTTCTTGGATCCAGGTTTATCAACTTATTTTAACTCCTTGAGTTCACTCTCCACTTTCACGATTTTTCCATCAAGTTTACCCTCCATATTGAAAGCATTCTACTTCTCCCTTTAAGTTATCAATTGAGTTCCTGAAATTGGTGCCCATAGTTTCTACTTTGCCTGACAATGTCTCGAGAAGTTTCATAATCCCCTCCACCATACCATCATTTTGAGTAGATGATGATGCAATCGCTTTCTCACCAGAAGAATTTTCACGAACCCAAAAAAAACAAAAACAAAAATAACATGTTAAATTGTACAAAACTATTTCGAAGTGTCCAAAACTAAAAATATGTCAGTCACTCGCCTTTCAGACTTTTTCTCCTTCTTGACCATAGTTTCTCCTTTCCGTTTATTGTTTCTCACAGCCTTCTTAGGCGTACGAGAAACCTTTGGTTCAACGAAGTCATCGTCGTTTTCTTCAACAGGTACTTTGACCTTACTCTTCTTTTTGACATCAAACTTCCAAGCATTAGGGGCCAAACGATCGTGGAGGATATCTTCCAGCAATTTCTCAATCCACTTAGGTCTATTACCAAATAATCCAAAACATCATCAATCCACTTAGATCTTGGCTCTTCTCCATCTTTAACAAAAATATGTTTCACCCGTACCTACATATATGTCAGAAATAAATGAGTACTAAGTCTATTACCAAATAAAATTTGAAAATTCCATATAAAAAGCATACATACCTTATTGTTCTTGTTTTTATCTTCAACTAAGAGATCATCAAAGTCAAAACGCTTTTGGGAAACCACCCTACGCCAGAAGGGGAGCATCGATACCATCTTATCTTATTCTCATACTTTTCACCAAGAATAGTACCGCCTCATAGACCCAATTTTGAAGAATCGGCACAAAAACACTAATAGTCTAGGACTTGTTGTTGTAATTAGCCAATTTCACAAACTGAATCAGGCTTTCACAAGCCACCCTACCCCATGGAAACTTCTCGAATGCCTCCACATCAAATACTCTTTTCACTAAATTCAGAGGAATTTTGCTCCCATAATGCAGCCCAAGCACGCCAATAGCAATAACACATAAGCATCCTATCATTCTGCGCTTTTCATATGACCAGGTCCTACATTGTTTTAAGACCTCTTGCAGCTCGTCCCAACTAGGTCATTTGATTCCCACTTGATATACTCCTAGTTTCTACTGCAATAGAACAGTGATGTAGTTGTAATATAAAGGATTTGGGATCCAGAGGACCAGTGCTACTTTATGACTTTGTGAGGATTGAATTAAGCTAAGACAAAGATGATTTGCTGCGAAAACTAAAAGTAAACAGAACGGCAAACAACGATTTAAATTCGAATTAAAACAAGCACTAGACCAAAGCAATTCGCAGGAATTTCAGAGATAAGAACCAGATGACTATTCAGGGCATAAGTGTACGCAAGTCTCGAACTCAAATAGAAAAGCTTATCGATCCACTGTCGTGATCTCGATAACTTTGTCTAACAACCTAAATCCTAAACTGTCGTTTGAACCTAGAAAATTGCAGACAAGCATTAGCTAGCAGGTTTGATCTGTTCACGATTTGCCTTAATTTCAACTGTCGTTGGCTAAGGACAAATCGCTCACCAATGTTTATTCTAGCAACCTATTACACTTTTGATGAATAGATTAACCTAAAATCGCAGATTGAGTGATCAATTCAACCTAAGCATTAAGTCTAACAATGGTGAAGACAATAGATATCAAGCCCTATTTGCATCTAATCCTTTAACTCATGAAATCCTTTGAACGCTTTAATATAGCTAAGAGAACTACTCAGACATGGAAAAGAGAAACACAACAACAGATGAAAAGGAATTCATGAAATAAATCAGGTAAGATATCATGGTTCAGAATTCTTCTCAGAATGTAGCAGGAATTCTTCTCCCAATTGCTTACAAGCAGAAAACTCTCAAAACTAAAGCGTAAAAAATCTGTAGAAAAACGTGATGATAAAAGGTAGGCGGCTCTGGCCTTTTTTATTCTCTTTCTCCTCCTAAAATTAGGTAAAAGTCGATTTCCTTATTTCTCTCCAGGCGGTTGGAGCAGGTGCTCCACGAAAGGGTGAAATCGGGAGCAGGTGCTCCCAACCAAGAATGATCCAACTTCGTGTAAATTGGCCTCTTTTGCTCAGCTTCAGCTCCTTTTTGCACCAAAAGCCCCAGCTGCTCCAAACTGTCGCCTTAAGCCTCCTAGTTACCTGAAACGACTTAACAAAGACTCAAAATACTCTAAAAAGATCAGTAAACACAAGTTATAATGAGTCAAAATCTCCACTTATCATCATTCAGTAAGAGGCACCTTCATTCCCCCCCAAATCTGATGTCAAGAAGTTATTTGACTGCCTGTGAGGCTTCAAAATCATTCTATTAGGTGTAATGTACTTATTAGATCTAGCATTATAACCCGCACTTCCTGTTCAGGAGGAGTGATGGAGCTCTCCTAAGTCCGCTAAGTGGTAGCATGAAAGCAGATAACCAATGTACTGTCCCAAAACAGATGTGCTGCGCTACCCAGCGCGTAACCTTGTCCCCCTACCCCTCTTTTGCTTATGCCATTACCAACCAATTGCGGGTAGCCCCTAGACCGACCCGATCGACGCACATCCATGCACCTCCGAACCAGGAGATTAGTAAAACATCACTTCCCTAGTCTTAAGGTTCATAAGGAACCTGTCTCGCAAAGAATATTCAGAACTGATCGAATCCGAGGAATGTCAGTTAGTCGAGTAAGAGGTCTGCAAGCCTCACGTAGGCAGGATTCGAACCTACGTAGAAAAACTTTACCCTCTGCTAACCGTAATGACGCGAAAAAAGCACATTCTCAGCAAAAAGAGGATTGTACCATAGAAGCAAGAAGGTCTTTCATATCTGTGAAACAAGTCTATCCTATAGATGAAACAATTGTACAAAACAATCCAACAAGTCTACATTTCAACAATTTACAAAACCAAATCTACCTACACTCCAGGTAACAAATATACAAAACTTCAACATGTCAAACAAGTCAACAACTTTAATTTATAACCGAGGTCAACAAATCTACCAAACTTTCATGGTTAGTCTACTTAATCAACTTTCATAAATTTTAATTTGCTTACTTATCACAGTTTGAAGTTGTTGTAGATTAGACAACCACCTTATGGATCGACACTCTAGTTACTACACCGCACAACTGTGCACTTGCAGGATTCTAGGGTTTAGAAATTTAAAATTTCATCTGCGACCCCCTAACCCTAGCAGCATCACTTAGTTTAATAGAGTTAGTGACACACAAAACCTCTTTTATTCGGATTAGGTCTACAACAATTTTTAGCATCAGTTAGAAATCTTCAACATACAAATCCATGTGGATTCGATCCCTAAGTACTACTGCGTTTGCTATCCACTTGCAGCTTGTTTAGGATAAAACTTGTAGTTGCCCACTGCACCTACTTCATCGGTCGACACCGTGTTTGTGGATAAGGAAATTTTACTTTTGACAAGTCTTTAGAGAATTTGAACTTTGGCCCAAAATTTTTTAATATTTGTAAGAAGGCCCCACGCGTGTTTTTAGCTTTTTATTAGGTTTTTCAACCATTTGTTTTGGCTTACTTTTGAGTTTAACCTTTGATACTTGGAGATAGCTTTTAGGGGAGACAAGTTTGAGACTCTGTTTGTTAGAGAGAAGATTTTGAACCTCTTTTCCTTTATCTTTTTTTTTTTTACCGCAATCTGTTCAATTATGTTTATTGTTCCAACTCCATATCTGAGTAGTTTGCTTGTTAGGTTTAGGGTTTTCAAAAAGAATCTCTTTGAATGCTAGATTTACTGGTTTGTTAGGATTCATAATCTGATTAGTTCTTCACCACATGTTGTCCTTAAAGCTAATCCTAGATCTTAGATCTTACACTAATTAATTTGACACGAACGTATGATTGATAATATGATAGAACCTAGAATTAGCAAAATAACTATCTGCAAAGAATTTTAGTTTAGTTATTTTGTGAACAAATCAAACCTGAACTTAAAGCTAGTTTAGTCCTTAGGATTTGCAAAGAAATTTTAAATTTTGAGATTTAAACTTAGATAATTCTCGCAGCGAAAATTGGTTTATTATAATTTGTTGATTTAAGTTCAAGAACAGCGTTAAATCTCAATCCTGAGTGATTGATTGATCTCTCAAAACTATTAAGCTAAACTATGACCTGATCATAGAATTTCAATTTCTATGTATCAAACAGTTAATAATAAAAGTGATTCAGTTTTCACACAACTCCAATAACTCGACTGTCTAAATTTAATTAATCGTAATATTTTCCTACTAAAAGCATACAATTTACACATTATACATTACACAAGATTCCCAAGTGTACCTTTAATACGATACTGACTATCAAACAATCATAATTTCACAATCATATATCATCTAGGTCTTCAGCAAAATATTCTAAACAAGTAGATATATAATCAAGCAATAAAATATAGACCGTGGCTTAAATTTATCAAAATAGCAAAGATGCTAGATTACAATTCAAATTTGCTTGAGGAAATTCAAAGTCTAATAAACAAATGATTATCTATACCAAATCAAACCGATGATTAAATAGTTAAAATTTTAAAACAAATGATTATCTAAACCAAATCTGACCGAATGGATTTAATCAAACATGTAGACTGGTAGCCCCAGATGTGCATGATTCAATATAAAAAGACAAAGTAAATAATATTTTCGGTTTGCTATAATTAACTGAACCAAACCATTAAATAATAAAACTAATATTGTTAAGAATGTTTCAAAGTTAGTAACTTACATGATTGTGATACATGTTAAATTAATTATTCGAATTTTGACATATATAAAAAAATTAAATAAAAAATATGATTAAAGAGTTAGAATTTAAAAACAAAAAAAAGAAGAAAAGAATAAGTTTATTTTAAAAAAACATAGTGCAGTTTAAAATCTTATTATATAAAAAAAAATCTCTCTACGTGAGCGTGATAATTATAATTCATGAGATCGCGGCATGTGTCATCATTAATTTAGATTGTGATATGTGCCAATGCAATAATATAAAATATATAATTTTAGTTATTTATTTCAAAAAAAAGAACAATAAGAAAAAAAATCTATTTTCTCAAATGAAAACTACTAAATAGCTAAAGTTTTTTTAAAAAGGAAAAAATAATCAGTATTTTTATTTAGATTAAGGAAACTGAAAAATTAAATACAGTCCTAAATTTTTTTTTTTAATTCTCTACTCTATATATATAACCAAACTGATAGATCTTCGATCTCACAATCACAGAAATTTTTTCAAACCTTAAGCATTAGATAATATTTACAAGGTTACATGAATTTACCAATGTTTTTTATTGTTTACAGAAATATCAAGAGAGAAATAATGAGTATTGAAAATCTAAATAACAATAAGGATTATTAAACATTGGATCTGTTAAACAAAAATCATTTATATTGTTTTACTGTAGAAATCCTAAAAAATTACACACCAAAAACTTAAATTCTAATAATCGTATCAAAAACTATTTCTTGCATCTAGTTTACCAATTGTTTTCTTCAATTTATATTACAACATAAATGTTTTTTCTATGTATTATATATTTTCATGGGTAATTTATTTATTTTTGATAATTTTTTCATGAATTATATAAATATTAAATTATAAATCTGCATATTTATGATATTTATTTAATAAACAATAAAGAAACAAATAATGAGTTTGGTTCTACAGAATTAATCGAACCAAACGAAATGTAAAAAAAAAAATACTTAGCTTGATGGGTATCCACGATGAGAGATCAGTTAGGGGTTTTGGTGAAAATTTCGTTTTATTTGGTGGGTAGCGATAGATTAGAGCTTTGTTTAGGTATATTATTATATAGGGTTCCATGTTGATAACATCTTATACTAATAAAAGTTGAAACTAAACGGTTTTCAAAGTGTTTACATAGGATTTAAAAAAGCAATATTATTGGTCCACATCAAGATTAGAAATCAATAAAGTTTATAAACTCTAATATTATTCCTGAATAAAAAAATTAAAATATTTACAAATTCTAATATTATTGTTTAATAAAGAAATTAAGTATAAAATTTTTATTGGTCCACCTCAACATTGAAAATTAAAAAGTTTCCAAATTTTATTATTGTTTTTAAATATTATTAAAGATAAAGAAAATATATAAAAAATTAAATTTAAATTAGATGTATACACACATATTTAGAAACTCTTACATTATCATCTAAATTTTGGTCACATAACTATAATAAATTTTAAGTTTTTTTTTTTTAATGTGTGTGAAACCATTAAAAAAAAAAGAGTTAGGTTTCACTAAAGAATAAGTCATTAAAACGTAAAAAAACCAACTAACTAAAATATATGTTTAACTAAATTACAAAGAATATAATGAAAGAAGATATAAACAAAGCTACTACAAGTCACTTATATTGAAAAAAATCGTAAAATCTCCAAAGTTTGGCCACTGAATTTGAGAAGAATGAAAAATTCCAAGCAGAAACATGTCAAGTGATTGATACTCGACACTTTTAAAAACGAAGCACTGAAAATAGAGAAAGATGTTCCGTCATTAAGACGAAGGATACTGAGGTACCAGAGGAAGATTTTTGAAATAACATGGCATTTGATGGAGTTTTAAAAACCTAACCTGAACCACACAGATAGCAATTAGCTGACCAAGTAGCATCCAAATATATTCAGTAAGCCTTAAAACAAGGAGAAGAGATCAAAATCACTTGTCTCAACATGTCTCGTGTGGGATATTCCAACTTTAATTTCTGAATTTGTTGCTAATAAGAGTTAAAGCTATATGCTTTGAAGATTGTCCACATGTGATTTAAAAGTTCAATTCTATTGATCCACATTAATATTTAAAATTAAGAAAATTTCCAAATTTTAAAATTATATTGTTAACAAAAAAATAGTTTATAAATTTTTTTGAAGCTATATGCCTCTGAAGACATCCATATAAAATTTAAAAGATCAATTTTATTAGTCCAGATCAATAACTAGATTAAACAAGTTTTTAAATTATAAAATTACATTATTAATACAAAATTAATTATAATAAAAATTATTAATTAAAATAATTTTATTATTAGAAACAGTGAAAACTATATTAATTTCAAGGCATCCATATCAGCATTTAAAATTCAATTTTATTTATATATTTCAAAATTGTAAATTAAAAAAAAGTGTCATAATTCTATTATTATGGTTAAGAAAACAAATTAAAAAAATAAAGAAATCTCTATTAACAACAAAAAACCAACATAATATTAAAATCTCCATTATCACTGTTTAAGTTAAAAATTTAATTTATTATCTATAAAAAATAGATGCTACTTATACAAGTTTAAATCACTTGATTTTAAGTTTTTCAGGTAAAATTTTAAATAACTACTATTATGATTTATATTCATCTAATTTTTTCATATATGCAAAACATATTCCCACATAATCTCATGTAATATATTATGCAAAAATGATCGAAAAAATTATATTTTGTATATTTCACTTTGAATTACAGTATATTAATGTAGGAGTTTTTAGTTTTTAGTTGTTCAATTTGCTATTTCATTTTTGTAAATTTATATGTATTAAATTGTACCGGTTTTGCCTACTTAATTATAATTAGGAGAAGTAAGAATGAATATGATGAAACTGAATATAATCATACAAAAATCATTAAAATAATGACATATCATTGGAAAAAAAAAGATATAACAAGAATACAAATGAACATGATGAAACATATAATCATTGTAAAATTATTTAAAAATTTACACTACCAATTAATAAAGATATATTTAATTCACAAATTTGTGTGATTTTATTCATTTTATATTCAACTATTGTTTTGGTTTCAAAATTAAAGTTCGTATTAATCTCAAAGCAAATATTTTTTACTAGTTTGTTTTTTAAATTGATATATCAAAATAAAAATTTGTATTGGTTAAACAAGATAAAAAAGATTTAATTTTAAATTTTATTGTTTCTATTGTTTTTTAGGAACACATATATAATTTAAATAAAAGTGAAAATGATGAAAAAAATATCTTCATAATTTAAAAAAGTGAATGTATAATATTTTATCATCATGTCAATACTATATTTAAAAAGTAGCATTTAATTAGTTATAAAAAATTTAGTTGGTTTGGGTGTATTAACTTATAAGTGTTTGACCAAATAATACGTTTTTGAAATATGAAATATTGTATATAGATTAAAAAAACCGTTAAAACCTCATAATTTACATAAAAAATATCAGATTGCATATAATTAATATATAAAATTTAAATTATTAAAACCATAATATTTTTAATATATTATTAAAATATTAAAATATAAAATTTATATCTTAATAAATATAATTGATTGCATATAATTTTTATCAACAAAATATTCACGCGTCGTGGACGCAAAATCTAGTATTATGAATAAAAGAGAAACATAAAATATTATTATCTCTTATTCTATAATAAAAAGTTATATATAGGTTACAAAGACTAATAAAACAAGCTTAATTAGGAGAATAAAAAAAACTTAAAATATTCTAAACCTCCTATAATAGAATTTTAAAATGGGCATTCATGTACTTAATTCATAATATTGGTAATTATTTATTGCAATTTTTTGTTTGAACATATTGATTGCAGTTTTTTTGTTTGACAATTTGCAAACATCTGTAATCCAGTCTGTATAGTTGACAGTTTTTTTTTTCAAAATTAAATTATTGTGACAATTATTTATTGCAACTTTTTTTGTTTAAAAATATCGATTGCAACTTTTTTGTTTGACAATTTGTAAACATATAGTTTAACAACTACTCCTATCTATGCAAAGGACATAATCATAGTATATAAAAAAAAGTATTGGTGGACAAGTAATTCAAGATGAGATTTTATAGAACGTGAATCAGAAGAAGAAAAGGGATTATTGTGTTCTATACGCGTCCTTTTTTTGTCAACGTTATACAACTTCGTAGGGGTGAAAAAAAAAACCGAATCCAACCAAACTAAAGCAAACCAACTGAACTCAAACTATATTCCATACACGGCTTAATCAGACAGTTTTATGCTCAACCCGAATAATTTGGTTCGGTTGATTTAAAATGAACCGCATCGATACACCAATGTTCATTATTTGTTTTATTGATAAAACCAGTTAACCAAAAATATTATTAATTAATTAATTACTGTAATAAAAATAATATTGTGAATTTTTGATCCTTAAGTAAAGACTTTTTTAACCGAATTGATATCGAACTAAACTATAACTAAACCAAACCAAATTAAGCCGAATTAAACCAATTTGAACGCAAACCGAACCAAACTAATTTTTGTTGAGATTTGCTAGAACTTTATTAAACTTGAATTAACCAAACCACACCCGATATACAAGCATCTTATGTTGAGGCCAACGTGAAGTCCTACATTTTTATATACAAGTATAAAACTAAACTTAAGAAACAAGATTCGTAAAACTGGATACGTCTGTGCCATGGCTTCTTTTCTAGGGACTGGATAGTCCGTATCACACATGTGTATAGGGAGGTTAATCGTCTGGCTGACGGATTAGCAAACCATGCATTTACTCTTCCGTTTGGGTTTAGTTTGTTAAAGTCACTGCCGAGTTGCGTTATTTCGATTCTGGCGGATGATGCTCGAGGTGTTGATTTTGTTCGAAGTGTTTATGTTTGAAGTGTTTAAGTTTTAATAAAATTGAGGAGACATTGTCTCCTCTCCCCCACCAAAAAAAAACAAGATCCGTAAGAAACGGCCTCCTCTGTTCTGAAAAGAATAGATCATCAATAAATAAATAAAAAAATTGCACAGAGGAACTACTTTTATTTATATATTTATAACAAAAGATATAAAAAAGACCAAGCTTAGCTGTATTCCCATTTATAATAAAGGACTTGCTATAAAATATGCAAAGGGTAAAGGAGAAGAAGAATATCACAAACCCGAATCCCCATTGTAGCAACCATGAGTTCTGTGGGTGTATTCCGTAAGGTGGATGTTGATGAAAAATCATATTGGGTATACACATTAACACAAACAGATAACCCAGCCTCCTCCACTGAAACACCACCTTCAACTTCTTTTTTCTGCCCTAGTGCACGTGTGAGATTTCTAAAGTTAAAACTAAAGGAGAACAATGCTGATGATGTTTACCGGCTTCATCCAGTTATTTCTCCCGCTCACTTCCCCAGCACAAGAAGCGGTAATCAACAAGGCGAATCTTTGCTTGATTGCAACCACGATAAAATATGTAAGCTCCCTGTAGTTCATCTCAATGATGTTGATGACGAATTCAAGTGTGGTATATGCAGAAGTTCATGGGTCAGCACAAGCTATTATGCATGTCTCCAATGTCAGGAAAAGTTCCACAAAGAATGTGTTGAGTCTCCACCTGAGATCAGACACCCTTCTCACCCCTTTCATCCTCTTCGACTCTATCGTGAAGGAAGTGGTAAGGAATGCAATTCTTGTGAAGAAAGTATCTACACCAAATTGTATTATCAGTGTACTACCTGCAAGTTATTTATGCATCCAAGATGTGCGATGAAATCAATACCATTTATTGAAGACCACCCAAAGAGCCATCCCCACCCTCTCAGCTATTTCCCTACACAAGCTTCTTTAGTTTGCCATATATGTGGCATGATCAACAACCTTGATCCCACATACATCTGTATCCAGTGTATCTTCGTAATCCATAAAAAATGCCTCGGTTTCCCACGTGCCATACGGATATCTCGTCACCACCAACGTCTCTCTTTTACTCCTTCTCTTCCACCTGGAAAATTGTTTTGCGGAGTCTGCCATCGACAGGTGGACAACAATTATGGCGCATACTCTTGTAGTAAAGGTGAAGCTTTTTTTGCACACTCAAAATGTGCGTTAGACAAAAAGGTGTGGGATGGAAAAGTTCTCGATGAAGTACCAGAAGAAGATGATATCATAGACGATGGTGAACCGTTCAAAAGGATAGCTGATGGGATAATACTCCATCCTTTTCATAGTCACAATCTGCATCTTGAGATCAGCGAAGCTTATGACGAAAACAAGCTTTGTCGAGGGTGTTGCGTTGCAATTTACGAAGGTCAATTCTATTCATGCATGGAATGCGACTACATCCTCCATGAGAGTTGCGCAAATGCTCCACGCATGAAACGACATCCTTTACATCCATATCCACTTACACTAAATGTTGCCACCATCGGACCTGATAATAACGAAGGTATATTCCGTTGTAGTGTTTGTTCTTATTATGGTACTGGCTTCTTTTATAAGCATCAGATAGGAGAAACAAGGTTCCAGCTTGACTTGCGGTGTGCCTCTATTACTCAACCATTTCATTATCAAGGCCACAAACATCCTTTATTCCTTCCTTTGGAACCCCGGCCGGAGGCACGTTGTCAAACGTGCAAATACCAAAGCTACAGTTGGAAAGTTAACTGTTGCATTGAATGTGATTATATGATATGTTTCCGTTGTGCTACCTTACCATACAAGGTTAAGTATAAGCATGACAGTCATTTTCTCACAATTTGCGATGGGAAAGAGGCAAGTGATGAACCAGATTGGTGTGAGATTTGCGAAGGCAAAATAGAAGCAATAGAAGAAAGAGTGTATTACGGGAACCAAACAAAAGAATTGCGATTTTATAAATGCGATGACTGCTGCAGGACTCTTCATGTTGAATGTTTACTTGGTGTAAACATTTACATGAAACCTGGTAATACGATAAATGACTATGTTTATTTTACCAAGTACTCATTTGAAACTGAGTGTACAGAGTGGATAAAGGTTCGGATTCTTCTCAACAGTTCTCTCTCCCGACCAATTTGCACTGGATGCAATCGCCGTTGTCCGTTCCCAGTAGTTTACCAACAGTCTGAAAACGAAATATTTTGTTCTTGGGACTGTATTGGATATGCGACGTGGTGACTGAGCATCGAACGAGTTCTCCGTTTTTTTTTTTGTTTTTTTGCTTGTAATTTGAAATATTTTATGTATCGTTCCTTTTTTTTTCTTAATTTTCATTGTGAGCTACATATTTTTTTTTTTAAAAAAAATATTATATGTTTTCATGTCCTTGAATTTTAGCCACAATCACCTAGTTAACCCAAAAAAAAAAAATCATTGTCAGTTGGCTTGGCTTTAATATAAAATATAATAATTAGGAACTTTGGTTAAATATACAAAACTAGCAAAAGATGGTGAAACTTATCTACGAAACTGCATGATATACGTCGTTTTCGTGGAACTTGAGGCTATTGTGATGGATTATCCTCATCCAAAATACCTTTTGACAGAGTCAAACAAAAAATTTCTGAATGGGTGTTTTTAATCCCTAATTTCTTAGATATTTTCAAAATACAGGTTTTACAGCACCAAACAAATTAAAAAATTTGTGGCAATTTATTGATCTCAATGAGACGACCTGCAGAAAGCCAATTATACAACCCAAACAAGGTTGATGCGCCATCTTTAGTTTGATCTCTACCGGATAAAAGAAAAAGCTAGGTTTCGATTATTAATCAGTTTAATCGATTTTTTTCCATTAAATGTTGTTATTTTTTTCTATTAACTTTGATATTTAGGGTAATTGTTTTTTTTAGGACTCGAGTATAGACTTCTAAAATTTTGTTGGCAATTTAGGAATCGAGTATAGATCCATAAAATAACCAGTAGACACGAGAGAAATTGCTAAAAATATACCATGAGTCCAAATGTAAATGTATACCTTAAATTTAACTTTTTGTAAAATAAGTTAGAGGAGTACAGAAATTATTATTATCTCATACATGAATAAACAAAAAAAAACGGATGAAAAAGTCTGCAATTATTAGCGGAGCAGACTTATAAAAAAGTCTTCTATATTATTAAATTTTAGATTTAAACTTAAAAACTTATATAAAAAAAAATTTGAAACTGAAATTTGTTTTTATAAATCAAATATAAACAAGTATGATCTATATAAATTAGAATTTAATAAAAATAAATCATTTTAAACCATCTAAGATAAAATATAAAAGTGAATAATTCTAAATAGGGTTACAAACTTTTTTATAAGTCTGCTGAGCAAACTGAAAAACAAGTCTACTATAACGGTAAACTTGATATTTTTAATTTAAAAATTATATTAAAACTTTGTGAGCAGAAATTTGTTTTCAAAAATCATATATAAACAATTATGAGGTTTATAAATTAAAAATTAATATAACCGAATCAAATTAGAACAACTTATTCAATATAGTTTTAATTTAGGGTTCATAGACTACGTTTTGAAGTATGCTCAAACCAGAAATAATTAACCTAACCGAATTTTTTTTTAATATAGTATATAAAGGCTCTGATTGGTAGCAAATAAAGTTCGATTGGGACGGGCGCATTCCATCCAAGCCATAAATTTGCTTTTAGTAATAATTTTACCGCGTCTGACGTCGGTTTCGCCAAGAGATAAAGGAAGATGGTAACCCATCATTTCTGGTACAAAAAAAAAACATATGTAAGTGTAAACCTTAATTATTAAAACTAAATATATCGAGAAAAACTAAAAACCTGGTATGTTAGTTTTCAAAACCAACGATCGAGCTAAATGGACTGTATTTAGAAGTAATATGATAAACATTCGTCCAAATTCTGATACCTATATATATAGTTAGTACTATCTAGGGTTTTTAAACTACCATACCAAACCAGTTAAGAAATATTTGTTTACTGTATACGAATTTATCCTAATAAAACCAACTATAAAAATAAGTGGAAAAAGTTGCAAACAAATATATGACACCATTAACTTGGGTAGTTATAAATATGATGAACCAAATCTAATTAATATTGTTCATTTAACACAATAGTTGTTTCAATTTAAAATAGAAAACATAAACAGTTACCAAATATATAGGTACATTATTTTACTTAAGTAGTGATATCAATATATTTTTTAATATCGAAAAGCGAAAAAAGTATTAAACATAATTATAAGAGAATATGCTTTGTCAGTTGGAAATGTGATGAACCATTAAACTACTTAATAAGGATAATTATACTGTATAATTGATTAAAATATATTTAACAAAATCTAATTACCTACCATATATTTCGTTAAACTTTTGAAGCCTTATAGATTTTTTCATAACTTGTACTTTTCCTCTTCTTTGAACAGGTAAAATCTTTTAACATAACTACAAATTATTGGGTAGCTTAAAATTTTCACACTAATTACAATGTTCATATATTAATGCAAATGAAAATAAAAATAAAAATTGGCGCTAAATTTGGGAAAACGATATAGATAAACAGTTCGACTTTCAGTTAATAGATTTATATTTGTTACACATTTTGATTTTCAAACCTTATATAAACAAATTTTATTAAAGAATTATACTGGATATATCGTTTTTTTATAGTAGTCCAATTCTATTGTAACGCTGTTTACTTACTATGTGAAGTGATAGATCAAAAAAAAGAAGAGAAAAACTACTTATACTGAACGGATTCATCGCAGATGCATAAAAAATACTGAGAACTGACCAATATATTTTGTTCTTCTTTTTAACGATATTTTTTATACATCTGTGAGAAATCAGATCAGAATATCAGTTGTATTATCGATAACTTGATGAAATTTCTCTTATGCTGTTTATTTATATAGTAAATAGAGGGTTACTATTCATGTTGTTCTGTGTGTTTAATATTTCCCAAAAGTATTCTGTTATAAAAATATTAACTACCATTTGACCGAAATATCACAGCTTTCCAAATAAGATGTTTTCAAATATATGGATTGTTTATTATTTAAAATAATAGAATATATTTTAAAATTTGAATAAGTAAATAGATGATATATACTTTTGATTTATATCCATATATATTCAATAAAAATGTATGAACTCAGAATTTATATATCTCTTACATAATATTATTTAAATGGCTTTCTATAACTGTAAAATATATCAATGTATTATAAGTAAATGTTCAGTTATGTAATAATATGTAGTAATATATTACGACTAAAAGTTACTTATTAGACCAGTTATTTTATAACAAATAAAAGTTCTTTCTTATGTGTGTCAGTTACTTTAAGATCATTTTAAAAATAACAGTAACATTCGACATAGTTTCAAAGTCTAAGTTCACCGACCAATAAAAATAAATATGACATAAAAAAATACAAACAGTTTATAACAATCAACCATTCTCATAGAACGGCATGACCCACCCACGATACTCATCTTCAACATTATTAAAATCATTTGTGTAGTCCAACCTGAAATAATTTAATAAAATATTTATTATTAAACAATATCTAACAAAATGTTTCTCATAAACAAAAAAATTTAAAAAGTGCATATTTTCTTCTAATTACATGATACGTGAATTCTCTACTTCCGGAATAGGAGGATCAAAGTTGTCATTGGGAAAAATATGTATGTCATCTGCAATATAAAAATTTAATTTAGCCCTTATGCATAATACAATCGCAGTAAACACTAAAAAAATTTAAATTCATATTACCTCCATATGGTCCAACCTCCCAAAATCTTAATACACATATGATTACTTTGTCTCTAGGTTTTGTTAGCCAGAGCTCTTCAAACTTGACAGCATTGTTACCAAATGCGACACATTTGATATCAACACACCTATGAAAATATGGAAATATATGTATAACAACCCAATCAAAATAATTACGATTAGTGAGGAAACCCATGTAATTTACCATTTGAGAAAATTAGTATAGATGGTTACGTACTCAAAATTCTGAATCGTAAATTTTATACACTTATTGGTAGCAATCCCTTCTCTCCCATATTTCATCCCTCCATGTTCAGGCAATTTGTAAACTTTTACTATGCATCCTATCAATTCAACTATACAAATGGTATTTCATATATGTTATACGTCTGTCAATTACATATAAACGTATAACATATGAAAAATAAGAAAGATGAATACGTACCAGTTTTGGATGATGTAGACAACAACATTGGCATTAATTCGGTGAATTTTGAAAAAGAATACATACGATCTTCAGATTTTGGGGATGTCATATGAAACCGAGTATCATCAGTTATAGATATCTGATATCTATTGAATTTTGCATTAGATGACGATGAAACTTCATTGATGCAAAATTTACGAACGAAATACCAATTTCCCTTCGAACATTCATTGTGATTAATAGACATTATATTCCTAGGAATTGTAGCAACAATTCTATCACCCTAGAAGAAATTGAAAATACCAAATCAGGAAATGGGATTTGAAATTATCTGAAATACATGTAACGCTTATAGACCCAAAATAGTAATATATGGATTTAGTGATTGAAGAACTTACATGTTTGTCTGCACAGACCATTGTTGCTTTATAGTCACTCGAATCATTATCTTCAACAATTTTCTTAATGATTTGAATGCATATGCTGCATCCTTCAGATGATAAGGTAATTTCAGATATTCTTTCACATGGAGACATTCTTCCCGAGAGAATACAAAATTCAAAAACGTTAATGGATATGTTAACAAAGAGTGTTTTCTATTTTACAATATCTATATATATAAAGATTTTATAAGTAACGATTAAACAATTAGGATATTTCGTTATTTAAAAGTACCGTTTAATCAGTAACCGCATGAGTATAATATATAAAAATATTAACCATAATGGCCATACATATAATTTTAATACAATTATATCCTTAAATAATTACTCAGTTAATCATTCATGTATTAAATAATATCATATCATTATTTGATAAATAGTAATTTGTATGTAGATAAACAATATGAATAATATGACGAGTATTTATTTAAACTACTCATATATTATACTTCTATTATTTGATGCAAATTGATAAAAATGTATAACATGTGACTGACGAACATAATATGCAAAACTCAAACATATTTTATTAATTCAACTTATAGAAACAAATAATTAACCATAAAAAAATATCCGAATGCTCAAAATATTAAACCAAATATTGGAAAAGAGAAAGTTATTCAATTAAAAATTGAATAATAACAAATTCATAAACTACAGAATATATGGGATCACATCTTCCCATTTTTGCCTCCCTCTCCCAACTACATTACCACCACCACGTCCTCGAGTTCGTCCATTTGCAACACATTCATTGGATTCACTTGTAAGAAGACCGTTCACCAAACACCATCACTTTTCAGTGTATCCTCATCAATCACTTCATTCACATATGTCGTTTCCACACTATTCCCACTATTACATGACTTCATAGACGATGAGGATGAGTCGACTGAATCTTTAGGATCATCTCGCTCACGCTTTGATAAAGGAGTTTTGATATTGCCAGAAACATCATCCGAAGACTCTTGGCTATGTGTGTTCATCAGTGATGCCTATAAATAAAAAAAATTTCAAGATATAGTATTGTCCCAAAAATATAAAAAATCCATTCACATGATATGAATTTTACCTGGTCGCCAGACATGAGTAAACTCTGATCACTCCCATCTTCAGATTCATTCACCTCATCAATGGTGATAGTCAAAACCTGTTTGCCTTTCCAAACATTTCCGACCTTGTATGTATTACTACCACCGTAGAGATTTTCTTTCTCAACACAAATTAAAAACTGAAAAGTCTTCCCAACCAAGTTTTGCAGTGCATCAGAAACGACATCTGGATCTTGTATCTATGTTGAAAAATATTAAGTATTCGGGAAATGATTTTTTAATATAAAACTCTTTGAAATAAAATACATAAAGTGTATAATACCTCATAGTATGTCCTTTTTAAAATTTTATCAGCAGATTGGTTAACAATATCCTTTGCATTTGAATCAAAAAGAAAACATTTGATCTTGCTCGTGTTATCCATTACACAAAGATGGAGTTTGTATCTACAATATAATTTAAATGTAAACATGTGATTATATGTTTTTGGCAAACAATTTGTTATTTAGTAATTTATAAAATTTAGTTACCTCGCACTGACAGATGAAACTTTGGCATCACATGTTTCACATGAATAAAACTTCTTAGTTTTATCAAAAAATTTCTCGTCTTCACGTTTTGGGATTTTGTAGACCTTTTTTCCCACACTTAGTGCAAACCAAGTAAAACCATGATCAATCTGTATCAACCGCGTATACAGTACACATGATTTTACATTTTCCAACCTGAATATTTAACAATAGAACAGTCACCATAATTGCATAAACTGTATAGATAAACTAACACATAAAAGTTAAGGTTTGAGTTATACCTTTAATTTAGTCGATACCATATATAAGGTTTTATACGTTTTAAGTATTTTATGTTATTAGTTTTATATTAAAAAATCATTTCCCAAAGACATATCATTTTATCAACATATAATAAAGTTATGACAACTTTGTTATATATCTCCAGTTAATCTTGCAGTTCAGCAATAGTCATCATTGGAAACTGATCAAAATTACTCTCATCATCATAAGAAATCCTCTGATGTGGCTTGCTACTCAAGAAAGTAATATTTCCGCCATTTGCAGGTAAACTTCATATTGGAAAATTTTTTTTTATTAATAATCACATTGTCAAAATATGTGTGTGGTATATAAATAAATTGTTTACCTATTTTTGAAATCAATAACATCTGGATCGTTAAGATCTATGAGCACCTTAGAGGTTTGGAAAGAACTGGTAATTTGACGTTCACCTATGATAATTTAAACAAATAATCAAAATGAATTTTATTTTATGTTGAAACAACAATTTTGTAATTAAATATTTTTACCTCTAAACACATTGATTTTTCCAAAACGGATTACAATGATGACACCACGTTCACTAGCATTCTGACACGCCGAATAGACTTGCTCACCAAATTTACCCCAAAATGTGCATGGTAAGCGCTCCTCTCTATATATAATACGGTTCAATTAGATTAGAGTAAATATTTAAAAGGATAAAAAACGTTAACCGTATATACTCACTTTGCATTCCACAAGTTGAACTCAAGCTTGCTGATATCCTTGTTCATGACAGGGATTGTTTCCAGTTCACGTACACTTTCAACTCGTCCAATAACATCTGGTATTTTGAAAAATGAAGTCAGATGAATACATATATAAATGTAATAAACTAACTATATAGATAAATGAAAACTCACCGATCAAAAAAATTGTACTTGTGGCATCGTTCAAGATTGTATCATAATCTAAGAACTAAAAAAATCGACTGTCAGATCGATTAGCACTTTTGCTGACAACGGTGGATAAAATGAAGGATATCTTGAATTGATGCTTTGTGGCCCGGTATTGACCTGATGCCTGGTTCAGTGAAAATTTCTCGATGAACTTCCATTCACCAACAACCATCAACCGCTCAAAACAATGCAACAGGTTTTTCTTGACAGTAGTGTGGACTTTGGTACCCTGAAAATAAAAATTGTTTATAAGTAAACCATTAATAGTTAGTAAAAAAAAATGTAATTACACATTCACTTTGATCATACCATTTCATCTGCGAGAACGATTTTGAGAGACTCTCCACTCTTAGTCTGGTATTGCTTCCAAGTGTGAAGCACCTTCACCTGCACCACCAAGTCTTGAATGGCTTTAAGTCAGCCAAAGGGGTTAACCCTATGTTGGAAACCATTGCAAAGAATTGAAGTGAACTAAAAGTTAAGAAAGTTGTAGATGATGTGGAGTGAAATGGAATACGATAACGTCTTTATAGTGAAACAGTATAGGACTTTCGCAATACCGTTGAGCTGTATGTAAATTGGCGGCCAAGTATATTTTTTTCAATTCAAATTGAACACAATATCGATTGGAAATAGCGAATCTTACTTTTTTGTAAAGTAGTTGTTATTGAGTATCTATACGGTGATGCGAAATAAATGAGATAATATTCAATAACAAACTAATAGCATATTCTCATATATTGATATTTAGCAATAGCTCAGAATAAAAATTGAGGATTTTGTACAATGCCGTTAAGAGGTAAGATACATTGGCGGCGAAGTATAATTGTTTAACTAAATTAAATACAATATTATGGCAAATAGCCAAATACATCATTATTGGAAGTTGTTATTATTGTGTTAATATTCGGGTATGCGAAAAAATGATTTGAAGATTTGCAGATTTTCTCTTATATTTTGAATTCAAGATTCTTTCATGCGTAATGTTCTTAATATGTAATCATATTTATTGCAATATCTATTTCATTTCTTCCGATTATTAGGAGCTAAATATTTCAAAGGGATTACATCTTTAAAAATCATTAACTGCCTAAAGTACAAAACGGGTCAAATTAAAGGATCCATGTCCTTTTAAACGGGTCATTTTTAAAAGGACGTGGATCCTCTTTGGTTTGAGTTTTTTTTTTTGTTCGTGGGATACATTTTATACAATGACATTCATTGTAATATACCACGTAACACCGAGGTCAATTTCCTAAATGTACTTCTCCTTTAATATTATAAGATTACCAACGATACGACAATTTACCAACAACAACAAGAATCCTATATATTAAATGAGAATGTAGTTTAATGAAAAATCTGATTTGTTTTAATTTGGTTGGCTTAGAAAAGCTCCTTTGCCAACGTCAGTGATGATGTTTATTCCACATCAAATGTGACATGGCAAGGGCGCTAGTTCTGCGCAATTTCATTGGATGCTGATGCTGATGTGTAATTTCTGTCCAAGTTTTTCTGTTTTTAAAAAAAATAGAAAATCATAAACGGATAAACATGCGGATCTTTATACCCGACCCGGCCCAATTATCTGTATTTTAAAAACATCCTTTGGCCCAATACTTCATACAAACCCATTTATCAAATTTTTGAAATTATGGTTTTAAAAAACTTTTCCGCGTAATTTTTTACCAAAATAAAAGTTACATTAACTATTAGCAAGATTTACCGGAGTTAATATAACAGAATATACAGAAACCTCAATATTTCAAAAAGAAACAAGAATTTATCTTACATTTTAATACTATACGTCAATTTTGGCAATTAAATCAATTTGAATATATTGATTCTCTAATATTTCTGCAACAATACATACTTCTAGGCACATTCTGAATATCCATATTTTTCATTTCATTCTCTTTTTCAAAATAATTTCAATCCTGCCTAACATCAATTTTAAATGTTCTCATTGACTTCCTCTCCTTATATATACCACCTATCCTAAACCTTAAAACTCTACCATTCTCATTCACAAAAATGGCTTTAGTTCGCAGACGTTTGGCTGCTATAGTTCCATTTGCCAAATTAGATCAATCAAGTGAAATTCAGAAAGTTAGAGCTACTATATTTTCAATTTGGAAAGTCAAGAACAGGCAGTCTAGCTTTGTTATAGAAATGGTATTGGTTGACGAAGAGGTTTGTATGCGATCTTATGTATTTTGTTTATTGTTATTTAATCAATCTATAGATTATATAGTAATACTATTTATGTGTGATTCATAGGACACTAGGATTCATGATATATCATGGTTTTTATGGTTTTTAACCATGGTATATGTCTTATTTATAGTCTTTTTAGTGTCTTTTGAGTCTTTTGGAGTCTTTTCAGGTCATAGGTACGTTTGGAGCTTAACTGGAGATTTTGGAGCACTTTAGAGCTTAACAAGGATCAAATTCGTCAAGTATGGATTTTGTGCTTTAGTGACGCTCGACACCATGGAGAGTGATGCTCGACACTTGTCAGAGAAATAAGGAAAAGGCGATTTTGTTTCCTGTTTGAAGAAGGAGTTGGGTCCAAACGTTTTCAAGGAAGCCCAAGACGTGTCTTAGAGATATATATAGGATTTTTATTCCCTTTTTACGATAACCTTAGATTTTTGAGAGAGAGATACTCTGAGTTTTCGGCTTTTGCGATTTCTGAGCTTTGGGAGACAAGTCTGAACTCTATTCGTTTAGAGAGAAGATTTCGAACCCCTTTATCTATTTCGATTTAATCTATTGCTTTCTATTCATCATGTTTGTTGTTTCAATAACCATGTCTGAGTAGATCACCTGTTAGGTTTAGGGTTAATTAGGGTTTTCTTTGAATGTTTAATTAACTTGCTAGTTAGGGTTCATATCTATTTGTTCTTCACCTTAGGTTGTTCTTAAAGCTAATTCTGGATTGATCACCTAGAACTTAGATCTTAGGTTGCTTAATTGACACGGAAGTGTAATTGAATAACTGGAAAGAACCTAGGTTGAGCAAAGTAATTATTCGCAAAGGAATTTGGTTTAGTTGCTTTGTGAACATATCGAACTTGTGCATTAAGGCTGGTTTAAATCTGTAGGATCTGCAAAGGAATTTGGGATTCTAGGATTTTAACTTAGATAATTCTCACAACGGAAGTTGGTTAATTATAATTCTGTGTTTCGAGTTCAAGAACCGAGCTTAATAACTGAACCCTGATTAGTTAAGTTGATCTGCATTCATTGATCTCCTGAAAATCACCCTAGACCTAGTCTTTATCCAATCGAATTTACAAACCGTTTTCCTTGCTGTTTTATTTATTTCTGTCGCATTACTATTTGTTTCGCATACTTCAGCTTAGCGTAACTCCATCTACACAAGGTTTATTGAGTGATCTCTTGTCTCTGTGGTTCGACCCCTAGATACTACAACTGCACATCTGTGCTCTTGCAGAGTAGCTTAGGGATTAAACTTTAAGCAGATCAAGTTTTGGCGCCGTTGCCGGGGACTTGATTTCGCCATTAAACCTAGTTTTTGAGTTTCGACTAAGTTTTTCGACCTAGTGTCGAGCGACAGCTCGCGCGACACCTTTTCTTTTTTTATAACCTAATTTACTTATTTCGTTTTCTCTCTTTGTTTTTGGTGTTTCAGGTTTATGCATACTCGTGGAACCAGAAGCAACAAGGACATGCCACTAGTGAATTTGAGCAACGAAGAGCTAGCTGAGCTAGAGCGAACGAACAAGAAAGCAAGGGATCCGGCAATGATGGAAAATGCCAATGGACTTGTTCGTGATGATGATGGAATCTGGAGAGACCAAGAGGGTCATGTGTGCAATGCGAGAGGCCAAAGGCTTGATGGATATGGTAACATCATTCCACCAGCACCTTTACCAGTGGATGTTGTTGACCAGAATCCACCACCTGCACCGCGTGGGAATGCTGTGATCGTTCCACATCAGAGGAACGCTCCAGAAGATCGGAATGTGAGGGAACCTGCACCTGCAGCTGGTCATGGACGAACACTTGGAGATTACAACAGGCCTGAGCAGTTCTATGCAAATCGTTCTGCGATTCGCGCCCCTGCGTTTCAAAGAAACGATTTTGAGCTGAAGCATGTGTACTACACTCTTGTTGGCCAGCACTCCTTTCATGGCCACTCTCATGAGCACCCTATGGATCACATCGAGAGGTTTGAGGACTTGGTCACCAGCATCAAGTACAATGGAGTGTCCAATGATTTCCTCCTCTGCAAGCTGTTTCCTTATTCTCTTGTTGGAGAAGCAGCTAACTGGTTGAAGCAGTTGGAGCCAGGATCACTCACTACTTGGGAAGAGACCAGGAATGCTTTCCTGCACAACTTCTTCAATGATGCTAGGTCTGAGGAATTGAGGACGAAAATTTCAACTTTTTCTCAAGAACCAACTGAGGCGTTCAAAGCTGCTTGGGTGAGATTCAAATCGTACCAGCGAGATTGCCCCCATCATGGCTTCAGCGATGTGCAGTTGCTGGGTATCTTCTTCAGAGGTATTGATTGGAGGTATCAGATGGCTCTTGATGCAGCGAGCAATGGAAACTTCAACACCAGATACCCAGACGAAGCTGTTGAGCTCATCGAAAACTTGGCATCTAGCAATAATACCAAGAATGCAGACTATCAGCGAAGGAAGCAGGTTGGGAACATGGATGGATCACAAATTGCTGAGGTGAAGGCTAAGCTTGACTCTGTGCATAGCCTTCTAGTGGGTAAGAAGTCCGTCCGATACGCTGCAGAAGTTAAGAATTTCGAACCAGATGAAGCACTTGAGGAAGAGGA
Source organism: Eutrema salsugineum (assembly GCF_000478725.1). Taxonomy (NCBI): domain Eukaryota; kingdom Viridiplantae; phylum Streptophyta; class Magnoliopsida; order Brassicales; family Brassicaceae; genus Eutrema; species Eutrema salsugineum. The sequence continues at coordinate 15,093,408 of NW_006256829.1, forward strand.
TGTTAACTTCATCAATGGAGCTGGATTTCAGGGTCAGAGATTTGGTATTCAGCCAGGAAACATGAATTACAGTGGAAATAATCAGAGGAGTACCTTCACAGGTAATCAGAACTCTTCTGATTATAACTCCAAACCTCAGTACCAGACATCCTACTCCAACAATAGTTTTTCAAGGAACTATGGTTCTCCTCCTACACAAACTCCAGATAATGAGGTGAAGTCTATGCTGGAACAGATCTTGGAAGGTCAGCAGAAGATGACTGTGGATTTCAATAGGAAGATTGATGCTCTGTATCTGGATCTGAATGGAAAAATTGAAGCTCTGAACACTCATGTCAAGAACCTTGATACTCAGGTTGCTCAGACTGCAGAATCTGTAAAAAGGCAAGAAGGATTCTTTTCTGGGAAGACTGATACCAATCCTAGGCATTACTGCAGTGACATCTCGTTAAGGAGTGGTAAAAAGTTGACTCCTGTGCTTAAAAAGGGTGTTTCTGAGGATGAAATCGTGGAGTTGGACGAATCTGAAGAAAATTTCGAAACTACAGAGCCAGTGTCGAGCGACACCACCACTAGTGTCGCGCGACACCAATCGCAGAGTGAAGCTGAAGTTGTTCAGAATCCGAAACCAACAGAAGAAAGAGTCTACAAACCTAAGGTTCCTTACCCAATGAGTCCTAGGAAGTCCAATCAGGAGCTAGACGATGCTAGATGCAAGGCTTTGATGGAGAAGCTTGTGATTGAGATTCCTTTGTTTGATGCTTTGAAGATTGCTCCTACTTTCAGACACTATGTGAAGAGGATGGTGACTAATAATCTGAGTCATGAGGAAGGAGTGATGATGATTTCTGAACAAGTCAGTGCTGTGATTCAGAATAAGATTCCAGAGAAGCTCTCGGACCCAGGAAGCTTTGTTTTGGACTGCTCTATCTTCTCAGAGAGGTTCAAGATATCGCTGTGTGATTTTGGTTCGAGTGTCAACCTCATGCCATACTCTGTAGCTGTAAGCCTTGGAATGACTGATTTCAAACCAACTAAAATCTCTCTAATCCTAGCAGATCGATCTAAAAGAATCCCAAAAGGTGTCTTGGAGGATGTTCCGATTAAAGTTGGTGATTGCATAATTCTTACAGATTTCGTGGTTCTGGAATATGGAGAGGAACCCAAAGATCCTCTTATCTTGGGAAGATCATTTTTAGCTACAGCTGGAGCGGTGATTGATTTCAAGCATGGTAACCTTGATCTCCACTTGGGAGATACCATCATGACTTTCAAGATGGAGAAGCTGAAGGATCTAACCATAGATGGTCAGACATTCCAAGTAAGTGCAATACCTGAAGTGATAGTTGGAGATCAGAACGTGTTTGATGCTGAGAAGATGAGAGATCAACCTGAGTTGACGAAAACATCTACAGAACCAGTGACTGTTGTTGATCAGGAAGCTCAAAACATCTCACTCCATTCATCTCCACCAAAGCAAAGAGCACTTGGTTTTTCGATTGATGATATTGCAGGGAATAAGTCAAGGCCACCCAAACACAGATCTCACCCTGGTGCTATTCCTGCATTTCTTGGACGGATTCATGTGCTCAACGCTTACACACCACCATGGATGAGACGACTTTCACAGAGGCACTCTTTGCCACTGTCTGATCCACCAGATGCATAGTCTATTCATCAAGTCAAGCTAATGACTTAAAACAAGCACTTTGTGAGAGGCAACCCACTGGTAAGTCTGTACATAATTCTTTTTGTTTCTTTCGATTTTCGTTTTTCGTTTTTGAGTGCTAGGTGTAACAGATATGAAGTGGTTAGTGTCGCACGACACCATCATCAGTGTCGGTCGCACCAGTAAAAAAAAAGGAAATCAGGAAACCGGAGTCAAACCAGAAATTCGGGTGGGTATGCGGCAATTCGGTACGAGGAGAACAAGTGTCGCACGACACCATCATCGGTGTTGCTCGACACCATTATTGCAGCCAGGTAAATTCTCTGTTTTTACTGCATTTCTTTGGTTCCTTTCTTTTGTTTCGCCAACTTCGGACTAGATAACACTGGGGACAGTGTTGTTCAAGTCTGGGGGAGGTAGTTGCTGACATTGTTTTTGTTTTTCTTAAGAGTCAGTCGTGTTAAAACGTTTTTGAGTCCAAACTTGTTGGAGATTATGATGCTTTTCCTGGAATTATTGTGCTGACCTTTCATCTAAGTGACCATTGCTGCAGATTCAGTCTAGATCCGACTAATGAAAAATCAAAAGGCTAACCAGATGACTAGAGGCGACCATGTTTCCAACAGAGTCCACTAACCTGAGCTAATTTCTGAACTCTTCCTTTTACATCATTGATGTGACTGATGTTCATAGAGCTTGATTCCTCGTTCATACTTGAAAAATGAAAGCCTGTGTGAAATCTAATGTTGGTGTTTCTCTCCCTGTGACGAGCTAAAAAGTGAAGAAAGAAAGAAAAAGGGCGAAAATATTGAGATGGTTTTCGCTTAGGAGTGAAGGGCAAGGAAAATTTCCAAGGATCCCATTATTTCACTTCTAAGTAGGAATGATCACACAAAGGAAGGAAGCGAGGGGTAGGAAAGTTTCCTATGACCCCACTATTCGCTGAAAACCTTTGATACAAGGTAAGGGGACAACTCGGGGACTCGATGGCAAACACCATCAGTACTCGCAGTTTTACCCTTATCGAGTATATGCCATAAAAAACTTAAGAAGATGATGATGAGTGTGCGAAAAGAATAAGTCTGGGGGAAAGAAAAGTACTAAAGTGTGTATGGCTGATTTGTTTGAGTATAGTACGGGAAAGAGTCTAGAAGGTTCTTGGCATTGGAATCATCAGTGAGATCCAACGATGAGGGTTTATGGACAATGTTGTGGAATTTTGGACTTAATTTAGAACGCTGTGAATGTTTGCGGAGAAGTACATGGTGGTTCGATTTGGTATGATGAAGTAGTAGTTGAGTTGCAGGGTAATTGGTCAAAAGCGATGTTCCAAAGCAAGGTTGAGTCTCCATGTTTTCAAACCTCTTTCTCTTATTCGGTATTCTGTTTGCTTGAGGGCAAGCAAATGCTAAGTTTGGGGGAGTTGATATATCATGGTTTTTATGGTTTTTGACCATGGTATAGGTCTTATTTATAGAGTCTTTTTAATGTTTTTCGAGTCTTTTGGAGTCTTTACAGGTCTTAGGTACATTTGGAGCTTAATTGGTGATTTTGGAGCACTTTGGAGCTTAATCAGGATCAAATTCGTGAAGGGTGAAATATGTGCTTTAGTGTCGCTCGACACCATAGAGAGTGACGCTCGACACTTGTCAAAGAAATAAGGAAAAAGCGATATTGTTTTCTGTTTAAAGAAGGAGTTGGGCCCTAAAGTTTCCAAAGAAACCCAATACGTGTTTTATAGATATAAATAGGGTTTTTAATTTCTTTTGAACGACACCTTATATTTTCTAAGAGAGAACTTTTGTTTTTGAGAGCTTTTGGGGAGACAAGTCTGAAACTCTGTTCCGGAGAGAGAAGATTTCGAACCCCTGTTTATTAATCTATTTACTGCTTTCTGCAATCTATTCATTGATGTTTATTGCTTCAATCTTCATGTCTGAGTAGTTTGCTTGTTAGGTTTAGGGTTCTCATAAAGGATTTCATTGGATGTTAGATTGATTTGTTAATTAGGGTTCATATCTGTTAGTTCTTCACCATAGGTTGTTCTTAAAGCTAATTATGGACTGATCACCTAGAACTTAGATCTTAGGTTAATTGATTGACACGAAAGTGTAATTGAATAACTGGAAAGAACCTAGGGTGAGCAAAGTAGCTATTCGCAAAAGAATTTGGTTTAGATACTTTGTGAACATATCGAACTTGAGCATTAAAGCTGGTTTAAATCTTTAAGGTTTACAAAGGAATTTGGAATTCTAGGATTTTAACTTAGATAATTCTCGCAACGGAAGTTGGTTAATTATAGTTTCGTGATTTGAGTTCAAGAACCATGCTTAAACCTCAACCCTGATTTATCGATTTATCTGCATATTTTGATTTCCTGAGAAACACCCTGAGCCTAATTCGTTTCCATCGAGTTTACAACCGTTTTGCTTTCATTGTTTCTTTCTGGAGACTATTCTGAAATACTTTTCAATCCTCACATCAAAGAGGTTTCTGATTTTCTTGACTGTAATTTTTCTAATTGGTATTAATATAAATATGTTTTATGGTATATTTTAATCTTTTTTACAATTGATAACTTGAAATTATTTTTTGTCAGGCTTCCTTTTACCGATATCCGTGGAGATATAAGTTTAATCCCTCTTATGTACTTATATTTTCCTGTAACTGTTAAACATTCCCATTATATAATATTTTCCATAAAACTTGGATGGATTTGAACCTACTTTCGTATATTTGTAATGAAATATGTAGTATTTATTTATGGTAATGTATAATTGTCAATTTACTTATGTCCTTTAATATCATTGTATTTATTGTTTATATATTTTACATGTATATATGTATAGCTTTGGATATAACATATACCATCTATATATAATCCATTTGATTTTAGAAATGTTACTTCCTTTATAGACATTTTTTTCAATCGAATATTGCATATTTCCATAATAATAAGATATTACCAAAATATACTACTACAGTATAGTAACAGCCATTTTTCATATTATGCCAATTTTAGTACCATAACAATTTATGTAAGTAGACTTCAACATTTACATTTATTGCGAACCTTTATGAATTCTCTTGTTTATTATTATGCCAAACGATGCAATTATAACGCTTCTTATAGGCAATTTCATCTAATGCTCACTATTGATCTATAACAACTTTACGTATAAGAGTAAATTGAAATTAATTTCGACTGACATTTTCATGTCAATTTTGAAAACAGACGTTAAGCTTTTCTCATAACATTTAGAGTTGAGTGTAAAATATAAATTATCGATGTTTTAATGTTTGTGGATTATAGTCAATGTAACAGATGAGTTTCAATCTTACGAATCAATACATATATATGAGAAAAGTTTTAAAATAAATCATTTTTATTTGAATCAAGATAATACAACTTATTGTAGCAAACATGCTTAGATAATTCCAATAAACAGAGATAATTTTAGCTAGACTCCAAAGTTTCTCCTTCCACGTTTATTCTTATGTGCCTATAAGATTCAAAAACATATAATGTTGTTAACTTCAAACATATTAGTTAAACAAATCATTGTATTAATGAAATATTAACAGCTTACCCACTCCGATGTATCTAGGTAGCAGATCTCTTAACAAAGCCGCATTCTATACATTTCAAACCTATCTCCAGAATCTAGATAGAGATCGTGTTTTTCTTTCTTGCAACGTTCCTTTGGATCATCAGTCGATATTTCTCCATCAGCCTGCAGATATTACATATTGATATAAACATCCAATTACAGAAATACTCAATAAAACCAAATAATTTAAAGATTAAATTACCTCAGAAGGAACCTCGATGGCCTTCGCAGTTGATTTGCTTAGAAAATCATTCATCTATTTCCACATATTAGTTTCCTCCATCTCTGATTCAGAAATTGGAGGAGGTGATGGTGGTTCTTCCACACCAAATCTCATATTCAATGGCGGTGGATTAATTCTCAGTAATCTGTTTTCATCATAACTTTTTTATTGGTGATTCTCCATTTTTGTCTAATCTCTTATCAGGCGTTTAGGGTTGTAGAGAAATTTAAGAAGTATGTTTATAATCGAAGCAACTCTTATTTTATATAGGATAGGGTAGTTAAAAAATATTCAATGTCACCAAATTTCTATGTTTTCTTGGGAATACTGTTTCAACCAACCAGTTTAACTTTTTAACTTTCGCTTTTGATATATGGACATAATATTTACACAAGTCCTCTGCGTCCAATTCACACAACTGAGCTGATACAAAAATATTGAAAAGTTTGAATTTTCCTCTTTACAGTTGTATTTAAACCGCAATATATGGTAACATAATATTGTGCTCCGATAATTTTGAACTAATATTCTTATGAAGCTATTATGTATAAATTGAATTATCTAACCATATATTCTGGATTTTTATAAATATAATATGAAGGATGTTTATATATTGTTATTACTTTCTAAAACCAGATGTATATTGAAATCTTTAACGTATTCGTATATTCGTCTATGCCCTATTTAATCCATCTATATATTCACATCATACTTTTGTGAAATGCAACTTCATTTGTTACACTGAATAAAAATTCTCCTATTCCCCATTTCTACTGCTATGAACAGGATTGGTAAGCCTTCTGCATCCAACTTTAATCTATTAAGAATCCATTTGATAGAATTATAGAGACTTACCCTTTATAATTTATTATAAAACATTATTTGTTTCCTTTTAACTGTTTTAACAAGTTCTTTATGATTGTTTTCAGAAATTATTCAATTTCATCTACCAAGAACAAATTCTTCCAAGCGAAACAAGGTCGACAAACTAATAAAAAATACAAAATTTATTGCTTGGATGGAGTGTAACAAGATATACGCAACTGCCAGATTCCTGCTCTACACTGAATTATCTCATCAATTTGTCTAGAATGCCACATTGCATGAGTGGAGGCCACAGGTGAATGGTTCAGGAAATCCAACTATTCTTCAACAGTATTCAATTTATGATGAGGAGATTTTTTATTTGGGTTGTCTGTTGAATATCATCAGAGGTCCTTACAGTTATGAAGATATCCGAACATTTAATGGTGTTGTATACGACACCTTCAGAGAAGCTTGCTGTGCAAGGGGCTTATTCCCAATCAATTAGATTTTAAATGTCTTTCTTAATTTTAGTTATAAAACTGCATGCCAAATCTTTATTTTAATAAGTTACTTTCGTTTTGTTGTTTTTAATCGTACTCATTTTTACAGTACTTTTTATGTGAAATTTATTTAATACTAAAGTAAATCATCTACTAAATACTACATTTGCAACAGTTACATATTACATAATTAATACAGGAGTCAACCAATTAAAGCATTATAAAATATAGTGTAATTTATAATTTATAATTTAGTAAATAAACTGTTATCATTGTAAGTTTAAAGTTTGTTGATGCAGATTAATCGTAACTTATTTTTTAATAAGATAAATTATATCTCAATTTTTGGAAATCTCTCATCAAATTAAACAACTTTTAAAATTTTAATTTTAACTAAAATACATAATATAGATAAATGTGATTTTTTTTTGTTATTTTAGATAATTGCAAATCAGAAATAATAAATATAACAATCCTAGAAATTAGGAAAATCATTATATATTAACATTTCCCCTCCCAATTAAAAAGTTTGTATTTCTTACACAATATTGGTTCTCATACGAGGTAAATAATATTTTTTACACATTTAGAGTTTTTTTCTAAAACTTCCAGTGAATAATAATAAAATCTACATTAGCAAAAACTTATGGAAAACATTATACATTTATGTTTACCTACTGAGCAAAATTACTTGTATCTCACTCTACAAGAAGTACACAGTCAATACTCTATCCAGAATTTGGTATAAAGTACTAACGATGTACTTCCTGTCGAAAGTGAGCATTCACAAGTAACATAATTAAAATAACTCTGTGGCGACACAATGAATAAAACTACTTCTTCTGATGTGATTCTTCACAAATGCACAAGAAATATTATGTAGGAATAGATAATTTTTTCTTTCATGTAAACATTTTTTTTGTACGTCTGTGAGAAGATCACATCAGAAGAATAATTGTAGTATGGTTTGTGTTTGAGTGAGTAATTGTTTGCTTGGTTAGTTGATCAAAATTCTCTTCTGGTATGTATTTATAGAATTCTTAGAGAATGGCTTCTCATTTTTCATCTGTATGTTTCATATTCTCCAAAAGTCGTTTATAATTAAAAGATATTAACTAACATTTGACTGATTTATCACAAATTCCAAAAGAATATACATTTCGAAATAAATGAAGACATCTTCGCATATAATCTATAAAATATGGTCATAAATGTCACATTTTGATGAATAACTTAAAAACATAAAATTAATGTATGTATTCATAATTACATTTATTCTTCATCCACACTTTCTTCATTATACATACCTAATTATAATTACATAGAATTTATAACTGCAAATATGAGCCAAATTTAAGACATCATCCAATTCTTATACTAATAACCTACAATTCGGCCCAAAATTAGTAACATTGTACCCACACACACTGTAAACTATCAATATTATAAAATTTTGACCCAATAGCCTTAACATTATACCCAATAAAATTAAAAAAAAAAACGTTCAAGCCCGCACTGCGTGCGGGCCAGTATCCTAGTCATCGTTAAATCATTGTCTTCTCGACTTTATTGGACAATGTTTTTATGACGAAAAATTGTGTTCCTATATTACGATGATTTAACGATGATTCTTATATTAGTCAAAACTTTGACATTAATGCGATGATTGTTTACAGAAATTAAATCATCGTAAATAAAGAATCAATGGTAACCCTGTATTTTTTTTATAGTGCCCGCATACTTATGACCCATATAATAAGATTTTCAATTATATATTTGAATTTGAAATTAAGAAATTTATCTATATTAACATAAACAATATCTCTCTAAACGAATGAAAGAGTTAAAAAAAAATTGATCTATAACTTAAATCTGTTATTTTCTATTTTAATAAATTATGGATATTATATATTAAATCAGTCATTTTCTAATTTTCTATATATTATAAAGAGACAATTTGCAAGAAAATCTTAAAACTGGTCAAAATTAGTAAAATAGAGAAAAGGAGGAAACAATTGAATTCAAATTGGTGGTTTATTATTAAAAAGACCCTCAGCCACAGTTTCCCAATTTTTGGATCCTATTATCATTTTATTTAAATAAAAAGATAATACTGCAGATATTATCTGCCATTTCAGGCATCTATAGCGGTGTATAGGTCTGTTACTAGGTTTCTGCGGGCCATAGAAAATTTCCGCTCCCAAACTGCATTAATTGCGGTATCTGGAAGATTTTCTTTATGTATGTCGCATGTACATGTATGCATGTATGTACATGTTATTATGATTTTTTACCCTCTATATAATGAGGTATCGTTCACTGCTTTCAGATTATTAGCCTCCAAGAAACTAAACCAGATAAAATCCAAAAGTTAAAGTTGTCTTCTAGTTTGAGTGCGTCAAGAAAGATTCAACCGCTCTCGTTCGGTAAAGGAAGGACGATAGTTATCTTATAGTCTACAATATATTCCTTTTGTAGTCTATTAAATAGCCATCACTGAGCAATAAATGCTAATTTGTGTCTTACATACGGAATAAATGCTTTCACTTTGAGTCAATTGATTTTATGTTGAACTGATTCGGTTTTTATTTCGTAGACGGTTGAGAAGTTGGTGATGCTAGTTCGCGGGGTCTGGGAGAAAACTGAAGTTGGAGCATGGAGTTTTAATGTGGACAAGCAAGGAGAAAGTTTTGCAATCATGGTTCAAGAAAATGACAGCTTCGATAGTTTACTGAACAATGTCAGAGCTTGATATCAGGTTGATGTGGCGACAGATGTTGCTTTAACCTACCAGCTTCCTGACTGGATGTTGGTGCCGAGCGGACCCCCTACTCCACCAATCGATATTCTGAGCAACTCTAATGTCAAAATATTAATGGCGGTGAGGATGGAGGTGGCGGAGCTGCCGATTTTGTAACCATAGGTACAGAAGTTGTTAACCTCTACAACTTTCAGAAGAGATCTATGTATGTTGTTGGAGGACCTTCTACGCCGGTAGCTGCCCCAACGCCTGAGATACAGTTTGGGAGCCTTGATTACCGAAGTTAGAATAAGTTTACAGGTTACTACTTATTTCGTGTCTTCTTTTACAAACAAATCATTTTGGGGTTTTTTTGGTGAAGGAATACTCTCCATAGAGTATTTTCCCTGCAGCTACAAGGTTTTGAAAGAAATTTGCACACCGGAAGAGTTGAGCAAACTGGAGAAATTGTCAGTGGAACTAGAAGCTCAGCTGGTGGCCCAAAATTACGGAATCATACCAAACACTGTAGCAGCCGCTAGTTATAAACAATCGTCAGAAGGTTCAAGCAACAATCCCACAGATGGAGGTGCAACAGCTGAGGGAATCATACGGCTTACTGATGAAGAGGATACCAACATGGGTCTTGGTAGCTTCGATGCTGCACTAGCGAACCTGGCTTTGATGACTCCTGTGAAAGGTATGGAGGACGAGTACACACTTAATGATGAATTAAATTAGAAGATGACACGTTAACTATATATGTATTTGCAGTTATAACAGGGGGAGCTCTAGGAAACGTCACCCCAATAACTCTTAAGTTTAGTGGGGAGAAAGACAAAGGAAAGGAGACAGATAAAAGCATGGAGTGTGGACCGAATCTGGTGCTGACATTGGCGTGTCTGTCGTCGTCGGATAACAATGAACCAATAACAGATGATAGCGAGGAAGACGAGCTGGGAGAAGTCGTCTTCGTAGGTATAAAACTAGATGTCAGTTAAAAATATTTAGTAGCGTGTTATTTATTTATTTAACTGATAACTACGGATATGGAATAGTATATAATATAAGAGACATAAATGTTAACCAAATACTGAAGAATATCTCATGATAATTACACTAAGCCATATTTTTTATGCAGATGGAAAACTAATTGACTAAATATACGTAATATATAATAGTATAAAAAATATTGTAAACGTCAGGTTTTTAAAAGTTTTGTTTTTAAAAAAAAATTGAAATCATTGAAGATAACTAATACAGTTAACAAAACAGGAGATGGATTAAGCAGGACGGATGAGTTGTACATGGGCATGATGTTTAAAAACCAAGAAGCTTTCAAGCTGCACATGGCTATGTACGCCCTGCACAACAAGTTCTGGTTCACACACAAGAAGTCAACGCCTACCGTAACGGTGATTGAATGTGTTGGGAAGAGCTGCCCTTGGAGGGTGTATGCAGTAATTATGAGTGGGTCGGAGTGGTACCAAGTGAGGCGGGTGAAGGCCGACCATTTATGCACCATGGACGAAAAAGGGAACTTCCAAAGACATGCAACTTCGAGCATAATAGGGGACATGATGCGAGCAAGGTTTGCTGGCCGAGGGGCCGGACCAAGGCCTAGTGAAGTGAGGAAAATGATGAGAGCTGACCACGACGTCCCAATTTCATACTGGAAAGTACGTAAAGAAGGATATAGAACGACAGCTTTGAAACATGTTAAAATAAATGTTAGCTGGAAAATATTTTAATATAGGCTTGGCGATCTCGACAGGTGGCGATGGACTATGCGAATGGTACAAACGACGACTCGTACAAGTTGTTACCCTCTTATCTTCAGCAAATGGTTATCACTAACCCTGGTACAATGATCAACCTTGAGACAGAGATAGAAGAAGGAATGGGGAAACGGTTCAAATATCTTTTCTTTGCCGTTGGTGCTTGTGTTCAAGGGTTCAAGTACATGCGCAAAGTGATAGTGGTGGATGTCGAGAATTATAAAGGTTGACCATCATGCCCAAACTCATCGTAAAACACAACAGCTAACTTATGAGACTCAAAAGCCTTCACCTTGGAGGTAATGGTTCTACAACCTTCCAAACCAGCATTGGCATGAGCCTGGAATAGCAGCATCGCCGTGACAGCAGAATCCGAGTTAATCTTATTCTGCGGAATGCCGAGAACTCTTTCCAAGGAATACGGTTTCTCGTCACGCAACGCCTTTGTGCTTGCAGCTCGAACGAGGAAAGGGAACATATTGCAAATACTGGCGAAGTCTCTTTTCAGAGAATTGTCCGATCGAAAAGCAACATTGCATGCAAGCACCAAGATAGATCTGGAAGGAATGTTTACACAGACCCCAACCTAGTGTCGTTTGTCAAAATTGAAAGTGAAATACATAACCTCCGGAAGTGGGTGGCAAGGGTTTTCAGGTTCGAAGTAAGACATCAACGAAGTTTGGAACTTAAACTTCGAACAGTCTTTAACAGCAGTCTTCAAAAATTTGGCATAGTGATTCTTTATGAGGACAGGAAGTATGGTGTCGAAGAACTCTATCTTTGTGTAGTTCATCAGGTACATTTGGGGGCTGGAAATATGGCAGATATAATACATTAAGGCGTCCACCACCTGAAAACATATACGAAATCATAATGAATAGAGGTCAAAAGAAAAAACAGGAATGTACCTTAGGAGGAAGCACTTGTATCCTCTTGCCAATGCCAATAACATCTTTGGTACCAACAGTTGCACCCTCATAAATCTCCATAGAGCGATTACGGTATAAAATTGTGTAAGTGTTAGATACATGTGTGACATCTAACACTTTCAGTAACAATATACAAATAAAGATAGTATGTAAATTTAAATTTAGTGTACTATTACCAATCGTGAATGAGCTTTGCTTTCAGTTCCATGAAACGAGCACCATAGTTCATTTTTGGATCACAGAGCATTGCAAATCGCCTTCAATGCATTTGTCTGATTTAAACCACAATGAAATTTCTTATAAACAACTGAGGAGGTCTTCAATCTTTTTCTTTTACGAGGGAGTTGTTCCTCATTTTCTGCAACATTGTCGTTTAAATAGTCAGGCTCAGTGTCGGCAGGCTTAGTGGTTGTGAAAGTACAGTGTTACCTGGCGATTTCGAGGGAGCCTGCTTGTCAACATCTGACACAACAGCTTACTGGAGGTTTGAGGGAGAAGGCCGCGTTACAATATGAGGTTCATTAACTCCTCGAGGGAAGTGTCCATACACCTCTGGCTCGTGTATATGGCGAACAGAATTTGATATGCTTGCAATGACAGATTCCTGCAATGACTTCAAAGTGGCAGTAATAGCTTCTGTAATCTTCCCATACTGCAAGAGAAATGCAGCTTCAAGATCACTTAACCGGTTATTGAAACTCTGCAACTCAACTTTCAATTTGTCAGCAACGAGCTCAGCAATATTCTCTGGATCAATATGGGTAGAGGTTGACGAACAATCTGCAGATTTATCTTTCTTCTTCTTATCTTTGATTTCTTTCTCTTTTTGAGCCTTATCGCTGCACAGACGGACCAAGTCAGCAGAGGTCAAACCACTGGTAAACATGTACTTGGTAAATCAAAAACCTTCTCCAATAAGTTTGATACGATCCTCCCAAGGAAATTGCACTTGCTCGTTGGTAGGGGTTGATAAACTTGGCCAGATCGGTTTGATCGGAGAGATGCTAAGGGGTGAGGGGTTGCCTCGAAGGTCCTTAGGCCCAACTCGCGAGAAACAGAAACTGAACAAGGGGGTGAGAACACCAAGTGTTGATCTCGCGGGTCAAGGATGAACAGGCGTGAGACTTGATCTCGAAAATCCTGCTGCCCCAAAACTAGGTTGAACAAAATCGAAACAAGATGTAAGGAAGGCTGCGTCGAATCCTATGGACTGAATCCGATAAACCAAAATAAACTTTCAAGGCTAACCACCGAAGAAAGGAAACTCAAAGTAAACAAGAGAAAATCTCGAAATTTTATTGATAAAAAGGTGAATGAGAAAATACAAGGGATTATGGCTCTTTATATAGAGTCTCATAAGAAGTGCAAAAGACAGAAATAATAAATAGATACATTGAATACGATAAAGAACCACTCGGCTTCCTCGGATGACCGTTTGACTTCTTTTGCGTGAATGATCTTTCATCTTCTTGTAACGACTATTAACTAATTCGGATAAGGAAAAGATGTGGGCCTTAACATCATTAAAACCCCACCCGGTAACCCAATGGGACAAACCCGGATGCAAGGAAAAAGAGTATCAAGGGGCCACACCGTCCGAATAGGCTAAGAGTGTTACAGCTCGGTTGCTTAGTGTGGCATCCGTGAACTTGGCCATCAGCTCGGTGTATAACCTCCAAATGACCATGGACAGCTTCTTAGCTCGGGACCGTGTAATTGGACCAGTGAGCTTGGTCAAATCCGGACTTGGGTCGTTCACCTCGGCCAGCTTCCCTTCTTGAACCTCCATCTTACTTAGCTCGGCCATCTGGTCGAGATTTCCGGTCTCGCCTAGTCCTCCGGCCTGACCCTCAGCTCGCACCTCGTCCATGCTCGTATCATTCCCCCCCCTCTTGAAAAGGACTTGTCCTCAAGTCTGGTCCATCTGGAAGAAAGGGAACTAAGTCAGAAATATTAAAGCTTGAACTGACCGTATACTTACCTCGGAGGTCGATCTGGTAGGCATTGTCATTGATGCGGTTCAAGACCGTGAATGGTCCATCGACTCGAGGTAACAGCTTGGATTTCCGTTCCTCAGGAAATCTTTCCTTCCGTAGATAAATCCAAACTTGGTCGCCGGGCTCGAACGTTCTTTTGCTTCTCCCTTTGTTTGCTTTTTTTTGAAATTGCTCGGTTTTCCTTTGAATGTTCTCCTTGGCTTTCTCGTGCATCTGTTTGACCAGTTCGGCCTTTTTCTTGCCATCTAGATTAAGTCTTTCACTTATAGGCAAAGGGGTTAGATCAAGTGGGGTAAGCGGATTAAACCCATACACAAGTTGAAAAGGAGAAAACATTGTAGTTGAATGAACCGAATGATTATAAGCAAATTCAACGTGTGGCAAGCAATCTTCCCAAGTTCTAAGATTCTTTTTAATCACGGATCGCAGCAAAGCTGACAAAGTTCGATTAACTACTTCAGTTTGTCCATCAGTTTGAGGGTGACAAGTAGTTGAAAAACAAAGTTTAGTTCCAAGTTTTGACCATAGGGTTTTCCAAAAATAACTAAGGAATTTGGTGTCCCGATCTAAAACAATGGTTCTAGGAACCCCATGCAATCGGACTATTTCCCTAAAGAACAGGTCAGCCACATTTGATGCATCATCGGTCTTATGGCATGGAATGAAATGAGCCATCTTAGAAAATCTATCTACAACCACAAAGACCGAATCTTTACCTCTTCTAGTGCGTGGCAATCCTAACACAAAGTCCATGGATATGTCGGTCCAAGGCTCACTAGGGATCGGAAGGGGAGTGTACATACCTGGGCCTTGGCTTCGGGTTTTGGCCATCTTGCAGATCGTACAACGGCTACAAATTCGCTCCACATCGCGTCTTAGGTGCGGCCAGAAGAAGTGGTCTTGCACCACACTTAGAGTCTTAGCTACTCCGAAGTGCCCCATCAGTCCTCCTCCATGTGCTTCCCTAACAATTAAATCACGAAGAGAAGTGTTAGGTATGCATAACCGATTTTCATAGAAAAGATAACCATCACTTTGGTAGTATTTGCCATGGGCAAATTTGGAACTGGCTCGGTAGGCGTCCTGGAAGTCTGGATCAGTGAGGTAGGCATCCTTCATTAGTTCAAACCCCAGCACCTTCGCATCCAAAGTGGAAATCAAGGCATGTCGTCGAGACAAAGCATCGGCCACCACGTTCTCTTTACCCTGCTTGTACTGAATGACGTATGGAAAGGTCTCGATGAATTCCATCTATTTGGCATGCCTCTTGTTAAGCTTCTGTTGGCCCTTTAAGTGTTTGAGCGACTGGTGGTCCGTATGAATGACAAACTCTTTTGGCCACAAGTAGTGCTGCCAGGTTTGTAGGGCTCGGACCAACGCATACAATTCTTTATCGTAGGTTGGGTAGTTCAAGGTTGCTCCTCCTAGCTTCTCACTGAAGAAATCCACGGGTTTCTTCTCTTGCATCAGCACGGCTCCAATTCCAACTCCTGAGGCGTCGCACTCGATCTCAAAGGTCTTGAGAAAGTCAGGTAACACCAATAAGGGCGCATGGGTTAGCTTATGTTTCAAGAGCTGAAAGGCTTCCTCCTGCTGTTGCTCCCACTTAAACCCGACCTCCTTTTTAATGATCTCGGTCAAAGGCGCGGCTATCGTGCTGAAGTTTTGGACAAAGCGACGATAGAAGCCAGCTAGCCCATGGAAGCTCCGGACTTCTCCAATAGTCTTTGGGCTCGGCCAATCCTGGATCGCCTTGATCTTCTCTTCATCGACCTGGATTCCCTGCGAACTCACAACAAAACCTAAAAAGACAACGTGATCCGCACAAAAAGTACACTTCTTGAGGTTTCCGAAGAGGCGTTCACGTCTAAGCACATCTAACACCTTTCTCAAATGCATCACATGTTCATCCAGGGTCTTGCTATAAATTAAGATGTCATCAAAGTAAACTACCACGAAAACACCTATGAACGACCTAAGAACATGATTCATCAAACGCATGAATGTGCTAGGTGCATTAGTGAGTCCAAAAGGCATAACAAGCCACTCGTAAAGACCATGCTTAGTTTTAAAAGCCGTTTTCCATTCATCACCTTCCTTCATCCTAATCTGGTGATAGCCACTTTTTAAATCAACCTTAGAAAATATGCATGCCCCATGAAGCTATTCTAACATATCGTCTAGCCTAGGTATAGGATGGCGATACTTAACCGTTATGTTGTTGATGGCTCGGCAGTCAACACACATCCTCCAAGTTTCATCCTTCTTGGGCACGAGTAAGACCGGTACGGCACATGGACTCATGCTCTCGCGAATGTAACCCTTGGCCAGAAGTTCATCCACCTGTCTTTGAAGCTCCTTGGTTTCGACTGGATTAGTACGGTAGGCGGGTCGGTTAGGAAGGGTAGCTCCGGGCACGAAGTCGATCTGGTGCTCAATTCCTCGAAGGGGTGGTAAGCCACCTGGGTCGTCTTCCGGGAAGACATCAGCAAAGTCCTGCAAAACATGAGAGATTCTGCTCGGTAAAACCGGCTCAGGGTCAGTATGGCTAGCCAAAGCTTCTTTAAAAATGAGAAGGATAAAAGGTTGCTTTGTGGCTAAGGCATATTTCACCTCGCTAGGCCTCACAAGAAAAGATTATTTGCTCACGGGATTTCCCTCATAGGCCATTTCTAGGTTTTTCTCAGACTCTCTCTTTTGAAGTGAAGTGTTTTGGGATTCGCTCATAATACCTTTACCCTTAGAGTTCTGCTCTATCTTAACTTGATCGAGATAGACTTCATGTGGTGACAAGGGTGCTAAGACGATCTTGCGACCTTGGTGCTCAAAGGAATGCCTGTTTGAGAACCCATTATGGATCGCCTTCTTGTCGAACTGCCATGGCCGTCCTAGAAGTAGATGACCGGCCTCCATAGGTAGAACGTCACAAATGACCTCGTCCTCATATCGTCCAATGATGATTGGCACGGTGACCTGCTTGGTGACCTTGAGTTGCCTCTGGTTGTTAAGCCACCGTAGGTTGTAAGGATGAGGGTGTTTACGGGTTTCCAATCCCAACTTGTCAACCATACTAGTGCTAGCCACGTTGGTGCAGCTCCCTCCGTCAATAATCAGGCTGCACACCTTTCCTTGGACCAGGCACCGGGTGTGGAACAAATTTTTCCTCTGGTCTTCCTCCTTGGTCCGTTCTTGTGCTATGAGAACACGCCGAGCTACAAGTAACTCTCCGGACACAGCTCGCTCCTCGGTCTCTTCTTCATCGTAGACCAGCTCGGTTTCCTCCTCGTGATCGGATATGATCTCTCCGGTGTCGAGCATAAGCATAGCCATCTGATTCGGACATTTATTGGCGTAGTGTCCCTTTCCCCGACACTTGAAGCACTCGATGTCTCGCGTCCTGGATGAGCTGGCCTCGGTCTTGCCTGTGTTCTGGTTCGGTTTTGCGTCCGTCCTCGGTTGAGTGTTAGATCGTGAGGGGTAGGTTGCCTTGTCGTCTCGGTAGTTCGGTCGCGAACTGGCTCCAGGGGTAAATCGATTAGTTCCCTTCCGTTTGAGTTGTTGCTCCACTAAAATCGCCTTGTGTAGCATCTCGGCCATATCGTTATACTCCTGTAGCTCCATTCGGTCCTGCAAGTCACGATTCAGACCACTTAGAAATCTGGCCATGGTCGCGTCCTCTGGCTCGAATACGTCGGCCTTTAGCATTAAACGTTCCATCTCCTAATGGTAGTCCTCCACGGACTTAGTTCCTTGCGTAAGCCTCCTAAGCTTGGTATGTAACTCCCGGTGGTAGTGAAAAGGTACAAACCGTTGCCACATAAGAGTGGCCATCTCGTCCCACGTTTCCACTGGCCGTTCACCGTTCCTATGTCGGCTGATCATGATCTGGTCCCACCAGTCTATGGCATAGCCATTGAACTCGGAGGCCGCCAAGTTGATCTTCTTCCTCTCCGACAGATCCTGGCAGTTGAACACGATGTCCACCTTCTTTTCCCATTCTAGGAAAGCATCTGGGTCATTCTTTCCGTAGAAAGGTGGAATCCGTAGCTTCATACCTCCTAGATCATTATCGTTACGTCCGCGAGCCTGCTCGGCTTCTCTTCGTTCATGGATGGGTCGCTGAGGTCGTCCTTCTTCACGTCGGAAGTCTCAGCCTGGAAAATTATTGCCTCGGTCGCGGTCTACTCCAGCTCGGCCTCGGTGTGCACCACGGTTGCCTCGCGGCCTAACTCGGCTGCTACCAGATGAGTGATTATCCGCGTAGAATGGGTTGTCGATCTCCTGCTCGAAGTTCCGGTCTCGGCGGATATGTATTGGCTCCTCACGGTTTTGATCGTTGGCCTCTTCTTGCCCTGGCTGGACTTCAAGCCGATCCATCTTTTGGCTCATACGCTCCATCATTTCGGTAATATGGTTAAGTTTGGCCTCCATTTCTCTGGGAGTATACCAGCGAATGTGATTTCCTTCTTTGAACGTGTAGAACTCGAAATCGTCCAACGAGTAGTCAGATGACATGCACGTACTTCGCAAAAACAACAAACACGTTAGTAAAAATCCTTTCTAGTGTTTCTCTCTTTGATTCACTCACTCTCTTATTAATCTCACAAACCCACACAAGATTTTCTTCCGGTTCTAAAGGAGTTAATCGATTCACGATGATTGCCTTTAGGTTTCCTTGGTTTATCAAATGTTTTGAAGGAGAAGAATAAGAATAGATAGATAGAGAAGAATACGATTTCCTTCTTTTTTTTTTTTTTTGACTTCCTTTTTTTTTTTTAATTGGACTTTTCGATTTTTTTTTTTTTTTTTTTTTTATAACGGAAATAAGAAGAAAGGGGATGAGAAAAGGCGGAAGTTAAAGAGATAGATAGACATTACCGAGTAAGCAAGTGGGCTCTGATACCACTTGATACGATCCTCCCAAGGAAATTGCACTTGCTCGTTGGTAGGGGTTGATAAACTTGGCCAGATCGGTTTGATCGGAGAGATGCTAAGGGGTGAGGGGTTGCCTCGAAGGTCCTTAGGCCCAACTCGCGAGAAACAGAAACTGAACAAGGGGGTGAGAACACCAAGTGTTGATCTCGCGGGTCAAGGATGAACAGGCGTGAGACTTGGTCTCGAAAATCCTGCTGCCCCAAAACTAGGTTGAACGAAATCGAAACAAGATGTAAGGAAGGCTGCGTCGAATCCTATGGACTGAATCCGATAAACCAAAATAAACTTTCAAGGCTAACCACCTAAGAAAGGAAACTCAAAGAGAACAAGAGAAAATCTCGAAATTTTATTGATAAAAAGGTGAATGAGAAAATACAAGGGATTATGGCTCTTTATATAGAGTCTCATAAGAAGTGCAAAAGACAGAAATAATAAATAGATACATTGAATACGATAAAGAACCACTCGGCTTCCTCGGATGACCGTTTGACTTCTTTTGCTCGAATGATCTTTCATCTTCTTGTAACGACTATTAACTAATTCGGATAAGGAAAAGATGTGGGCCTTAACCTCATTAAAACCCCACCCGGTAAACCCAATGGGACAACCCCGGATGCAAGGAAAAAGAGTATCAAGGGGCCACACCGTCCGAATAGGCTAAGAGTGTTACAGCTCGGTTGCTTAGTGTGGCATCCGTGAACTTGGCCATCAGCTCGGTGTATAACCTCCAAATGACCATGGACAGCTTCTTAGCTCGGGACCGTGTAATTGGACCAGTGAGCTCGGTCAAATCCGGACTTGGGTCGTTCACCTCGGCCAGCTTCCCTTCTTGAACCTCCATCTTACTTAGCTCGGCCATCTGGTCGAGATTTCCGGTCTCGCCTAGTCCTCCGGCCTGACCCTCAGCTCGCACCTCGTCCATGCTTGTATCAAAGTTTGACAGCGATCTCTACAGTTTCATCGACCTCTTCATCAGGCCAGCATAGATCCATGCCCACGATGGCATATTCGCTGTTACTATGAATGATAGAATGAACAACCTGCAATTACTATAAATTTTAGAGCATATCACAAAAGTTAATCTTCTAACTAAATGGGTAAAACACTAATCCTCAGGATTAGCTGTTAACAATTATGATAACGTATTATCATTGCTGTTATATGTTACAAAAATTAAAAAAGACATTAAACTAAAGGAAACATTAGCTTCTCTTCTTCATCGAGCTCGCATGTATGATTGGGGCTAAGTGTCATCTTGACAGCACCAGGGGCTGGTTCTCCTTCGGCGATACATGTATCATCTGGACCCTGGCTTGCCTCTTGGTCGCTTGCACCGTCCTGAATGTCAGACTCGTCTTCACCGTCACTGTCAGAGTCCCCAACGGAGCTTGAACAACTTCAGTCAGTGTTGGAACGGCCTCCATCATTACCAGCTGAATAGCATAAAAAAAAACCCTTTCAAGGCGATTGTCTTCTGCAAAAACTCCAATTCATCCTTGAATTTAATGCTAGACACTAACAAATCGAACCCAATTCGTGCTTCTTCTTAACACGCAATAGATGGGGAAGCATGTAGTAGCCAAAACTCCCGGAGAAAGATGGCATCTCCATGGTCGCAAAAAGCCTCCCCAGCTGCGAGTCTCGGAGCCTCTTTACTTCATCTTCATCAAAGGCATTAAGAATAGCCCGAACAGATTTGGATTTTTGGTATGAATTTACCCTCTCCCCTACCGGCTCTTGAACAGCGGTGAACATCCTCTCCGGAAATTGGAGATTAGACATCTATACAGAATCTAAAATAGAATAGTCTAAGCAAATCAAATTGGGATTTACAACCAAAATGGAGACTTACAACAAATTTAGCAGTGGGAATCACAGGAAAACAGGAGATTGTAGAAGCAATCAGAATTTGGTTCTGCCAAAGAAGGAACTGCCAAAATCGGCAAATTTGGATTCTTCTGTGTGCTCTCTACCTTGAAATTTACCCTAAACGTTGATATTGTAGAACATTTCTTCCTCTGTATAACACAAAGTGGTAAATAAATAAACTTATAAATTCATTTATCTCTCTTATATTAATTATTGTTGACATTATATCTTCTCAAGAACATGCATAATCATAGATAAACGAGGAGTGTATATAGGGATAATAGCGCCATATTGAAAAGTGTATAGAAACGAAATAGTGCACTTTTCCTATCTACCTAATTATGAACAATCTACCACATTTACTTTATTATAAATGTATATAATATTTGTATGATTTTTCATTCTATTAGTTTCTATTTTTTTGAAAACATAATTTCCCTAAATTAAAAATTTTATATTATTACTTTTACACATGTTATGATCTTAACCAACCAAGACACGAGTCATAATCTCGTGAATAAGAATTTGGCCTATGTATCACGTCCATGTTAAGAGATTCAGCTTTATATAATAAGATATAGGAAATTAAGTCGAAGTTTGAGTATAACATTCTTGTTATGAATTATTAATTAGATGCCCATTATAAGGCCTATAACTACTATTGTATTTATCCCACATCGGAAACTTGTGGTGATGACTAGGTCTTTGTAATACTATATATATCTCTCATTATCCCTGGAATAAGACACACCAATTTCCTCTTTCTCTCGATAACTGATTTACAACACGTTATCAGCGCGATCGTCTCTTGATCCGTTCTCACACCGAAAAGGTGAGAGATAGTTTTAATTTTTTTTTCTCTCTCAATTAAAGGTGAGAAATAGTTTAAAATTTTATTCTGGGATGATAAGTTATTCTTTCCCTGAAGAAGGAAGGCTATGCCTCTTCCATGTTTAGGGTTTATGATTTTTGTCATAAAAATCGTCTTAACCCTAAATTTGCACGATTTTATAATCTCCATTATTTATGATCCGTTTTTGCACGGCGAGATTATAAGATCATAATCTATGCCCTATCTATGCACGGCGGCGAGATTATAAGATCATAATTTATGCCCTATCTATGCATGGCAAGATTATAAGAGCATGATAAAAATATATACCCTATCTGTGCACGGCGGCGCGATTATATAAATATATGCCCTATCAGTGCACGGCTGATTTTTTATTTATTTTGTTTTATTTGTTAAAGATTTCTAAAACCGAATTTTGCACAAATAGATTATCTTATGCTTTATCACGACATTTGCACATTCATATCATATAAATTTTTTTGGTGAATTGATTGATTGTTAGAAAATGTTGTTAAAATCGTGGAAAATTGTTGAGATCTATTTTAGATTACATCATATTCTTTTAATCATGTTTCTAATATGCATATATTTCATATGATCGACACACTTTGCACCTTAGTGTTTTAATTCACATCAAAGGTCTATACATAATTATATGGAACATGATAATTCAATTATAGTAAATGCTTTGTCTTTGCATATTGGGTACACGTTGATCAAGTACTGTTTTAAAGCAAAACTTAAGTAATTATTTTTGATTCTGAAAATCGAATCATGCTATGCAATAGATGAAACACGTTTGACTTAAAAGAAATAAATGTTTTATTGCTAAATTGTTTGGTTTAGAAAATCGATGGTTTGATTGATTATTTATTTAGAAATCATAATCATTGTAGTTCGCTGGTTCATCATCTTCCTTACTTAGTTTTCAAGTTTCTCAAAATCCATGAGATCATAAATATTAAATAATATACTTGAAACTAAATAATTTAATTTGATATGAGTTTTCTAAATGAACCTTGCATAGGATAATTGCATCTTGGTTGATTATCATAGTTTATGAAATTTGAACAAATTTTCGTGATTATATTTATATGATAATGTCTCTTTGTTGATCTTAAGATCGAGTACTTGACCGAAAAAAATCCACAAAACTTTGAATCACCAAAATGTGATATTACACTCATTATGATTGGTTGAATCTAAAATAAAGTAATTTGAAGTCTGCAAGTGAGTTTGGCTCGGCTATGTTCAGATATTATGTGAAGATAATATCGTTGATGCAGAGATGTTAAAAGACATACTCTACAATTTAGAGAATGAGATGTTTTCCTGGAGACACAATACTCTACACTTTGGGAAGTGTTATAAACTTGTATATGGGTATGAAAGAGGCGGAGCAACATAATGAGTTAGAAAGAGAAAAATCAGGATATACTTCTGATTTGAGATAGTTCATTCCCTGAAGTGAATGTGACATCCTATATTGAGAAAGAAAAGACCACATGATTGATATAGGCCAACTATGGCTATGAAAGTGGTTGCAGACATAAATGTGGATATGGATATGGATATGGTCAAGGTCAAGGTTGAGGCCAAAGAGTTTCTTTTAAAAACTCAGATACTCACTAAAAGTGAGAAAATAAAGATAGTAACATACAAGAGATATGTCTATCATATGATGATAAAATAAACTAGTGTGAGTACAAGATGAGATTGTATAAAATATTGAAAGCTCCAGAAGAGCAGATATAATTGCCTATGGAAATGATTTGGAATCATTAATGGATTGTACTCCCCCAAGTCTCGAAATATCAAAAGGATCTTTAAAGAAAATCCAAAGGATTTTAAGATTTATTAAGTTGAGACAATGAGTGAAGAAAAGGTTTAACATCTTCACATCATGAGTATTATCCAAGGCAGTAAAAGTAATTTAGAGAAACTACTTGTATTCTCTATTGAATTGTACTACACTAGTATATGAGATATAAATGGATCTAGTAAACAAGAAGTTTACTGAAAATCTCACTGTTTTGGCATAACTGGTTAAGCCATTCCAGTAAGTAACAATACGAAAAAGATCCAGAAGATTCTTATGTGTTTTGTTTTCATTCTCCAATAAATTTGGATATGTTAATTTTCTGGTACATACACAAAGAGATATTTTGGACTGATCACCCACTATGTATCTTTGTGAAAGTATTTGGTTAATTGATTAAGAGTGAAACCACATTGATTCGTATTATGCCAACGAATATTTTGAGTTCTCCCCATTGTTGGTTTTGGTCAGAAACCAGATGTTTCCCATCTAAAAGTTTTGGATAATGTTGCTCCACCACATTGATCTAAGATGGGACCTCAAAGAGGAATATATGTTGGATATGAATCTCCCTTGATGAGTAAATGTATTAAGCCATCAAATAAGGGTAATAATAGCATTACAGACTGTAATTTCAGTGAGTCAGTCTTTCCAACAATTAAGAAAGGGGGGAGAAAATAGCAGCTGGAATATCAGTAAAAGAAATTATCTTAATCCTCAGAAAGAATGTGCACTAAAAGTTTGAAATATAATTTATTTGCAAAATTAAGCAAATTTGATGCTAGAGGCATTACTTGACCCTGATTAAGTTATACCAGCTGTGCTCCAATTAATATTGATGTCCCGGGGGGGGACAATATCAACTGCGATAGAGGCTAAAGATCGCATGAAGCGTGATAGACCTACTGATTCCAAAGATAAGAATCCTCGAAAAGAAAAAGGAGCATATTATAAAATGGCAAGGTCGAGGAAGGATTCTCTAGAAGAGATATAGACATGAGAGAGAGAGAAATCTAGGTACCTAGTAATGATAAGAGATTTCAACTAATTGAGACATGTCTGGAATGAATGGAATCAAAAGCAAATCGACGTCGATAATATTTTTGCATGCAATGAAGCAGTTGATGATGAGAAATGAGGATCAGAAACCGCGGTACAAAATATGTATTAAAAACGCGTAAACCGATGATTAGCCAATCATGATAAAGGCCGTAAAGGCAAAGATAAGGATTTGGACCAGTAGTCCGTACACTTGAAAGTGTAAAACTGGTGAAACATAAGTGGATCTTTATACGAAATATGAATGAAAGTGATACATGAAAAGATATACTTTCTTGTGGTGGACGCAACTATTTTACAGATCCTTTATCAGTATAAAAATGAGAGAAAGACTTGATTTAGTCTTGAAAGGAAATCAAATTGCAAAAAGCAATTAGAAGGATTAATGATGTTCTCAAGAACACTGGCTATTGGATTGAATTAAAGCAAATATGCTTCATGAGGTATACTCTTACAGTGGATATTATACAATAATCAATATACCCATGTGAATGTATCAAAAGATTATGGATCAATGGAATCTTTGGTTTGGACATAATCAAAACTCTTGAAGAGTTATCGGAAATCGAAATTTGAAAGAAGAAACTTTAGAATGACAAGTTTGTCTTGAAGTTCTCCAAATTGTAAATTAAAGAAAGAGATATTTTCTTAAAGATCCTTGTATGATTTTACATACAAAGTGCTCATACATAGTTGGTCTTGAGGTACCACACTTAAAATGATATTTGAGCAAGTTGTTGATCTCTTTCATGATTGAAAGATGTGCTTTCGTATGATAAGAAAGAAAGCCAACGTGATAGCTTTTACAAGAAGAGCATGAATAACTCGTATGTACAAATATGTACAATATGAATATGTAGAAGATTGTATGTAAAAGAATTTGGCATAAACATCCAAATAGAAAAAGAAAATATCCTCTATGCAAAAGGATGTTATGGACTAGAAATCCATTAACCTGAGAAATTTTGATAAGCATATGAGTGTATTAACCAAGGTTGTGCTTATATCAATTCCCTAAAGATGATATATGATTGGAATGCATCTCTGGAAGAAGATGCTTCCAAAGCGAGAAATATGATGATCTGCATGGTTGTACTCTTTTTCTTTCTCATGATTTTTATCCCACCGGGTTTTTCCATGACAAGGTTTTAACGAGGCAACAAGAACACGTAAATGATAGTAACCTAAAAGGAATGTAAATATGAAAGTCTATCACGACTAAAGAGATTATTAAGATCATCAAAAGCAAAGAAAAATATCAAGATGGATCATCTGGGACACTCGATAATTGCAGTGTATGTTGATGATGTAAACATCATTGGAACTCATATAGAGATTTTTCAGATAGTGGAATATCTTAAAAAAAGAGTTTGAGATGAAAGATCTTGGGAAAACAAAATGTGCTTGGGATTGCAAATTGAGCATCTAAAGGATGGAATCCTAATGCATCAAATGATATATACAGAAAAAGTGCTTAAAAGATTTTATATGGATGATGGACATCCCTTGAGTAGCCTTATGGTCGTAATATCAATTGATGTGTTAAAGGACACCTCTCTTCCTCGAGAAGACGATGAAGAACTACTTGGTCCTGAAGTACCATATTTAAGTGCAATTGAGGCATTAATGTACCTTGCGAGTCATACGAGACCTGACATATCATTTGCCGTAAATTTATTGGCAAGATTTAGCTCATGTCCAACTCAAAGACATTGGAATGGGATTAAGCATATATTTCGTTATCTCAAAGGAACGAAAGATATGAGTTTATTCTTTTCTAACCCATCCAAATGAGATTTGATTAGTTTTGCAAATGTTGGATATTTATCTGATCCCATAATGCCAGATCACAGACAGGATATGTATTCACATATGGTGGTACATATATTGCTTGGCGTTTTATGAAGCAAACCATTACAGCCACTTATTCTAACCATGCTGAGATTTTAGCTATTTATGAAGCCAGTCGAGAGTGTGTATGGTTAAGTCCGTTATTCAAGATATTCGAGAAGATTGTGGTTTATCAAAAGAGAAATAAGCTACAACAATTATGTATGAAGACAATGCTGCTTGCATCGCTCAAGTTAAGGAAGGATACATCAAAGGAGATAGAACAAAGCACATTCTACCGAAATTCTTCTTTACACATGACTTGCAGATCCGCTCAAGCGATAATTTAGCAGATTTATTTACCAAGGCGCTTCCAACTGCTACTTTCAAGAAGTTGGTTCAACTAATTGGATTACGACGTCTCAAGGACCTAGACGGAGGTACACATGAGGGGGAGTAAATGCGCGCTGCACTCTTTTTCCCTTAACTATGGTTTTTCCCACAGGGTTTTCCTAGTAAGGTTTTTAATGAGGCAGCATCTAACGCGCTTTACTACAATATTGTTATAATGGTCATCAGGGGGAGTGTTATGAATTATTAATTAGATGCCCATTATAAGGCCCATAACTACTATTGTATTTATCCCACATCGGAAACTTGTGGTGATGACTAGGTCTTTGTAATACTATATATATCTCTCATTATCCCTGGAATAAGACACACCAATTTCCTCTTTCTCTCGATAACTGATTTACAACAATTCTATATTTCTATAATTTATTATTATATAATATATATTGTTTAAGAAATTTTTCATCCCCTAGAAGTTAAGTCTCTTACAAAACAAGAAAAGATGCTAAGGTCTAGAAAATACGATGAAATGATGTTTTTTTTATGACTCTCCAAAGTTCAAGGCAGAAAACTTATATGAAAAGACCCTAGAATGATGAATTGGACAGAAGAAAGAATAATCGGAAAATGAGAGAGAGAAATAGGTCAGTCGGGTCCTTAAAAAACTATAAATTCGTAACAAGCTTTTTCAGATGGGCGTTTTGAGGTGAAAAAGAAAATAAGACTTTAGGTTGAGGGACTTCACGGTTTATGAACCACCGTTAAGTTGACCAGAGAATGGTCAAAAGTGAGACTTAGTCTGGGAAAGAAGGATAGTGGGGTGTTTAGAAAGTGTATTCTGATAACATCGTATTCTGACAACTTTTGTGGATCGTTTTTAAATGCTTTTCAAATGCTTTTTATTTCTTTTAAGTGTTTTTATTATGGTTTTCTAGTATTTGTAGTTCTAAGACTCTTTTCAGGTAATTAAGGAAAAAGGTGTGCATTTGGATTAATTCAAGCCGTCAGAAGTTTCACATCCTATGGAGACCTTCTCACTGTCTGATCATCCTCAAAATTGGGCTTAAGATAAAGGAGACAACTAGCTTTCAATGCAATTGGTTTGGAGACAATCCAATGGTTAGATCTCCAGATATCCTTGATGCACTGAAGATATGTTCTGCAGTCTCGCGAAGGAAGCAAGCGTAGAATGAAGATTTAATCTCACAAGCCAATCTCCACGGGTCCAGGAGCCACGACCGCAGAGAACACACTCTTGGCCACGGTTAGAAGTCTCTGGTCGCAGCCAAACCCCAATTCACCGTGGGTAGAAGCCTCGCGACCAGGGCCGACTAAAAGGCTGGCCCAAGACATCGTTTTAAGCCCAATTCGTCTTCTTTTCACAGAAAACCATAAGGACGACTGGACAGAGTTGAAGACCTATAAATATGTATCTAAGCAGACTTATTTTCGTGTGCCTCAGAAGAATCCCTTTTGGGAGCCACCAAATTTAGTTTTCTAGGATTTTTATGTTTTTATGTTCTTAGTTCTTAGTTTAGGGAGATAGAGATTTCTCTTGAACCCTCTTTATGTTCTACCTTTACTTTAGTTCAGTTTTTACTTTTATGCATCTTTCAATTTCGTTTTTACCTTCTTCATATTAGATTAGTTGTTTAAAGGATTTGAAGAGAAGTTTTCTCCGAACCTAGATCTCGAAATCGAGATGCTTCTTCTTCATCTCCTTGTCTCTTTTTTCTACTTCTTTCTTTTAGTTACCTTATGCACGTTTTTGAATGATGAGGTATGAGTTTAATGGCTCCATCGAAGGGAACGGAATATAATCGGTAGGGATCTTTGTGAGATAAACCAAGCTGAATTCTATAAATCTTTCTTCTAAGCTTATACTTAATGCATGGATCTAGCATCGCGAAGAGACTGATCTTGGTCCTTGGTGTTGCGAAAGTATTCATCCGAGACCAGATCTAGCTTGACAAGAAAAGATCAACCATAGGAGTGGAAACCTACCTACGGGCGAACTGTGAATGTTGACGAGTCTTATAAGCAAGCTTGCATCTTTTCCCTTCTAGGGCCAGAGTGGAAACTTACTGGTCAGGGTTGCGAGAGATAATTGGTTATGATCATGACAGTGGCGTATTCATACATTCGTGACTCGAGTTCAAAGAATTTACTAATATCAATTTTAATAGCTTTGTTTTGAGCGATTTGAATCGATCATATCCCGTAAACGTCTTTTATATTCAACAACGATTATTCACTTCTAATTTAGTTTTAAAATTCTTTTTAAATTCCTTTTTAACATACATATATATAAATCGTAAAACCTATCCAAAACTCCGTTTTTCGTCTTAGACTTCGTTTACTAATTCTGGTTATAAGGTTCTACAGGTAAAGCGTGAATTCTCTGTGGATCGATACCCTAACTACTACAACGCACTGCTGTACACTTACAGATATCTAAGGTTATAAATTTAAAACATGAAGCCACAAAGTATAAACCCTAGGCAGCATCATATTCCATGCCTTTTAATTTCAGAATTATATATATGTGAAAGTGAATCCCTTTTTAAAGTTTTATCTTACCCGATTTAGTATACCTGCTCGGATCCTGAGTTATCAGATTGACGGATTTGCGTTTGTTGATTGCGTCATGCATTCGTTTCCTACTTGATTTTTTCACCTACTTTTTTGGCTGCATCAGTTTGCTAGGAGGGAGAGCCTTGGTGCGTCCATATCACTATCAGTGTATGGTTCTGGTGTAGCGGTTCAGAAATGGTATGGTCTCTTCTCATACTGTCACTCTTTCTTGATGCTCCATGTGTTGTCATTTTCATCTATTATATGTAGGCAGAAAGTATTTAATGCATGATACATAGGTTTTCAGACATATGGGCTATGTCAGACACGTGTTCATATTCCAATTATCAATGACGGAAAAATTGAAAGTATCAAAATAACTATTTCAGCCGAAATATACTTCATACCTGGCCTAAGTCCCTTTATACCAGGGTTCGGGCTATAAGTATAGCCTTGCTCGTCCCAAGTATTTGTGTGGATTATCTTTCTCCTATCTCAACCTCACCAAATTATTGATCTTTGGTTGAGATAGAAAAAATATAATCACTCTCTCCTCCTAACTATTCAGTTTTCGTCTTCCTTGTTCATGACAGCTTAACTTGCATTGTCAAGTACAAAGAATTCAAGAACTAGTGGCCTTAACTGAGTTTTTTGGTCTGTAAAATTGAAGACCAAGTGCTAAAGCCTAGAGTATTTGGGCCTTAGAGCACAGTTTGACCCAGGGGATCATACCTTAAAAAAAAAACTCTGAAGAACATGTGACAATACATAATTTGCCTACGTAAGAAGGACTGTATTTTTTTTTGTAAACATATCTTATTATATAAAATAGAATATTTCAAATTTGTTAACTCATCAAGAACGTGACACGTGTGAAGTCAATATTTTTCCAGGTTTTCAATAGAAGTTCAGTGATTTAATATTTTTTTTCAGATATCATGTAGTTATCTATCTACTACGAATACAATAGTGGCCATGAAGATACTATTAGAATGATGATTCCAGCGGATATTTACGGATTTGACAATGATGACGAGACGATGGATATACACAACTAAAATCATGATGTATATTCTATAAAATCGATGACTCTATGGAGGGGTATAAACAACGTTGAAACCATAAGGCTGGGTATGAACGCCATGAAGAAGACTGGGCAGCCAGGTATAACGCCAATATTATAACGATGTGTCCAGTCTCATATGTGTTATCACATATAAATTTGAGGGAGGGTGTTAGGAGATCGAGTTGAAAGGAAAGTTAACATTTGTGTAACTAAAATAAGTAGATATTTTATTATTAAATATGTGAAGAATTTGTTAGTAAAATATGCTTCTGTATATATAAGTTTATTGGCTAATCAATAAAATTGAGAGAAACTATTATATTTATAAAGTTTCCTCTAAAT
This sequence comes from Eutrema salsugineum, assembly GCF_000478725.1. Lineage (NCBI taxonomy): Eukaryota > Viridiplantae > Streptophyta > Magnoliopsida > Brassicales > Brassicaceae > Eutrema > Eutrema salsugineum. Next base: position 15,124,360 of record NW_006256829.1, read on the forward strand.
AGAAAAATGCTATTTTAGAGGTAGAAATAGAGGTGAGTTGGATTTAATTTTTCTCTAATATAGAGTATAGAGACAAAAATAGAGGTGGTTGGAGATACTCTTTCAATGATACAGTTATTTTCTTAAAGTTGGATTTTTAGATCTTGTGATTTTGGTTGATGCAATGTGGTTTATCTCATAAGAATTTTTATTTGCATTATTTTATTTTGCCTTTGGTTATGGTATTTTGGTTTGGCATAAGAGTTATTGACAGTTTTTTTAGGAATAGTTGATTTCTAAGAGTTCAGGGGTTTTCAAATTTTCTTAATCTAAGTTTAGAATTTCTTGGAGTTTTTTTATATTTTTGGCTTTTCTTATTACGTGGGAGCTTTTTTTTAGGGTTGTTTTGAAAATAAGGACGTTTTTAAGTTTTAATTTGAGAAAATGGTAGTTTTAAGTTTTAATTGGTCGGGGTTGGGATATATTTGAATAATGGCAAACTTACCATTCTTTCTGAGAGAGAGAGAGAGAGACAGTGCAGTCTGTTCCTTAGAGAGAGACAGACTCAGAAAATACCGTGGGTCCCAGGCGAAGTCTACGTCCGGGCGCATAACAGGCGGGAAAAAAGCACTCACGCGCGTGATTGGGTCGTTTTTGGGCCCGATGTCGAATTTGGGAATGAAAATTCCAAAAAACCACCTTTCTGGGCCTCGGTTATGGGCCGGAAACTACCCAATTAATTACACGAAAAACTACCTTTCACATTCTCTTTTTAATTTTGGCGGGAAAATTGTGGTTAATTAGAGATAATGGAGATAAATTGGTAAAAATAAGAAACAAAGTACCCTAACCAAATTAGAAACCGTAGATTCCCTTTCCAGAAAATGTTGAAATTGAAGGGGAAATTATGCGATGATCAAGAGGACAACAACCACGGTTAGTAACTTAATCCTATTATTGTACACCCATAGATTTGTCATTGTTATTTTCGATTTTTTTTTCGGTCTGGTGTTCGCTATTTGCCAGTAGTTTTTTATAGATATGGTGTTCGCGAATTGCAGTGGATGCGTTCATTCTTGTTATGGCGGGAACGTGGATAAGGTACTATACAGGAGAATGGGATTTTAAAATGGACATATCTCGTCGTGGAAGGTGCATAAATTGCAAAGATGTATCCGGACCAGATGATTTGAGAAATCTGATTGCGCATGAGTTCGGATTAGACACGAGAGGTTTTTCGGTGGAGATTTCCTACTGGTTTGATGATGTTCTAGCTGAGCTTAATGGTGATGGGAGTTGTCCATGTGTAATAGTTACTCCTCGAGAGTATTAATTCCTCCTTTCGCTGCATAAGTCTGACAAGTCTGTGAATTTATTTGTCACATTCAAGGAGTCAGTAAATGGTGAAATGGTGAGATTGAAACGGAAGGAAAGTCTTGAAGTTCAAATTGCGAGGGAACGGCGAAAGTCCTTAGGGCCAACAAACTTCATTGCCTCTTCTTCGGCTGAGTCTAGACAACCCGATGATGAAGCAGATGATGAAGATATCGATGATTGTTTGCTGATAGCACATGCCGAGAAAGTAGAGGCAGAGGCCGCAATGAACATCTCCAAAGGTGTACAACCTGAAGTTGTCTCTGTAATTCATCCTCCAATGGGATTAAAAATGTCCCAGGAATCAGAGAAAGTAGCGGCTAAGGCCAGCACTAACACCTCCGTTAATGTAAAACCGGATGTTTCAAGTCACGCTGTCTCTGTTCACCACCCTGAGTTGGAATTAAAAATGTCCCAGGAATCAGATGAGGCGAGAGATTCGGAAGAGAAGGAAGCTGATGATGTTGACGATGCAGAATACCGATCTGATGATGATTATGATCCGGATTATGATTTTGACTGGTGGAATGATTACGTACTAGCAGATGGTAAGGGTTTCCATTCTAAACCTGGATTTGATGAGGATAAGGATGACTCTGGTAGTTCAGGCGGTTGTGGAAGTACTCGCGGAAGTGAGCCAAGTGATTCAAACCATATGGACAACTCCATTGTCTTAACGGAGAGTCCTATTCATTTTCCTGGAAGAAAGAGGACTGTATGTGAGAATGTTCTGGCTCCCCATGGAGATGATGATGATTTTGTGCAGACTCCGACAGGTGATGTCAGTTGGGGGCATCAGAATGGCGGTGCAGAGCTGAAGAAAGCGATTAAACGTACAGAACTATATGGATTTCCGGATGTGGCACCAGTCTCTGATGAAATGGCAGGGGATTTCGATGAACTTGATTTGTCAAATGAAGATGGAGAGATATGGGTTGGAAAAAAGTTCAGGAACAAGGAACACTTTAAAATCACGTTGGCCATCAATGCGCTGAAGAATATAGTGACATTCGAATTCAAAAAGCATGCGAAGAAGTACACAGTCGCCGAATGTCCATCAAAGATATGTGATTGGAGAGTGTTGGGGGGTCAAGTTGGCGAGTCGGCGTTGTATGAGGTGAGGAAGGCGTGTTTGAAGCATACATGCCACCCGGATACAAGAAAGAAATTTTCTAAACATGCTACTTCTAAAGTCATGGCGGCTCTGCTGAAGTCTAAGTATGAGAATGCAATAGTTGGGCCACGTGCGAGTCAGCTACCTGCGATTGTTCTCTCCGAATATAATATTACAGCCTCGTACTGGAAATGCTGGAAAGCTAAGGAGCTGGCTATATACTCTGCTCACGGAACAGAGGAGACTTCTTTCAAATTATTACCGATTTACCTCCATGTGCTCAAGTATGCTAACCCCGGCACCATAACGCATTTGATAACCGAGAGCGAGAGAGATGAAAAAGAAGGAAAATATATTACCAGGTTTAAGTCCGTATTTATGGCATTGGCTGCGTGTATATCTGGATGGAAACATTTGAAACAAGTACTTGTTGTTGATGGGACTCACCTCACTGGTAAGTATAAGGGTTGTCTATTAACGGCCAGTGGACAAGATGCTAATTACCAGGTATTTCCAATAGCGTTCGCCGTTGTTGATGCAGAGTCTGACAAGACGTGGAGGTGGTTCTTTGAGAAGTTGTTAGAAATTATTCCAGATTCCTCTGATCTTACTATTATCTCGGATAGGCACGGTGGAATTGCCAAAGCTAAAAAGAAATGGTATCCACAGTCACACCACGGTGCATGTCTTGTCCATATCCAGAGAAATGTTCACGGTAAATTCAAAGGTTCCGGTCAGAAAGGGTTGGTCGGAAAGGCTGGAGAAGCGTTCACAGTTTCTAATTTCAAGAAACTATACGCAAGGCTGAAGGATGTTGATTATGGTTGTTGGGAGTACATGGAAAAAATCCCTCTTGCGCTGTGGACTAGATCACACTTTTCTGGTCAGAGGTATAATATGACCTCCAGTAACATTGCAGAGTCTCTGAACAATTCACTATTAGCTCCAAGAGACAGTCCAATCGTTGCAATGCTGGAATTTATCAGGCGAATGTTAAGTAGGTGGCTTGAATGCAGCAGAGAGACCATTCAAAAGCTGGATGGTGACATTACAGAAGAGGTTGACAAGTTAATGAACCTGCAGCAGCAAAAAGCTGCTGCACTATCGGTTCAAGGCATTTCTTTGTGGGAGGTTGAAGTGAGTTCTGAGTTCGGTGTACGGAGGCTTGTTGATCTGGAAAACAAAACATGCTCATGTCTAGAGTTTCAGACATTGAAATACCCTTGCCAACATGCAATGGCCGCGGCTAGGCTTCGCCAAGTGGAATACAGCAGTTTGGTTGATCCAATTCTTAAGAAATCAATTTGGAGTGCAACAGTTTCTGGCAAAATCCTACCAGTGCCCGACCCTGACGACATTCGTATCCCAACAGAAGTGCGTGACCTTATTATTATGCCACCTAAGGCAAAGCGTCCATCAGGAAGGCCTACGACGAAGAGAAAACTTTCAGCAGCAGAGTATCCTCAGGTTAGTGTACACTAAACATATATTTTTTTCCCAGTGATACTGATTACTGATTAATGATTACTGATATAAGCTGTTGCAGGTTGCGAAAAAAAAAGAAACCAAACAAATGCTCGAGATGTGGAAATCCCGGCCATAACCGGGCAAAATGCAAGGAACCATTGGGTTGACCGGGTGTGGCTTTTGTGTGTGTCATGTTGCTTTTTGTGTGGGGATGTTGCTTTGTTTTCCGGGTTTGTTTCTAGCGTACACTATGTTTCCCTCCCTCTATTTAAACTTGGAAAGGCATGAACTATGTTATATTTGTTATGAAATTAATGATGTTTACTGGACAGGGTGTACACAGTGCGTACACCCTTGTCGGTGGACACAGTTTGTGGACACTGTGATCTCGCTTTGTTTTTTGGGTTTGTTTCTAGCGTACACTATGTTTCTCTATATTTAAACTCGGGAAGGCATGAACTATGTTAAATTTGGTATAAAAATGATGATGTTTACTGGTCAAGGGTGTACACCCTTGATGGTCAACACAGTTTGTGTAAACTATGATGGTGGACAACATAGGCAAGTTTACATCATATAGTGTATTTGCATTATGGCTTATTTATAAGTTTACATTTATATGGTGACGCATATAAATTTATGTGTATGGACGTTAGGGGTTATGTTTAGGGTTTAGGGATTAGGGCTTAGGGTTTACGATGTAGGGTTTTGGTATCAAAATAATTATCAAAGACATGGTTCTGGATCAAAATAATTATCAAAGACATGGTTCTATAGCAAAAAAAGAAAACATTATGAAAGACATGGTTCGAATAAACAACGGACAATGATCGTGTCTTTGAATTGAAATTGTAGGATAGGACAGCTCGAATAAACATTTTTTTCAAAAAGCAAGTCATTACGATTTTGAAAATTGCTTTAATGAAACCAGTGTATGAGGAATAAACGCGACCCAAAAAAATCAAATTGGAAATGACAAAAACTAATTAAGTACCTTTTTTGAAACATGTTGCACCGTTTGACCGACTCGTTTCCCTTCTTTAGTTTATAATGTTTTTCTTGTCGTCCTCTATAAAAACTGTCCCCTGCCTTCTTCTTTAGTGAAACAAGTTTCCGGAGACAGAAAAAGTTAATAACAGCAAAAGTTAATTACACAGAAACTTAATATTTACTTTCTAAAAATGTACTCTGCCAAAGTGATATCATTGCAATTGAAGGAAGTGGAGAGGAAAAGCAGTCCATGTTTCAGTACAGGTATTTGATGGTTCATTTGAAAATAGGGGATTAGTTTAGTTTTAGTTTTTCAGGATCGGTCTTTTACATCGTCTACCTAATTAGTGTTTTGCCGATTTCATTAGGACCTGTGGATGAGGACTTGTATCACTGGGAAGCTATCATAACGGGGCCTAAAGGTTCACCCTATGAGAATGGTGTTTTCAAACTAGACATTCACTTTTCGCTTGACTACCCTTTCGCGCCTCCTAGGGTAAGGATTGAAGCATATCATTGCTTTCTCAAATTGCTGTATTTTTAGGGTTTAGGATTTAGTCAATAAAGATTTCAATTACTAATAACACTGATTTTTTTTCAGGTGATGTTCAAAACAAAAGTCTATCACCCAAACGTTACAACTTATGGGAACATTTTTCTGAAGATGTTGAACCCAACTCACTTCAGTACCAACAACAGCATCAATGATGTATTTTTACATATGAAAGAAATAAATCGTTATTGTGTTTTATGGAATATAATATTAATTCCGTTTAAATAAGGGATTAACTGTGTTTACATGTATATGTAATCAGGTACTGACGGAAATACACCAAATGTTAACTGCCCCACAAATACGAACCCGTATACCAATGTTAGTGTACGTTTACGATCCCGTATAGATGTTAAAATTTTTATCTTAGATGTTCGGCAGAACGCTTTGCAAAAATGCTTTAGTATCAATGTGCTATTGTTAGATGTTGTGGTTATTTTCAAAAATAATATGAAGTTTAAATACAGCCTTATGTCCAAAAATTGTTTACAATCCCGTATACCAATGTTGGTGTACGTTTACGAATCCGTATACCAATGTTGGTGTACGTTTACGAACCCGTATACCAATGTTCGTGTACGTTTACGATCCCGTATTCATCGTTCTTTAAAAAGGTGTAATGTTACTTTATTTTCAACCTGTAGGTGTACGTCTATAGGTATACTGTAATAGGTATACATAAATAATTACAGTGAATAGGTATAGTGTAATATGTATACTGTAATAGGTGTACATAAATAATTACAGTGAATAGGTGTACATAATTAATTACTGCCCTAGACGAAATGAAATCCTGGCACTTTCATTTATGTATTTCGAATGGCTTAATTCTCCATATTTTATGTAAATGGTAAGAGCTATGATAAAATCAACATAAGTACTAAAAATATCATAAATCAACATAAATACTAAAAAACGAAAGCAGACAAGCAATTTCAAAAACATCAGTTGTAGTTCGAAACACTAAGACAACATAAATAATTAACGACACACGAATGCAACCAAATACTAAGATTACGGCTTTCACCAATCGAGCATGACCGGCCAGCTTGGAACGATGTTCCTAATGAAGCGGAAGAACCTTTGGGTCTCTTGGACCCAGAAACAGGTTGTGCACTTTGGCTGCTTAAAATCTTTTCTAAACCACTGGAGCCGGTAATTGATAACCCCGCACTGACAGGTGTACAGCGCAAGGAATCTCGGATGAAAGGCAGCCGCTTTCTCAGTGAAATCCACTGGCAAATCGAAATTCCATCCATGTGGAACATCGGCCAGCAACAACCGGCTCAACCTCCACCGGTTTTGCACCGTGAGCCTGCCCAAATACTCCTCTGCATGGACGAAGTCTTCCGGCACAGCTCTGAGCCACATCCCGTACACAAAAAGGGCTCGGTCGTAGCCTCCCTCCGCAGCAACCCTTATCAATTCCACGCCTTCACCATCGTGGAAGAAAAAGTAGGCTTGCATCCCTCTGTCGAAAATAACCCCTGGATTACCCGCGTCATAGAATCTCCTCATCATTGCTGGGTAATGTGGAACCGCCGCTGGTTCATGCACGATTTCGGCGGGATTAATGGCTCGATAGAAACCCCTGCTTGTGCCGATACGGTTGAAACGAGAACAAACAGCACGGAGGCGGGCTATTTCCCTTATAGTTGGGTTTGTAGCGGCCAGAATTTGTTCCAGCAATTCATCAGGGAGTGAGTGAAGATAGGAAAAAGCACCATCACCACCTCTGTTTCTCCTTCGAACCATCGTTTATTTCGGTGAAAAGAGAAAAGATAAGAAAATGTAATGAGGAAGAAGAGATAGGATTGAAAATGGTTTGAAAGAGGAAGTTATGATGGTTCTAAGTAGGCAGTTATGGTGAAGGGATTGAATTTAAAGAGGTAGTAGTGCGGTTTTAATAGAGCCGAATAGATGTCTTTGAAGAGAGACGTTGAAAAGAGACAAAAATGTGTCTTTTCGTTTACCGCCAAAATTAAATTACCACAATAAATACAGAGAATTACCAAATAAAAGCAAATTTCACCATTAAACTTTTTATGATATCTGAAAAGAGACGAAAATGTGTCTTTTCGTTTACCGCCAAAATTAAATTACCACAATAAATACAGAGAATTACCAAATAAAAGAAAATTTCACCATTAAACTTTTTATGATATCTGAGACAATAGTATTAGTATACCACAATACATTTATGATATCTGACACAATACTATTAGTATTTATGATATTATCGAAATTTCATTAACAACCCAGCCCTTTTTGTATTTGTTGGAAACTAAATTTCTTGTCATCATTACAGACGTTTTCTCAACATCACGTTACCCGAGATATAGAGTACAGATTGTCCACATAAACGAAATCATGCATATTTTTAAAAATATGCGTACAGAAATAGGTAAGGTGAGACTTTTAATAAGTAATGTCGTTTGTATATCCATCTTCTCTGAAAATTCCCACAAAAGAGATAATGTCGTTTGTATACTCAAATATATAATATGTGATAAATGTAACATTCAGGTGTACAAATTTAGGTGTACATATTGAGGTCTTCTTTTTTTTTTTAGTTATTAGGCGTACAAAGAGAGTTAAACTGAGACTTTAAAGATACAAGAGAATGGTTCTCGAGAAAGTGAAACTACCACCCACCGAAATTAAACAAAGTCAACACAATTAAAGTATACATAGATAGAAAGGAAAACAAAGTACACCTACATACATACATACATACGTAGTAGGCCTAAATAAAAGATTAAATCATAAAGTACGAAATATGGAATCTAATCGATTACACACCAAGGTGTACACAACGCAGGTGTACACACCAAAAATGGTCACCATTCTTCCATTGACGGCCCAGAACGCGTTGCATACCAAACAAATACGAAGAAATTTTGCGTTTCTTGTGCCCAGAAACACGACGTGCACATGCTTGGCCCCTTTAAAAATTCATCATGCCAATCAAGTTGAGCATTGGCAACACCACAGCGACAAGACCAAAGTGTGGCAAACTGAGCATTAGTCTCAAATCTCCTCCTCGAAAACTCTTCAGGCAAATTAACATAACCACGCTCACCTCCATCAATAATTTTCCGAATTATTCTCCTCATTGCCCCCCTGCTTAGTTTTGAAAGATACTCTAAACCCACGGGGTCTTCGACCACTGCTTTCATGTACATGTCATACATGTAAATACCTGTTTCGTATCCCATATCTGCAGATTCCTTGATGAGTTTTATGCCACATTTGTCTCCACGGCAGAAGTAGTCTTGCATCCCCTTCATGAACAGCAAACCAGGATTGCGTGCGTCATACATCCTCCTCAACAAGTTGGAAAATTCCCAAAACGCGATAAAAGGCATATCGAAATCTTTGGGAATAGGCATCTCCAATTCCACGGGATCAACCGATGCGAGAAAATTTTTGGTTAAAGTGCAGGCCTGGAACCGTTTGCAAACTTGCTTCAATGTGAAAATTTGTTGGACGGAGTTGCAACTGTATGCGAGAACCTTCTCCAATAGTTCGTCGGGAAGCGCCATCAGAGGGGATTGACAATCACGGATATCCGCATCACATCGCCCTCTCTTTGGTGCCATAGTTAATTTGTAAGGTTCAATTGTGATGAAAACGGTTGTTTATGGAGATGGAATAACTGCGGTTTAGGATTTGTGAAGCGGAACGGTTCTTTATGTTGCATATATATAATAATAAAATAAGCCCACTAATTGAGTGTGTACATTAAATGCGGTTTCCGTTAAGATTGTAAATGAGTTTGTAAAATTATTGCATAAACCAAAAATTTCCTTGTTGTACACCCAGTTGATGTACACCTAAATGGATATTGGTGGTGTACAGGTACATATTTCGGCTGGAACAAAGTATTCATACACCAATTAATAAATACTAAAATAAATTGAAGTATAAACAAATTTTTCTTTATGTACTCCCATTTGATGCATATTGGTGTACAACTAAATGCTATTAGGTGTACGGAAACGCAATTATTAAAGTAAACTAAATTATAACCAAACTAAATAATTGATACACCATTTAATAGATAGTAAAGTAAACTAAAGTAAACTAAATTATAAGCATATAAATTATCAAATAAACCCACATCCTAAACATTATAAAACACATAATCCAACAAATAACCCTTCCTTAAATTGTCAAGTTCAACATTAAACTTCAACATTCGTCCTAAGCGTTGGCAATAGCCGGATTCCCGACAAACTCTTCGTATGAGTCGATGGCGTATTTCTCCCTTAACCTGTCAACGTCATCGTTCGTTATCAAAGCCATATCCTCCACTCCAAGCCCTGCAGCATGCATCTCTAAGAATTTGGCTGCACATGGCCCACAGTCACCGGATCTTTTGTTCTGATATATGCCCTCCAAACGACTCCATGTGTAAGGGGTGGTGCGTAGGCCTTCCGTTAATTTGCTATCCAAATAACGCTTCAATATAAATGGCATACTTTGACACACGGGCGCCATATACTGCTCCACAGCCGCTTCATCATTATGACTGATGAATGAGTCCAAAATCTTTATGTTGCCCGTTTTAAAGTCAATTACAAGGCCCACCCAATGCTCAGACCCCCAGTTCATCGGGACGTATACAATGTCCACAAACCGTATAAACATTTGCCTCTGCCGCTGATTAGCCCACTTTGCTGGTTTTCCCAATACAATGCCCTGAATGGTTTTCCCCCAGTCATACTGATTTTTGTCTCGCGATATGAAATCGTTGTAGTAGTTGCCGATGATGGATATGAACAAGGTGTCTACAAATGCTACCCTGTCTTTCAAGTAGATTTCCCCTCTACGTCTCCAAAGCATGGCCATTATGACTTGCATGTGCTGACGAATAACAAAACATAAATAACATATATTACAGATAATTAAAGATTGAGTAAGTACTAACTATAACTATATACTCACCATCGTGTTAACCCACTCAGTAGGCTTCGCAATTTGTAGGAAGAATTGATTGTTCACAGTATGACCAGTGACAATGCAAAAGTCGCTGTAATGAGAGCAATTGGTAATTGATTAGAATGAAAGTTTAAGGATAAATTGCTTTCAATACGATATAACTTACATGTTTCTTTCACGCGATAATAACTAGTGAAATGCCTTGAAGTGGTCTTGTTCAACGGTTTCGAGTGGTTTGTACGCAGCTTTCGATCTGGATACAAATAGAGCTTTCACCTTTGAATCAGCGGTGTAAATATCTCGAATCTTGTCCGACCGTACACGTGCGCGTTTTCCTCTACCTCTTCCTCCTCTTCCTGTTCCTCTTCCTCTTCCTCCTCTTCCTGTTCCTCCACTTTTTCTCCTTACACCAGACGATCCCTCAACTTCTTGTGGGGGGTTTAGGAGTACAAGGGGTCTTCTGCGAAGCATCACTTGCATCCTCAGGCGCAGTATGGTAATCTTTCCCCGTTAATGAGTCGTCCTCATTAGCCACAGCTTACAAACCACAGTAACAATAAAGCGTATAACATATCAATCGTATACCTAGCGTATACCTAAACACTACTGTATACACATCCATATCATATGAACAACTTTAATGTCTGACCTCTGCATCCTGCGCATCTGTCTGCGCTTCATGTTTCTTATATGCGTAGCTCAATGGGTGAGGAGTCTGAGGTTTGTAGACTACTAAGGGGCCTGACACCAAATTTGTTCTACCACCATCCACCTGAATAAGTCATAAATAACACAGCACAATACACCCACGTTATGAAACTTAATAGAGTCAGCTGCTGACTAAACAATTAGCTCACCTCGTTGAGGCCAGAAGGTGGATCTTCATCCAGAATGACGAAGTAAGGAGGTGGACGAGTTGTTCCTGAATTGGCTTGTCCCGGTTCAGGGGTCATCGTCGGAGCTTCTGGAGTCTTCAAGTACGCATGGTCCCTGGGAGAATAATGGTCCCCGCCGTAGTAAGTAGATGTCCCTTCTTCATCATCTCTTTCTTTCTGGTGTACACCATCTTCGGGGTGTACACCATCATTATGGCGTACGCTAGATTGTGCCCCATCATAACCTCCTTCTTCACCTCCATCTTCGGCTTCGTCTGCATCTTCATCCGGTTTTGATCCATCTTTTTTTGTGTGCTGTCCTTCGTCATCCTGTTCCCCTTCTTCTTTTGACTGGTGGACATCGTCATCTTCTTCGTCCTCTTGGTATACGCCCAATCTCTTGTTCAACTCGGTCTTAATGTCAGGAAGGAGCAAAGTATTCTGACGTACTATCCATCTTTTAAGCTCTTTAATCGGTCCACTTTCAGGGGATTCATCTTCCGATAGATTAGAAGAGTTCTTGCCCCTGCCTCTCTTCCTCTGCATGGGACGTTTTTCAGTTTGATGAGTTTTCTGTTTCTTCTTCGGTCTGGTGGATGGCTCAGGTTCCTGTGCATTGGTAACCTCGTCCTCTGCATCACTAATATCCACGATAGGGGCCGGTGCCACTGCAAAATCCGAAGGTGTGAATTTGTACCCCTCCGCCATGAGTTCCTGCATGAATGCAACTTTGGCATCCTCTACCTCATCTCCCCAACGCAATTCATTCTGTTGGTCATTCTCACCATCATCCAGTACCATCTGTTTCACAGACAACTAAGACAAAAAAATACAATTGCAAAATTACCAACCAAAATGACAGAGCACTTATCTTTTAAGACAAGTACTACAAAATAAGACTACAAATAGTACTAAATATAGTACTACAAATAATTTACCAGAGGGTCGGATTCCACGGCATGTATGTCCCCAAGATGCAACAGTGTGATAACGTTTTGACAGCCTTCGGGATCTTCAAGGAATGTCTTCAAGTTATCAGGTTGAGGAATTTTGGAAACCAACATTGGTATACATTGGAGGGCCATGAGTTGTAGTGATAGATGGAATCCATAGCATGCACTGGTTTTCTGTTTAAGTTGACGGCGTAATCGTGTTACAGGATTCTCCCTTTTCTCTGCATTCGTGATTGCCTTCGGAGCTTGAAAACGAGATACTGTTTTGTTAAAGGATACCCTCCCCCATGGATACAGCATGAACCTATCCAAGTCAGTCAGCATCTCAACGTATTTCTCGGTGAGGGCCAGATTTTTGCTATTGCAAAACAGAACACCGTCGACAAGAACGATTAGGGCCAATGGAAGCCGTTTCCAGCGGGGTAGATCCGGGTCCTTTAGCATTTCAAGCACATCAAACACGTTCATCGCCTTCGCTCTTCCGAACAGGTCTTTCCAGATTCCTGTTTTTCCGACATCTTCTTCTTCTGTGCTATCAGGTTCGGGATTGCAATTCAATCCAGTGATTTCCTTGAACTCCCGTATCGAATATCTCAGAGGTTGTCCACCGAAGAGGAACCAAATCTCGTGTTTCTTCGTGGTCACAAGTTGTCGTGATAGAAGGGCATAGACAAGTTTGGCGCTGTTGCAACATCTTGCAACAGGTAGATGGAATAACTTCCCAAACTGGGAATGAAGTAGTTTCTGAAGATCTTCAGTACCCTTTAATGCCTCGACAAGGAGGCCAATGACATTGGCCTTTGAATATATGTTCAACCGAGCACCAACGGGGTAGCAACCATCGCCGAGGACTCTTTTTGGTAGTTTTTCCGAAAGGTTATTTGAAGCTTCTCCATCTTCGATACCTGTATTTGAAGGTTCTCCGTCTTCCATACCTGTATTTGAACGAAAACAACAATTCCAAAATGCACGAAAAGATATAGTATTCTGGATAAACAGTAAAATGCGAACCCAGGGAAAATATTTGAGGAAAAGGAGTTCGAAGGAGTTCGAAAGAGAGAACAAAGATGTGGAAAAACTACCCTATTCGTATGGTCTCCTATAAAAACTTCTGTAACTGTTTCTAGATGATATAAGAGTAATCCAACCGTTTGAAATCAATATATAGACATAAGTACTACAGTTCATAACCGCCAATACATAAATCAAGCCAATCAGGCGCCCCGTTTCAATCTTAATCTTAATTTCAATCTTAATTTGAATTACAAACCGCCAGTACAGTTCAGACAAGGTCGAAGTTCATAAATGTAACTTACTTTTAGAATTCTGAGCAGGCCATTCTAGGAAAAGAGGAGCGAATTGTACTTTGGCTCTACACCGCCGGCGTGGATTCAGACGACTCGAGTGAATGGAATGTTCAACCCGGTCACTCCGTCGCGGTGGCATGGGCGGCGAGTGGTCTGTCGGAGCTGTCTTCGAGTTACTCCGGAGTGCTCGCCTCGAAACCGGAGGCACGGTGTTGTTCCGCGTTAACGATTTTTTAACTTTCCGCGCCATTACAACGGTTAATCGGAGGCTAATCAGAGCTGGATTGCCAGAGATGGTAGATAGACGACGTCCAGATGTGGATCCCAAATTAAATTTTTAATTTAAATGTTGGGGTGTCGATAAATTATACATTTCGTTTTACTTCGGTTTATGCTATTGGACTTCGGTTTCAAATTTTGTGTAATCGGTTTACCAAATCGGATTTAATCAGACATTTTTAGTTATTTTACTTCGATAATTGCAATTTAGAAAATAAAATTTGCCTAAGGGCCCTTGTGGGAATACAAACAGTAAAAATAGCCCTTTCCTTCTACGGTTTTCAAAACATCCTATTCCTCAAATTTAAAACTTAAAAACATCCTATTCAGCAATTTTCTCTTTTTTTTACTACTATGAGAATTTATGTGGAATGTGAGTTTTTAAGTCATTGTTAATCTGATTTATGGATTGTCCAAGACAAGGAAAATTATTTTTGGAGTTGCAGGAGTTTGTGCCCGTATGATGTTATTATTCCCTTTTTCAGACCAAATATGAGCTGATGTTCCATCTCTATTTTCAAGAATGAAGTTTCATACTCCAAAGGAGTTTGTTGACTTGTTTGTCCGTCCTCAACATAATGTCCATGACATAGGTGTTCTGTTTGTGATTCCAGATTTTGCCTTTTACATACCACCTTTATCATATGGAGAAGTATTATATAAGAGATAATTTGGAGAGAACCATCAAAACTTGACTATAGAATAAGTCTGTAAAGCCCGAAAGAAACACTCTTTAAATTTTGATATATTCTCTTAGAATATTTATTTTATATATTTAGGAAAGTTTACATTATGTAAGTATTAGCATTATATTAATGTTACTACTATATACAGTATATACATATATCTTATGATCTCATATTAAATATAACTCAATATTATATATCCTATTCTATAATATTTTAAATTAAGTTTTCTGAACTTTCTACTCAAAACTAATTGACAATAATAAGTGGATTAGTCCAAATTCTTTATATATTAGAATTGGTTTCTCTAAACTTCTGATGTGAATTTCTATCTATATTAATTTTGTTCAGTTTGCTGTAAATTTATTTGCTAATTAAAACTTAAGGTTGTGCCGAATAGTAGATGCAATTTTCTACTTTTCAAAGAATAAGATTTCAAATTGATTTGCAAATTAAGATTATACATAAAGTGTAAAATAATAATTGTGAAAATTCCTCAGACTAACCTTTAAGGTTAATGAAATGACAAACCTAACCTAACATATTGAAGGGCTTACTAGACTAACCTTATAAAGTTGGTTTAAGTCAATTTTATCCAGATGTTGAATATTATTACGAAAATGCCATTGTGATTTTTTTTTTTATAAATTTTTTTTTTTTCAAAAAAACTTTAATTTCGAAAAAAAAATTTTAAAAAATCGAAATTTTTTTTGACGAAAAAAAAAACATTTTTTTAAAACGAAAAAAAAAAAAAAAAAAATACAAAACCAAAAACTAAAAAAAAAAGGGAAACCCTAATTCATCTTCTTTTCTGTCTTTCTCCTGCGCCGTTTTTTTTCTCCCATGGAGCTGCTCTTCTTCTTAACCTTTTTATTCCTCTCTTGCTCTCCTCTTTATCTTTTCTTTTGTTTTGTTAAATTTTGTTGTATGAATATGTATTCTTTATGAACTTCAAAGCTTCGATGTTTCAGATCGAGAAAAACACAACTAGTTCTACCGATTTTTTGTATCAAGAAGCCTCCAACGTTTCCAAGCTCGGAGATCTAGATCTTCCCATGGTTTCTACAATTCATTCTGCTATTATGTGAGTTTTTTTTTCATTTTTTCGAATTCTTTGATTTTTTTCTAGATCTGGGTTTTTGGATCTAATATCAACAATAAACTATGGAGATGTGGCGGTTGGCGGTGACTCTTAAGCAGCATTCTCGCTGCGTCGCGCACAACCGCAGTGGATAGACGTTGTTTCGATGGAATGGTGGTGTTGTGGAGGTTGTCGGCGGCATAAATTTTTTTTTTCAGGTACGTTTGGTAGATATATTTGGAAATCGATTTTGTATTTTTTTGGTTGTAAAGTTCATAATGTGTGATGGTAGATTTATTTGAAAAACGGTATGTAGTTTGGTAGATTATTAGTTATTTGATGGTAGATATATTTAGAAAACGAAATGTGGTTTGGTAGATTTATTAGTTATTTGATGGTAAAATTATTTTAAAAAACGATGTCGTTTGGTAGATTTATTAGTCATTTAATGGTAACTTATTTGAAAAATGATATGTGTTTGGTAGATTTATTAGTTATTTATGGTAGATTTATCAGTCGTATATATTTGAATTTTATATATAAATAACAATATTTGTTTATTTTTTTCTGACAGATTATGGGCTTTGCCATGGTGAACAAATCTTTGATGGGATATCCAACACCGATCCGACATGTTTTACTATGAATTGTAGATTTACATTTGGTAGATTTGTTTTGAAATGATGGTAGATTTATTATTAAATTGATGGTATATCTATATTTGAATTTGTAAAAATGATAATTAGATTTTGAATGATAATATTTTTGTTTTCAAATTATATTTGTCGTAAAACATTGATCCAGACATTTCACATTTTTATCACATTTGCTAGTAATGTTATTATTCAATTTAATTTATTTCTTTACTTTCACTATGATGTATATCATAACTGAAATCATTTGACATTGTGATGTTGTAAAAGTTTATGTAAATAGAGTTAAATGTAACAAATATTCAAAAATAAAAATCAAAAGATCATAAGTTAAGAGAGGGTTATTACAAATATGACATATATGTTCAAAGTTAATATGAAAAGCAAAGTTATCTTAGAAAAAAGATATATCATAGAAGAAATATTCATGTTAGAAATTTTTGATCATTGATTATGGCATCTATATCGTAAAGACCAATACTCATCTGTGATCGAATCACAGTTAACCGACATAATCTTAACAAACTCATGCAAAGAAAACGTCAATGGTAACAAAACCAAGTCAAATATAACCATGGAACAAGTCTACCATATGTACGAAACCTGTTTAACATACAACATTCCAAAACAAGTCTACCAAACCGCTGGTTTTTTCGTAGATAGGAGAATATATTTAGGACAAAAAAATAATTTCAATCCAAAAAGTCAAATGTCTGCCAAACATTAACAACTAAGTCTACCTCAAGCATGGAAAATAACTCTACCATAGAAACAAGTCTACCATAAGCACCTCATATGTCTACCAGATCAAGGTTATCTTTGTAAATACCAAACTTAATTAATCTACCACATGATTATTATAAGAAGTCTACCATATGTACAATAACTCTACCAGATTACATAAACTCTACCAAACTGACAAACAAATCTACCAACATTCTGTAAGTCTACTTCATGTAGCAAATAATCTACCACTTACCGGAAGAAATTTTATTTCAATTTAAATCTACCACACAACAAACATATCTACCACAAAACAAATAAATCTACCAACATTTTGTAA
Source organism: Eutrema salsugineum (assembly GCF_000478725.1). NCBI lineage: Eukaryota > Viridiplantae > Streptophyta > Magnoliopsida > Brassicales > Brassicaceae > Eutrema > Eutrema salsugineum. The sequence goes on from NW_006256829.1 coordinate 15,141,678, forward strand.
ATCTACCTCATGTAACAAATAATCTACCACTCACCGGAAAGAATTTTACTTGAATTTAAATTTACCACAAAACAAACATATCTACCACAAAAGCAAAAAATCTACCAACTAAATATAACTCTACCATGAAACAAATATATCTACCGTCACATATTGACAACTTTTTTCACATAAGTCTACTGCTAAAGGACATAAGTCTAACAACTTAGAAATTAAATCTACCTCATTGTCAATAAATCTACCGATAAAGTCAACTATGCGACAAAGTCAACGCTTTCTTTAACAAATCTACCAACACGTTTGACAAGTCTGCCATTCATAACAACAAATCTACCAAAACATAATAAATCTACCTCTCATCATCAAAACTCTACCAAGATAAGTCTACCAACATTTGTAAACTCTACCAACTCTCGAATAAATCTACCATCGACCTAATAACTCTACCGACAAAATTTTTGCGTTGACCAAAATTTGATAAGTCTACTGTCAAAGCCTGGTAGACTTATCAAATTTTCAGCGCTATATTTTGCCTACGTGGCATTAAAAAAGTAATGGCATTTTCGTAATTATGTTTTTTTCAACAAAGGCTAAAAGGGTGTTTTGGGTATGCTAGGTTAGTTTTGTAAAAAAAATAAAAGTGCGTCAAATAAGTAATATAGATACTTTCTAAGGTTAGTGTAGTAATCCTCCCATAATAATTTCTTCTCACGAATAAATAGTGTACTTTGACTAGATTTTAAAAAGTCAAATATTTGCCCCCCTCTCTCACGAGATTTTCATGCTCAACTATAAGACCGTTCGAAAATGACACAACGTCTACAATTATGAATCTTTTTTGTCTTTCCGACACCAGAATTATGAAGTCTTTCTTCAACACATTTATATGTGTTTCAGATTCCCGAAAAATAACGTATTTTACCAAAACTTTTAGTCTTAATTTTTTAGATATATAGCCGCACGCACCATTGTATACAAATCTCACCATTAGTAATGTTACTGAAGAAAACATTCAAATCTAGCACATCAAAATAAGTCTAACATTAACAAAAGTTGACAAAAAATAGTTTACCATTAACCAAAAGACAATAAAAACTCAAATCGAGTAGTTCTTTTTTTTTTGGGTTGCTTTCAGCTAACTACTTGTATTAAATCGAAGAATACAAGAAACAATAAGATTAAAGATTAAGAAAAATTTTATACAAAAAATGTAAAATTGAAGAAGAGAGTATCAAAAATCGGTAAAACTATTTATATGTACTCGTGCCCAAAATACCTGAGATGAAACACTAATTAAAATTTACGAAAATAAAAAAAAAGTACTAGTAAATCATGATAACATAAATAAAATCCATGAATAATTGGATGTAAAAAGGAAAAAAAAATTATTTAATGCGTTCTTTACTTGTTGTGTAAAAAAAGAAGAGATAAATGGGATGTGTGTTTTATAAACAGATCTAAAGCACCAAATCTGACGGTCCATAGAAAGACAAAAAAAAGCTTTAATATCTGTGCCACTAAAAAACTCTCTCAAGTCTCAACACTGAGTCACTGACACTAAAATCAATGGGAGAGGTTTTGTTCTTCAAACTTTTTCAAATTCACATAGCCAAAAACACTATTCTTCTCACTTGATTTCTCCTCTTATTCATCATTGACAGGAAGATAAGAAGAAACCAGAGGAGAAAATGGAGAAGAAAAAAACTGAGGAGCCACAAGTGACATCAGAGGATAAGAAAGAAGAAGAGAAGGAGAAAAAGAAAGAGCCTCAAGAGATTGTTCTTAAGATCTTTATGCATTGTGAGGGTTGTGCTAAAAAAATCCATAGATGTCTTAAAGGTTTTGAAGGTACCACTAATTACTTTCATTTAAGCAATTTGTGCAGTGGATTAATTAACCATATGGTTATAACTTTTGAGGATAATTGAAAATGTAATTAATGTGATAGGAGTGGAGGATGTAACAACTGATTGTAAAACTAGTAAAGTTGTGGTGAAAGGAGAGAAGGCAGATCCATTAAAAGTGTTGCACAGATTGCAAAGAAAGAGTCACCGTCAAGTGGAGCTTCTTTCGCCGATTCCAGAGCCTAAACCGGTTTCTGATGAACCAGAGAAGAAAGAAAAGGAGAAGGCAAAACCTAAACCCAAAAAAGAAGAGGTATTGTAAGATTTTGTAAGATTTTGTAAGATTTGGGGGACTAGATTTGTAATTTGAAGAAAGTAAATTAATTTCTGTGAAATTTAACAATAAAATTTTGTGGGCGCTGAGAAAAATAGGTATTGACAGTGGTGCTGAGAGTTCACATGCATTGTGAAGCATGTGCAATGGAGATCCAAAAGCGAATCATGAGAATGAAAGGTTTGCTTGTATTTATTTTTTCATCTTATTATTCAATTTTGTTTTATTAAAATAATCTCAATTGGGTACGATTCCTATTGAATCTGAGTTTTAGTTCTAATTTGTGGGACTGCACTTAATTGGGACATTATGTTTTGGACTCTTCTGTATGTCATAAAATTGATTCCAGCTTTAAATTGTATGTACTATGTAGGCCCTTTTTTAATTAAAAAAAATAGCAATTTTAAAAGAGCATATGTTTAGTCAATTCTTCATTTAAAAAGGAACTCATTCACCATGTTATAGGTATTATTATATTCATATTTCAAGAAGTTTTCTTTCTTCACAATTATTTTATTTTGAGTATTTCAAGAATACATGAAACGAGTTGGGTTGAATCGAGTCAACTTAAAGTCAACTATTTCTCTGAATAAACACTCTTGTTTTTGTTTTTAGTAATTAGGATTTACATTTCTTATATGAATTTACTATATATATCAACAATACATTGTACAAGTTTTTTTGCTGCAAAGTGTGAGATGTTTGTTAAAATATTTTGGAATGCTACAAATATTTGAATTGACTTGTAAGAACCAGATAAAAATTAATTTTGATTCGACATTTTGTGGATTAATTCTCTGAATATAAAATATACAGTTAGTTTAAATTTTCTTATAGAAAATGAAGTATAAATATGTTATGTATAGGAGTGGAGTCTGTGGAACCAGATTTTAAAGCATCACAAGTGAGCGTGAAAGGAGTTTTTACACCGGAAAAGCTAGTTGAGTACGTTTACAAGAAAATCGGGAAGCACGCCGCAGTTGTTAAGCAAGATCCGCCGCCAAAACTGCCGGAGAAAGAAAAGGAAACGAAAGACAAAGACGAGAAGAAAAAAGAAGAGGAACAACCGAAAGAAGGAAAAGAGGCCAAGGAAGACGGTGGTGGAGGAGCGGCCAAACCAATGGCCGGAGGAGGCGATGCTGCCGCTGAGGAAGGGATCAAATCGGTGGACTTGAAGAAGAACGAATATCAATACCAGCCACCGAGGTATCCCGTGGAGATGTTTACTTATCCACCACAAATATTCAGTGACGAAAACCCCAACGCTTGTACCATTATGTAATAAAACTGTCGGTTTAAGAGGTTGTAGGATTTTTTTTTGTACTCTATTTATATGCCTTATTTTTATTGTAATAGTACTATTTGTGGAATTGTTTTGCTTCAAGCTAATTCGATGATCGTAGTTTCTAATATTGTATAGTATAAAATTACCCTCCATGCAGAGAATTTGCTTTAAGCTAATTAGATGATCCATTAAGATTTAGAGTCTTAGTAACTCTTTATCAAGATTTTGAGAGATTTATGATGACGGTTACGATGGAGAAACGCAAACCTACTCCTTTATATTGTTGTGTTCCACAAGGACAACAACAGAACAATAAACCTTGATCTAGCTCCTAAACGTCTTCATCTTCATCAAATCAGCCAAAGGAGTTGGTTGAATCCAATTCGTACAAAATCAAATTAAGCACACACCCTCTATTCTTAGGGGCGGACGTAGAGCAAGACATTTTAGTGGCACGTGCCTGTCTAAATTTTGTTTCTTGATATAGTCAATCTAAAGTCCGTATAATTATTTTCAAGATAGCGAAAAAAATATCATGTGTCATGGACCTTCTGGAGACTCTCCTTCCTTAAGACATCTCCATGCACACTCTCAAACTTCAAATTTGAAGTTTTTGGTGATTTTTTTCTTTTTTTGGATGAATGTTAAATTTATTTAGACCCGAAAAAACATCTTTTTCTACATATTAGATGCGAGCTTTAATAATAAATTACAAACAAAATCTCATAGTACAAATCGATTTGCAATCTCTGACTAAGGCCTTGAGGCGAGCCAGACTTGAAGACCATCTTCGTATTTGGTGTCACCAAGAAGCTGAATAGAGCTGAAGCGATTTTTAACACCTTTAGCAATGAACTTGATCAAAAGCGTTGCAGCAGAAGGATTGGTGCCATGTCTTCAGTCATTTCTCTCCCTCCAAAGTACGTGAATAGTCATTTGAAAGAGGTACCTGAGAATAAAAGTCTGAAGTCTGTCGTTAAATGGCCTAGAGATGAGTCGGATCACTTCTGACCAGTCGTTTGAGTAGCTCTGTTTGAGTATTCCACGCGCTAGATCACCCCAAACTTGAGACGAAAAGGGGCAGGAGAAAAAAAAATCGGATCGCGTTTCATTTGGATCCTGGCAAAGAACACATGCCGTCGAAACATTGGGGTTCCACATTCGCATACGATTCCCAGTTGCGAGACGATTGTGGGCTGCAAGCCAAGTAATAAAAGCATATTTCGGGCAATTGTGCGAGAACCAAATACCTTTAGACCAGGTAATCTTAGGCGCCTTAGTTCGCATTTGTTCCCGAGTTGCTTTTGTATCAAAAAAAGGTTGATATGTTGCCTCCTTCTTACGCCATAGGAAGATGTCCTATGTATCCACTCTGTATCGCAACTTAGCGTTGTCAATGGCATCTTTGACACTGTTTAATACTGCTATACGGTGCCTGCGACGTCTGTGCGAGAGGAATACTTCCTCCAAAGTGGTTTCCTCTCAAATACCCATGTCCACAATCCCTCTAGCTCCAGTGATTTTAAGCAGAATTCCCATAGGAGACCAAACATCGTGCCAGAATAGTGTTGATCTGCCATTACCAAACTCCACCTTCAGGTATTCAGCGACCTGAGAGCGAGATCTTAAAACTTGATTCCACATCCATGACCCTGGCGAGTTCGCTGTCGGAGCAGGAGTAGTCCAAAGAGATTCATGACGCATAAGGTTGGCTCTAGCCCAATGTACCCAGAGTGAGTTTGCAGTAATAAGCCTCCACGCCAATTTTAGAATGCAGACTTCATTAGCTTCACCAATACTTTTTAAACCCAGACCTCCCTCTTCTTTTGGTTTACATACATCTATCCACGCAATCTTCGCCTTGTGAGGGTTTAGATCAGGTCCAGACCACAAGAAAGCAGAGCATATGCGTTCAAGTTCTGCAATGCAACCAGCTGGTAACCGAAACGCCGAAATCCAAAAATTGGTGATGCTCGCTATAACCAAAGAGAGAAGCTGCAGTCGCCCTGCAAATGATAATGCCCTAGCTGTCCATGAACCAACTCGACTTCGTATGCGATCAATGAGAGGCTCGTAATCGAGAGTTCGCATCTTCTTTGTCAGGAGAGGCAAACCGAGGTATCGTACCAGTAATGATCCAAACTCAAAGGGGAATCTCTGTGCGATATTTGCTCTTGCTGTGTCCGACACCCCCGCCAAGAAAACCGTCGACTTCTCCACACTCACCTTGAGACCCGATACCCTTGCGAAATCACCAAAAACTCCCACAATACCTTCGATCAATCCCAACGAACCATCAGAGAAAACCATAAGATCATCAGCAAAACAAAGGTGGGTTAAGCTTATGGTTGAGCATTTCAGATGAAAACCAAATCTGTTAGATGTGGCCGCCTTATCCAGCATTTTAGACAGCACGTTCATGCATATCACAAACAGATTTGTCAAGAGAGAGCACCCTTATCGCAACCCTCTCGAACTACCAAAGTAACCACACAGTTCACCATTGACTTGAACCGAAAAAGATGCAGAAGAGATACAGAGTTTGATCCAGTGGATAAATTCTGTTGGTAGATGTAGAGCATCTAAAGTAGACAGTAAGAAACCCCATTGAAACGTATCAAATGCCTTGGAGATATGAATCTTCAAAGCACATCTAGGAGATATTATGCTCTTATGATATCATGAAACAAGCTCTGATGCAAGAAGCAAATTCCAATGAGTAACCGGTCTTGCACAAACGCCGATTGATTCGAAGCGACGAATTTCGGTAGAATCTGTTTCAGTCTATTCGCAAGAATCTTGGAAATAACTTTATACAGAACGTTACAGCAGGAGATGGGTCTGAAATCCCTCACTTGTCGTGCCCCTTCCTTCTTTGGTATAAGAGCGAGAATTGTAGAACTGACACCTTTAGGCAAAAATCCTTTGATGAAAAAGGATTAAACTCCGACTACAAAATCATTCCCTATAACTGGCCAACTCTCTTTAAAGAATTCAACCGTGTATCCATCAGGCCCAGGCGACTTGTTAGATGCCATTGCGAAGAGAACCCCTTAATTTCCTCTGCCGTAACCGATTTTATCAGATTCACCCGATCCTCCGTAGAACATTGGAACCCAAGCAACTCTCTCAGATCATCAAAGCTAGTATCCTCTAGATCCTCAGGGACGTAATTCAGAAATTCAAAGAAATGGTTAGCAGCCACTCCCTTGATTTCATCCATCTCCGTGATCAATTCCCCATTCTGCTCAAGCTCACGAATAGCATTCCTAGAAGCTCTGGTTTTCACCGCTCTATGAAAAACTTTGTTATTTCTATTGCCAATGTTGAGCCAGTGAAGCTCCGCTTTTTGAGCCAAGAAGTTTTCCTCTAGCGTTGCATTTTGTTCCCATCGATCAAAAGCCTGAGCTTCATTTTGCTGGTGGATCTCCGACGGGACACTCAAATTCTGCTCCTGCTTGCTACAAAGAGTCGCGAAATCTTCCTTCACCTTACGTGATATATCACTCAACAAGTCACGTGAAATTGTGCGAGCAATGGGCTTCAACAATTTTAATTTTTTCGAGAACCGGAAGAGAGCCGACGTAGAATGAAACAAAGGCGAGGTACTATCCCAATAATCTTTCAAAGCTTCTTTAAACTGAGGGGTTGTTGCGATAACATTTGAGAGCACACAGTATGAGCTTGGAAAGTGATCTAGCCATACATCATTAACCAACAATCTATCCAGCTTTTTGCAAATCAAACCATTTGACCTCTTGTTACACCATGTGAGAAGAGGACCATGAAACCCCATGTCACTAAGTGCACACTCCCGAACCACAGTCTGAACATCCTCCATGCCAGCTGAGTTTATCGAAACCGAGTCAGCTCCCGAATGCTCATCTCTTGATAGAATTTCATTAAAGTCCCCCATAACCATCCACTTCATGCCTCGATATATGGTGAAAGAGAAAAGCTACGAAGATCACTCCACAATGATTTCCTCTCCTCCGAAAAAGTTGATCCATAGATGAAAGAGCAAAGAAATTCGTCAAATCCTTGCAGCTTCACTAGAACAGTGATTATTTGACTCGTCTTATACACAAGCGTTACACGAACCAAATCCTGCCACAAAACCCAAATCCTTCCCAAACGACGATGCTCGTAAATGTTCATTGAAGACCAATTTGGGAACACCTTCATAATAATGCTATCCGCCTTGCACTCTGCTACTCGAGTTTCAACTATACCACCAAACAGAAAATTGTTTTCTCTGCACCAACTATTCAGAACCTTATGTTTTCTTTTTTTGTTAAAACCCCTCAAATTCCAGAAAAATCCTGACATTATTGGGTGGATTTATTTTGACGATTTCAGTTTCTCTTGCCCGTAGCCTGAATGGCAGTCGAAGCAGGAGCAGGTTTTACAAACTTGTGTGTTGATTTAGAACCTCTTGGGAGTGAGATTCTGCTACCAACATTGCCATCATTTGCAGCTTTATCTTCTAGTATGGAAATCTGTTCTGCGTCTGAATTTTTCTCTGTTTCGGTAGTCACATCCTCTGTTTCAACTACGAGAGAACCTGTTTCATCTTTATCCTCTGTCTCTTGACACTCAGCATCAATCAATGCAAGGAAAGCAAACCAGGAGCCCGAGCCCTCAATTTCCTCCACCTCTACAGAGCATTTTGCTTTCCTCGCAGGAGATTTCACTGTCTCCCATTCCTCAATATCCACTGGCTTGTCAACAATGTTCCCTTTGTTCGTTGTTGCCTTTCCTACATCACCTTCCTTTGGACGAGCAGGAACAGAGTCAACAGCGGATTCGGTTCTTGTCTGCGCCGATTTAGTCGGAGTTGCTTTCACAACCGACGCTGGAGATTCAGGAATCACCAACGAATCACTGGAGGCACCATTTTTCTTGGATACAGAATTGCTACTCTTCGCAGGGGATTGGTTCTCTCTTCGCAGAATCACCTTATCGCCTGGAGCAGCTATGCAGTCTGTGGCACAATGACCACATTTGGCACAAGATGTACAGCGTGGGGTAGCCACGGGTATTCATAATAGACAACGGTATCAAGTCCTGCAGAGGACTTGAAAGAGAAAGATTCAGGAAGCTTCTGCTGCAGATTCACTTCCACAAAAACTTTGGCTTCTTTAAAGTTTTTTGCCCAAAGAGTGTCTTGATGCAGCTTTTTTGGTTCCCCTATCGGACTGTTCAGGAAGCTCAGTCCCTTCCAGGAGAACATCGATCTTGGAACATTGCGAAGCACCACCCACATTGGGATAGATGTGATTTCCGGCTGAGCTTCTTCAACCACTGGGCTCCATTTTGACATGATCATGGAAATGTTTTTGATGCTCCACATTCCTCTTCTTAAGACTCTGGCTGATGTGATCCTCCCAAGGATTGGTACTCAAAAGCTTGGTAAGAGATAGATCAGGGACAGAAGTTTGCGGAATAGACTTCTGTTTGAAGAGATTAATAGATCAGGTTGCTGTTCAGAGTTTAATTTGATCACAAGAGATAGAAGAGAAATGAAAAAGATGCTGCAGAAGCAGCGATTCACTCTCAGGAGAAAACAAAGAGAATAGAGATGATAAAGATGCTGGACAAGCAGCAAATCACTCTCAAAGAGTCAAAGGATTTCGTCCAGGTTTGATAAGAGAAAGATAGAGTTTTATTTGATAAAAGTTTGATGATCCAATCCAGGATAAGTTCTCATAAGAGATTACAAGATTATTTAAAGAGAAGAAATGTAGAAGAACAGGGCAAACTAGAAAATGACAAGGAAATAAATGCAAAGTTTGAATAACTCTTCAAGTCACTTCTCCAGCCTCTTGAACTTCCCTTGAACGAAATTTGTCTTGGGCTTAAGTCCTTGAATCAACAATTGGGCCTTGAGAGAAGTAGACACCATTGCCTCCTTAAAATCCTTTCTTTGGAAAACCCATTGGGACAAAACCAAAGGTAAGGGAAAAAGAGTACAACTGGGCCACTTACCCAGTTGTTGATCTACTTGAGCCTGAATCAAAACCAGTGTGAATCCATCTTCTCCAGTCTGGCTCAAGCGATCTTCTTTGTTCCATAGATAAGTAGGTATCTCGCCAATGCCTTCCTTGAGCTTATTAGCCTTAGCTCCTTTGTTTTTAGACCAATATCTCTCGGCTACAAGCTGATCCTTAGCTCCATGCTCTGGTTCAAGCTCTCCTTTCTTGATGTTGCTCAGTATCACATCATCCTCCCGCAGTTGAAAATGATTTGTCCTCAAATTAGGACCATCTGCCAAGAACAAAGCTAAGTTAGAACCATTAGAACTTGAATTTGGATAATGCTTACTTTGCAAGTATGTTTCGGCAGTAATCTGTATTGGAGTTTGAGGTGTTCCATGCTTCCTAGCATCCTTTATGTTAGAGTGTTCAAGTTCCACACGTCCTCCAGCCCTCATCCATTTTTCTTTTCCGTTTTGAGCTCCTTTTTCAGTGGTAGTTTGATCGTTTAGAAGCTCCTTTTGCTTAAGGCTCTTTTTGGTGAAGATAAGGCCTTCGGATGGATTCTTCAAAGGAAAGATGCAATCTATTTGTCCAAACTGAATTCTGTTCCAGCTATTATCTTCTAAAGGTTCAGTTGGCCTAAGAAAATCATCCTTATAGTCCTGCAAAACAAAAGATCTTCCACTCTGCAGCTCCGGTGTAACATGAGATAAACTCAAAAGAGTTTCTTTATAAGCAGACTTACGACTAGATGATTGACAGAAAAGAGTTCTTTGGATATTACCAGATTTGGAAAGGAAGTTGGATTGCTTGTAAGTGTTGTTCTCAGCCTGTTTTCCTTTCTTCTTTTGATCTTGATAAATCTTGAAAGGTGTCATTGGAACAAGAATGTGCTTCCTGCCTTTGAACTCAAAAGAATACTTGTTGGTGGAGCCATCATGAGTCACTTGTCTATCATACTGCCATGGCCTTCCCAACAGGATGTGACTTGCCTCCATAGGTAGAACATCACACAGAATTTCATCCTCATACTTTCCAAGGGTTAGAGAAACCGATACTTGGCTGTTAACTCTCATTTCACCTTGATCATTGAGCCAATGCAGATTGTATGGCTTAGGATGCTTCCTCACGGTCAAGCCAAGCTTATTAACCATGTATTCACTTGCTACATTGGTGCAGATTCCTCCATCGATGATGAGATTGCACACCTTGCCTTGCACATTACATCTTGTGTGAAACATGTTCTGTCTTTGCGCTTCCTCTTCTGCCTTAGCTTGCACGTTTAGAATCTTTTTCATCATCAAAAGATCTCCTGTAGCAGCATACTCCTCTTGCTCTTCCACTGAATCTGAGATATCTTTTTCATCTGCTGATTCGTACTCACCATTGTCCAAGAGAATCAGAACTCTCTTGTTAGGACATTCACTAGCAATGTGTCCTCTTCCTTGACACTTGAAGCAGACTATCTCACGAGCTCTAGTAGTTGATGCTTCAGTTTTGACCTTGAAGTCTGATTTAGCAGGGAATGATTTAGCAGACACCACCAAGTCAGCACTTGGTTTTTCTTCTTTAGCAAGACTTGGTTTAGCCGTAGATGAGCTAACTCCAAAAGTTGATCGAGATCCTCTCCTCTTGAGCTGTTGTTCGACTAGAATGGCTTTGTGATATATCTCCTCTAGATCAGCATAGCTTTGCATCTCCACTCTGTCTTGAACTTCTCGGTTTAACCCACTCAAGAACCTAGCGATGGTTGCTTCTTCATCTTCTTCAATACCAGCCTTGATCATCAGAGATTCCATTTCTTGAAAATATTCTTCCACACTGCTGTTTCCTTGAGTCAAGCGTCTAAGTCTCTGGTGTAGCTCCCGATGATAATGACTAGGGACAAAGCGTTTCCTCATGAGTGCTTTCAACTCATCCTAAGTATCAACAGGCGGCTCTTTATTGCATTTGCGGCTTGTTGTGATCTGATCCCACCAGTTTATGGCATAACCATAAAACTCTGTAGCAGCTAGCTTTACCATCTTGAGATCTGAATACTCTTGACAATCATAGATCATCTCGATCTTCTTCTCCCATTCCAGATAAGCGTCTGGATCATTCTTGCCATGAAAAGGAGGAACTTTCAGCTTCATGCCTCTCATGTCATCATCAACACGTTCTCTTACTCCCCTTCCACGTCTTGGACTGCCTTGTGAAGAATTATCATCACCAACATCATTTCTAGGCTGTCTCTGCTGGACATGAACCCCATTGGCATTTCTTTCTTGAATTCTCCTCGGATTAGGTTCTCCTTGTAGCTGATCAATTCGCTGGTGTAGTTCTTCTGCTTGAGTTTTCATCAGTTGCTCAAACCGAGCCATCATAGCTTCCATAAAGAGTTTGTTGCTATTGTTGCTGTTGTCTCCTTGCTCTTCACTCATTGTGACCTGAAAAAGAAAGCACAAAACAAAGCCAGTAACTAGTTCTCACAAAAGATCAAAGTGCAAAAGTGACTCTTCGTGTGCCACAAGAAATCAATCAAAAGCCCTAGAATATGATTGGTTTATTTTTGAACAAACACAGATATGGCCGATGATGAGATCTGATGATAGAAGCTGAAGAGACAAACTAATATGAGCAGATCTGATGCACAGAATATGAAAAGACAAACAAAACCAGGGATGAAAACGTGATGCAGAGGCAAACAACACTAGATTTAGAGGCTTATGATGCAAACTAAACAGATCTAAAATGATTTTTATGGGTTTTCTTTTTTTTTTGAAGAGAACTAAAACGAAAATAGAAGATGAACAGATGCAGACACAAATTAAATAGATGAGAAAGGATAGAGACTACCAGAAAAAAACTTCTAAGTGTGCTCTGATACCACTTGATGTGATCCTCCCAAGGATCGGCACTCAAAAGCTTGGTAAGAGATAGATCAGGGACAGAAGTTTGCGGAATAGACTTCTGTTTGAAGAGATTAATAGATCAGGTTGCTGTTCAGAGTTTAATTTGATCACAAGAGATAGAAGAGAAATGAAAAAGATGCTGCAGAAGCAGCGATTCACTCTCAGGAGAAAACAAAGAGAATAGAGATGATAAAGATGCTGCACAAGCAGCAAATCACTCTCAAAGAGTCAAAGGATTTCGTCCAGGTTTGATAAGAGAAAGATAGAGTTTTATTTGATAAAAATTTGATGATCCAATCCAGGATGAATTCTCATAAGAGATTACAAGATTATTTAAAGAGAAGAAATGTAGAAGAACAAGACAAACTCGAAAATGATAAGGAAATAAATCCAAAGTTTGAATAACTCTTCAAGTCACTTCTCCAGCCTCTTGAACTTCCCTTGGACGAAATTTGTCTTGGGCTTAAGTCCTTGAATCAACAATTGGGCCTTGAGAGAAGTAGACACCATTGCCTCCTTAAAAACCTTTCTTTGGAAACCCATTGGGACAAAACCAAAGGTAAGGGAAAAAGAGTACAACTGGGCCACTTACCCAATTGTTGATCTACTTGAGCCTGAATCAAAACCAGTGTGGTTTGTAATCCATCTTCTCCAGCCTGGCTCAAGCGATCTTCTTTGTTCCATAGATAAGTAGGTATCTCGCCAATGCCTTCCTTGAGCTTATTAGCCTTAGCTCCTTTGTTTTTAGACCAATATCTCTCGGCTACAAGCTGATCCTTAGCTCCATGCTTTGGTTCAAGCTCTCCTTTCTTGATGTTGCTCAGTATCACATCACTGGCTCGAATTGATGGATCAGCAATATTAAATTTGATGGTCTTGTCATCTACCACAAAACCTCAACTTTCTTAGATTTGTCACCAAGGGTCCAAATCCTGTTCACCGTCATATGAATCAAGCCGATGTGAGGAACTTTGGAAACAAACTTCCCCACAAGGCAATCTTCCCAAAGCGGTGGTGCATCTACGAAAACACAGTCAGGGACGTGATTCGTATCAACACCATCAATCTCCTCCACCACAACCTCATATTTCTGCAATTTCGATGACTCTGCAGCCACCGAAACCCATGATTTCGCCAACGTTTGATCAGCATCCCCTAGCAACTCCTTTATCGCTGCTACTGGATCTTGATCACCTGGAATATCCTTCGCTGTTGGCGGACCATCACTAGAGTTTGTCTGATCTACCTCTTGCACCTTCTCATGAACCCGCTCCGAAACCTTCTCCAAAACCTCGAAATCCTATGACGTTGCCTCCTCTGCTATCTCCAAACCGATCAACCCCGCCGTAACCTTCTCCACATCCACAGGAGGAATCGACTGCTCCGGCGCCGCCATAGCCCTAGCTTGGGCCGCACGAAACGAGAAAACCCTAGGACTCCAAATCGCCAATCCAATCGCATCTCCTTAGTGGACCGCTTCCCCGAAGTTTTTGGTGATTTATTCCAATGTGACACTTCAAAATAAATTTCAAAAAAAAATTATACTTTACATCATATTCTTTATGTTTTAGTATAATTAGTTAAAATTATTAACTTTTATAAATACTTATAAACATATATCATAAAAATCATAAGCAAAATTAATTATTAAAAATCATTAATACTATAAGGAAACACAAACAAAATCAGAAATTATAAAAAAACACAAAATTACTTTTTATGTTTGAATCTGCTTTATGTTGTATTAAATCTGCTTAATAATATTATCTGTTTTTAATTTATCTTGGATAATGTTATTTGAAATTTTAACTTTAAGTTGTTTTAATTTCTTTAGTTTGTATGTGAAAATTATAATTATAAAAATATATGTGAAATAGTTATAAGACATAAAATTATAGAGTTAAAAAGATAAACAAATATAACTGTTGGAGATAAATTCGATCCTTCTTATATGGACGAGTCACGTGCTAGCACATGGCGTCTATGAATTTTTTGCAGCTACGGTCCCTCCGGACCAAATTTGGATTTGTATTGGATCTTAGGCCCTATACAGCCTAAACTTATAGCACCAGACCTTGAATCCAGTCGGATTCGAGAGATCTGGCACGATAGGCCACCTGTTCCCGGATTCCTCGTGTCTGATGGCGCAGGTCACGCTGTCAGAAACAAGAAAATCGAAAACTGAGTGGTTAGGAGGAGGAGATGTCACATTCTCTATGTCCTAGACCTAAGCTCGGTGATCCGGAAGAGTCGGGATATAAGGAAGAGTGGCCCGCATAGGTACCCGGAGAGCAAAGTCATTCATCTCCGGCAGTCCGGTCCCAATATCGAGGAATCCGGACCAGGTATGAGTAACTCATTTGGGTGGGAATACAATTCAAATTTCTCTCCAATCGACAATAAGAATATACCTTAGTCTAATTTGATTGCCCATACTCTTACAAACCTGTATGGCATTAATGCGTTTTCCTTGCGTGTGTCAGGTGAAAATGACTTTCCGCAGAGCCAGGGGAAAAAGTAGAGGTTCAACAAAGAGCAATGAGATATGGCGTCTGAGCCGCCGACCCAACCCATACACTGAGAACGAAAGGGGCACGTCAAGAGACGAACTCGTTGCAGGTAGAACAAGCCAAAGAAAGTTTGTGAGACCATCAGAGGCATGACACCTGATAACACCTGATTTTGACCACTTTTCACCATTGATTTCAAATGATTTTTCAAAGGTTTTACTTAGTTTAAGGAATTTTTATTATGATTTCCATGTATTTGTAGTTTCAAGGCTCTTTTTAGGAAACTTAGGGAATATGATGGCAAAATGGAAGAAATCCACATTTTTAGCTCAGAGTTAGACCGTCAGAAGTTCAGCCTCAAATGAAGACTTTCTCACCGTCCGATCCAGCTCAACTTTGGAGAAAATCAAGCAGAGACAACCATCTTCCCATAGCACTTTACATCACAAAGATCCAACGGTGCAATCAAAAGATACATGGAGAACAAGTTGACTCAGTTCACCAGTCTCGGAAGACTCTCACCCGCGGGAAACACATGTTTTACCTGCCCTGGAAGACTCTCACCCCTGGTGGACCTTAGGACGAGCCACAAGGCCTAACATCAAAGCTCACTTCGCCGTTCCTCTTCATAGAAGTCCTAAATGATATCTGGAAGACCTTAGGACCTATAAATACATTGTTTAGCAGCCCCTAAACGGGTGTGTGCTCCTGTAATGAGATTTTGAGCCACCAAACTTTGTTTTTCTAGGGTTAGGCGATGGAGATGGGGATACTTCTCCAGATCCATTGTTCTTGCTTCTTTTTATCTTATTGACTTTTCTGTTTCATTCTTTTGCATTCTTCTATGTCTTTCATTATTCATTGCATCATTTAGATTAGTCCCAGAGAGTCAAGTTGTTTGAAGATATCAACAAGCACATATATCGATTAGGATTTCTATTGTTCTTAGCCATATTCTGGATCTCATCTCTTCTAAGTAATTCGTAAAGCATGAGAGTAGATTCATGACCTATTCTCTGAGCCTAGGATCGATCAGAGGCACGAGAGTGCTGTATCAGATCATCCGTACCTAGCTTCAAAAGAACATAGTCGCTATAGGAGACGAAAGCTACCTATAGAGAAGATGTGAGCAGACGAATTCAGTGTCCAATGAATGATCTTAAGTTTAGCATGAGAGCGAGAGTTAATTGCTGGATCTAAGAGATTAGTTGATTAAGGTGATGACAGTTGGTTAATCATACATGTGTCTATTCTAGTTCAATGCAGATTCCCAGAAACAGATGAAGATAAATCGCCCGGAAGCTAATTGGAAATACCACCATACATCGATTAGAGTAAACCGGAGAAGTCTAAATCGCCACCTATGAGTTTAAGAGTCTTTAGTTTGAGTCGATATGCTTTAGATGTTCTTTTAACAATTCATCCTGCATTGCATCTCTTGTGAATACTAGATTAGGTTTAGTCTAGGATCTTAACCAAAAACCCCAAATCTTTTATTGGTTTATGAGTTTGCTTACTTTCCAGTTTGTTGTTTTTTTCAGATTAGACATCCTCCATGTGGATCGACACCCTAAGTCCTACAACGTACATCTGTGCACTTGCAGACATTAGGGTTTTATAAATTTAAAACTTTTAGAGGACCAATGGGCTTGTTAAAAAAACAACCCTAGGCCCGCAAGCCCATCAACACCATCACAAGATTCGAGTCCAGTCGAGTCGGGTCATGGGCCGATCCACCCGATCCACAATCAATGGGCCAACCTGGTGTACTAACACGGGTCACGTAATTCCCTATTACATTACCCTTCCCAACTGGGTGGGGGTTCACATTCTTAGCCATCTTAAGTCTCACGGTATCTCTCTAGATACTTGTGGTTCTTAAGCTCAGGCACTCTACACGAATCCGACCATCTTTCCAGTCATCTTTCCGGTCACCTCACTTCATTTCTCCTCCATGGCGGTTCCTAAACCGTGGAGTTCTTTCACTCTTAGAATTTTCTTTTCTCTCTTGCCACCGCAAAAAGCCCATTCTTATTCCAAAGCCCGAGTAGATCCTACCTTTTTCAAGGACTCTCGACCCACCTTCCTTTTTAAAGTTTTCCGATTTCTTTCCGCTCTTCAAACAGCTGTATTGTGGTTTTTGTTGAGCTGTTTTCTGACTTGAGCGTTGGAATGCCTTCCAAAAACACAACTCATCGTGTTTTTTGGGCCCTGACGTCTTTACTATTTTGCAAGAGACTTGCCCCCAATGGAGACTGAGGATCCCCTAAACAATTTGGTGCTAGAAGGAGGGGGGGGGGGCAACGCCCTCGAAGAAAAACAAATCTCTTTTTTCCAAGTCAGAAAACTGCTAAACATTCGAGCTCGGGGGCAGCTACCCAGGATTTGAAAGGAAGAAGCAGAAACTGAAATGACATTCATACAATCGACAGGAGTGGCGCGCTAACACGTCCGAGAGGAAAACGAAAAAGACGACCATGGAGCGTGGTCTCAAGCACAAAACCATCAGTCCGAACCCACAATGGATGAACTACAAAAGAGCCTGGAGGAGAATCAGGATATCCAGGCCCGCCTTTGGAAAATGCTTGAGGCAACGACAGAAGCTAGAGCAAAGCTGAACGAGGAATACAAACGGCAGCAGGGGATGCATGTGATAGCGCAGTCCTGAGAGATGACATTTTGTAGCGGGTACGAGCAAAGAAGTTATACTACGGTAACAATCTTGGAGCTGACTACTGTGGAAGCAGAAAGGGGAGTCCTGTCTCCGAGTGGGCCGAACATGATATTCAAGCCCATGAGCCTTGCTGTAATCGGGGAATTCCATTACCCCATCCCCGCCGAAGAAGAACAGACGGAGCCCTTGTAAAAAACTATGCAGAAGATTATAAGAAAAATAGAGAGTTATAGAATAGAGAAAATAGAGAGAACTGTAAATTATTTCTCTTAATCTCATTTGTACAAGGAGATACAAATATATAGAGAATAAAAATAGATGTTACAATAATAAATGACAAGTGTTGCATGAAGGCGAGAGAAGAAGATTTAAATTTTGTCCATAATGCATGTAGGATAGCCTGTTGCATTTAATTCTGGGTAGCAAAATAAATGCAGAGTTGAATGGACAAAAGATGTTTCCTCATTAAACACCTTACCAGGAAAATTCAATGGAAAAAACCATGGTTAAGAGAAAAAGAGTGCAACAGCCACATTCCAACATTCCCCCTCAAGCTTGGCTGGTGAAGATCAATTAAGCCAAGCTTGCTTTGAATGAAGTTGCACACCTTTGAATTAGCCGCCTTAGTGAAGATATCCGCAAGTTAATCAGAACTCTTAGTGTAACTTTGACGATCACGAGTTCAACCTTCTCACGAATATGATGGCAGTCCAGTTCAATGTGTTTGGTGCGCTCATGAAACACAGAGTTGGAGGCAATATGAATCGCAGCTTGGTTGTCGCAATGCATAATGACAGGCTGCAGTGTCTTGACTCCAAGATCCAATAGCAACACCTTAAGCCAAATTAGCTCATCTGTAGTATCAGCCATAGATCTGTACTCAGTTTCAGCACTTGATCTGGACACAACTTTCTGCTTCTTGCTTCTCCAAGTGACCAAGTTACCACCAACGAATGTATAATATCCTCCAGTTGATTTCTTGTCCGCCTTGTCTCTAGCCCAATCGGCATCACAGTAACCAACAATCTCAGTATGACCAGTATCTAAATGCCTTTGCCTGGAGTTCCCTTTAAGTACTTGAGGATCCTTTCCACCATATTCCAGTGGTAGATAGTTGGAACTTGCATGTGTTAGCTGACCTGGTTCACAGCAAACATAAATCATGACGAGTAATTGTAAGATAAATGAGCTAACTCACAATTCTTTGGTATTGTCCGATGTTTTCATAGGGTTCCCTCTCAGGTTCCCCCTCTCGAGAGTCTTTGTACTTCTCTTCAATCGGGGTCTTTGCTGGTTTAGCTCCAAGCTTTCCTGTTTTACTCAGAAGATCAAGGGTGTACTTTCTTTGAGATATAAATAGTCCTTCATCAGAACGACATACTTCTATGCCAAGAAAGTACTTTAGTTCACCCAAGTATTTAATATCAAAAGCAGATTTAAGAGCAGACTTGGTGTTTTGAATACCTTCTTTGTCATTGCCTGAAATAATGATATCATCAATATAAATAAGGACAACGACAATACATGATTCCCCCTGAGTTGTGAAAAATGAATGATCAGCTTCTGACCTTTTAAAACCACTTCCAATGAGGATTTTGCTTAGCTTGTGATACCAAGCACGTGAAGATTGCTTAAGACCATAGATTGCCTTTTTGAGCTTGAGAACCTTGCTTTCTTCAATCTTAATGCCAGGGGGAGGTCTCATGTAAACTTCTTCTTCTAGTTGGCCTTGAAGGAATGCATTCTTGACATCCATCTGCCAAAAATACTAAGAGATATTAGTAGCAAGGGAAAGAATAACTCTTACCGTATAGAGTTTTGCAACAGGTGCAAAGGTGTCTTTGTAGTCTTCTCCATATGTTTGTGTGAAGTCTTTAGCCACCAAGCAAGCTTTGTGCCTTTTGATTTCTCTAATATTGTGATATTTGATTGTGAAAAACCCATTTTGAGCCAACTGGTTTCTTCCGTTTGGGAAGATCAACCACATCCCAAGTGTTGGTCCTCTTCATGGCTCCATGTTCTTCATTTACAACCTCTGTCCACACCTCACTATCTTTTGCCTCTTCATAAGTCTGAGGAATCGAAACCTGGTCAATTTTGCTAACAAAAGCTTGATGATCAGCACGAAGGTTAGCCAAAGAACAAAAAACTTGAATAGAGTGTACAGCAGTAGAAGCAAGATTAGTATAATAAACACAAGTATTAACCCAGTTTGATGGGTCCTTCTTGATCCAGTGTTTCATCGAAGAGGAGGAGGAGAGTCATCTTCATGGATAGCAGTCTCCATGTTCAAATTTTGATCATGTTCATTAGTCTCAGCTTCAAGGTTTGTGCTGGTATCCGTTTGATCAGCATCACCCGCGACATCATTGTTGTCTTGAGACTTGATAACACCGTATTTTGACCACTTTTATGGATCGTTTTGAAATACTTTTTCTATGTTTTTAATTGCTTTTAAGTACTTTTATTACGTTTTTCTAGTATTTGTAGTTCCAAGACTCTTTTCAGGTAACTTAGGGGAAAGCTTAACAAAATGGATAGAAAACCAGATTTCAGCTCAGAGTCAAACCGTCAGAAGTTCACCCCGATTGAAGGCCTTCTCACCGTCTGATCCAGCTCAAATTTTGAGACCTTAAAGATGGCAGTATCAGCTTTCCAGCACACTTTACAGCTTGGCAATCCAACGGTTCAATCAAAAGATACGCGAAGAGCAAGATATCCCGTAAACCAGCCGGCAAACGTTTCCACCCGCGGCCAACATAGCATTTCCCGCGGTCAGAAGCACCGCGACCGCGGCCAGCCACCCATTCCCCGCGGTCGCACTCATCCCGACCGCGGCCAGCTAACTCCGAGCCCGAAGGCCCATTTCTGAAGCCCGTATCATTTTCCCAGCCTCAATTCTGGAATCCTAGACACCAGAGAGTATTGGAGACTATAAATACATGTCATTTAGGTCATTTTTTTAAGGGAGAAGAAGAGAGACGAAATACTTTACAGAAATTTTACTTTAAGCTTTGTTTTTAGGTTTTAGGGAGAGAGAGATTTGTCTCTTGAACCCTTGTTCTTTCTTTTTCAATTCCGGTTTCTATTGTACTTTTTAATACTATGTTTTTGATTTCGTTCATCATGTCTGAGTAGTTTTACTGTTGGGATTAAGGGATTTTCGATGGGGATTTATATGTTCGGTGAGGATTCCATGAGCTTTTGAGCCGAATCTTAGAACTTTTTCTTCTGAATTCGTTTTTACTGCATGAGAGTAGCGTCATGAACTACAATCTGATCCAGATGCTTGGTGACACGAAAGTGTTCATCCGGTGTCAGATCTAGTTTGGGAGAGCAAAACAAACATAGGAGTGGAAACCTACTTATAGGCGATTTGTGAATGCTGACGAGTCTTAAACATAATGCATCTCTTCTTTTCCAGGGCCAGAGTGGAAACCTACTGGTCAGGATTGAGAGAGATAGTTGTCTATGATCACCACAGTGACGTATTCATACGTCCGTGACTCCAGTTCGAAAAGTTTAAGCTAAGATCTTATCAAATTTACTCTCTAGCAATATTTTGAATCTTTCGTACCCCTGAGAAAACTTCCCTGAAGCCCAGCGCTTTCTTTCTTATAGATTTACACCGTTTTATTTCAAGCTTTAGTTCACTATTTTCATTCCCTTTCAATTGATTTTTATTTGAGCAATTAGGTTAGCCGTTTTTCCCGTTTTTACTCGTTTTCATTAAGATTAGTTATTATGTCATTTTAATTCCCGTATCATCTTTTTAAGATTCGTTTTTACATTTTAAACACATTACCAAAACCCTCACAAAACTTTCCTGGTTCGAGACTTCCTTAATTTATATTTCTTTCAAAGGCTTTTGCAGGAAATATCCTCCTTCCCTGTGGATTCGATCCCTAAGTACTACAATCGATCAGCTGTGCACTTGCAGCTATTGATTTCATTTAGGGTAAAACTTGACAACCCTCACCACAGCACACATAAAGTTTTTGGCGCCGTTGCCGGGGAAGGCATGCGTTTTCTTTTCCGCAAAACCCTAAGAAAGGTTGGTAAATCGACTCTAGAACCCCTTTTTCTGCATATTTCCATTTTTCGGTTATTTTGTTTACATTTCAGAAGATATGGATCCTATAAATCGAAATACACACTATAAGAAAGGTTTCTATAACGCAGACGCAGAGAAGAACACCAAGCCCGAAATCTTAGCTACATGGATCGATACAGCCAGCCAAACCACCCTTACCACCGGCGCAGAGAGATTGTTCGAAGCCGGGAAGATCCTTATGGTCCTCCTCCAACCTACTTCGAGCCATACACCTATAATCCTCCACTGCAGAACCCTAGTCAGCAAGAGGATAACTTGAGGATCAGCAGACGTTTGGGACGCCTCGAAGGAATGATAAACCAGTTCCTTGATCAGCAGATTCTCACCGAAAACACCCTGCTCAAGAAAATTGATTCAATCTCTGAAGAATTCAATAGAAAATTCGATGATATGTCCAATCACGTTTGAGTTCTGGAAGAGAAAACCCACAAGGACGCACAAACACTAGCTGAGATGATCCACCAAGTCGCAACAGAGCAGACGAGACAAGGGTATGACATCATACAGAACTCAAGTGATATTGCCGAATCGAAACAGGAGATTAAAAAATTCAGAGAATCCGCCTCCTGGTATAGAGAGAAGACAGATGAAAAGTTGCAAGAGATCGAGCACAGGTTGAACAAACTCGAGCTCAAAGCACGGGAGATTGATGCAAGAATGGAGCAGATGCCCAACATTGAGCAAGTTGAGAGAGTTTCTAAGAAATCTCCCAAAAATCCTGATGAAGATGACCAACAACGCCCTGGTATGAGTACATATGATGCTGTTCTACCCAATAAAGAAGCTGGAGAAGTTCGTGTCAAGTACAAGAAGGAAGAAACGGACTATGAGCAAGTTATATCCGGAGCCGCGGGTCCGAGCATCCTGACCGTGGCCAAGGGTACTTTTCCCGCGGTCGCGATGCCTCTGACCGCGGGAGTTGGTCGCTCAGATGCACATCCGGGATTTGAGAGAAAAATAATACATCTTCTGTCCCAAATTCAACCTTCAGCACCTAAAAAAGCAACTCAGGGAAAAGGAAACCAAGTTTCAGATGAAGAAACAGATTGGCAGGAATCATTACGTTGTATGATGGCAAAGGAATGTGTTGAAGATTCAGCTGACTCTTCAATCCAAGAAGACAAGATGTGCAGTGAGATAAAGATCCCATACATTGATTCAATCATTGATTACGACGCTGCAGCTTTATTTTGTGAATCCTATTCTGCATTTGAAACACCAGCCAACACCTACAGAGAAAGGCAAGTTCGAATTCTCCATAACGTCAAGACTACATGTCAGTTTCTTATCTCTTGTTCTATTAGAGGAGAAATGTTTAAAAACGTGCTTTGTGATTCTGGAGCTTGTCTTAACATGATGTCCAAGGCAATTGCTTTGAGACTTGGTATTAAACACCTGCGCAGGACTAGAGCAAAGATTAGTCTAGCTGATGATTCCAATGCAACGCCTCAAAGAATAGCTCATGAAATTCCTTTGAGAATAGGAGATTGCATAGTGCCTGTCGACTTCTACATTGTCGAGACGAGAGATGCAACATATCCAGTGATTCTCGGATGGTCTTTTTTAGCAACTTCTGGAGCTATAATGGACTGGCCAAACCGGAGGATTTCATTTGCTAATATCGACAAAGATGTCTTCACAGAAGCTGTCCCATACAACAGCCAAACAGCAAAACGTTCTGCAACAGAAGAGTTTGAAGAAGAACTTTGGAATGACGAAGAACTTGCTAGGCAAAGCAAGGAGATGTCGAAAAAGACTTGTCTCAGGACAAGGTCTTCTTCATTGGACTAAGCCACGTCCAACACCAAAAATTGAGCTAAACGACTTAAAACAGAAGCGCTTAATGGGAGGCAACCCATTTAGGTATTGTTGTCTTTAAGATTTTTCTTTCTTTTTCTATTGATATTTTTCTTTTTCTTAGTTTCAGGTGTTTCTTATAAAACAAAAAAGCCAAAAAAAATCAAAAAAACCCCAAAAAAACCAAAAAGAAGGATGGTGCCTGACTGCTCGGCCCAGCAGAAACCAAGGAGAAGCAGGAAGAGGCCGCGAGTTAAGCCCCTGCGGTCGCAGGTGTTATGACCGCGGGAAACACCCCTTCGACCGCGGTCGCGTCTTTCTGACCGCGGCCGAGCACTGGTTTGCCGCGGTCGCGTGGCTCCTGCCCGCGACAAATGGTCATTGAGATCAAACCCGACCCCAAACCACCCACTTCACCTCATTCTACCTCACCAATCGCCACTCCACCTCATTCACCACTTTCCACCACCTTCATTACCACCTATCACCTTCCCAAACCTCTTCGAATGAATCCGATTCATCTCCACCAGCATCCCGGATCCAGGTAAGTTCTCTTTAGCCTTACCACACTACAAGAAATCACCCATTTCACAACGACCATATTCGTTGTTAAATCGTTGTGAAATGAGGTTTGCGACGATTTAACGACGAATGCAAGTTCGTCGTATATTGATCGTCGTAACTGGTAATTCGTCGTAAAATCGTCTTTAATTAGCGAGAAACAAAGAATCGTCGTTAAATCGTCGGGAAGCATTCGTCGTCACTTCGTTGTAAATGTAACGACGATTGAACGACGAAAAGCTTTCGTCGGCAGTTCGTTGCAAATTCGTGGCCGAAAAATCGTCCTTAAGTCGTCGTTACTCTAGATTCGTCCCTAATTCGTCGTAAATGTTTCGTCCCGAATTCGTCGTAATGTACAACGATTTAAGGACGAATGTTTATTTATTTTTTAAACCCAAATGTTTTTGAAATAATAATTAAAAATTAAATAAATTAATTTAAAAATAAATATGAAAATAAAATTATTTTAATTAAAAACAAAACACAATATTTTTATTACAACAAAAAGAAATCATATTTAAGCATCATAATCAATTTCGAAATCTCCAAAATCGTCCGCAAGATTAGTAACCGGAGCATGTGATTGATCTTCTCCACCACTTGTAGATGCTCCTTGAGTACCCGTAGCTTGTGTCGCTCCACCACTTGTAGATGCTCCTTGAGTACCCGCAGCTTGTGTCGCCACTCTCCGTGCCGCCAATCTTGCCTCCTTTTCCGCTGCACGTTTTTGACGTTTTGCTCGCAAGGCATTTGCAACATCTGGGATTGAGAAGGCAATGATATCGAAGATGGAGTCATACTCCAAAAGCTCCTCCTGAACTTCCTGGTGATATGCGCTTTGAGACTCCTCTAAAGTTACAATCTTGGCCCGTAGAACGACTGGATCATCTTCTGGTCCTCGGCGGCGTGGTGCGGATGACGAAGCACTCGGGACGTCTCTAATAGATCCCATCCCTACAATTATCTATGCATTTTTCTCATCCAATCTCGACTTGTTTCACACTGAGGACAGTGTGATTTAAGTCTGGGGGAGGATTTCATCCCTTTCTAACCACTTTTCTTTCATGAGTCTTATATTATCTACACTTTTTGCATTTTCCTTAAAGTTTTTCAAAATCGGTTTTCAAAACAAAATACGTTTTAAAGGGAATGGTGAACATGAATCAATGACAGTTGACTGTGTGCTTTAGACTGTTCCTAGTGACATGCTCATTCACGATTTAGGACTAGACTAGGCGGTAGCTAAGCACATTTGAAACGAAGTACCCCAGAGGAATTTGAATGATTTCGATTTAGATGAAGGGATACACTAGCTCTGTTTTATTTGGACTTAATTTGGACTTAATTTTCTCATTGAAGCTTTAGACCAGGGAAATGAATCATACATTCAGGACTTCTTTACCCTTTTTACCACTCAGTTGATCCTGAATTGCTAGTTCATCTTTAGCTAGTTCCCCACCTTAACCAATCCTCTTTCAAACCACATGCACTCTTGTTTTCTATTGGCTTATATGCAGATAAGTGCAAAAACGTTGGAGAGAAAGAGGAACGACGCAGTTTTCAGTCACCAAGGACAGAGACCTGCGATTTGCCGGAAAAGTTCCCGGAAGGATTCAACACAAGGAAGCTCAGTTTGCCTTAGAAACATCTCAAACTTTGGTACAATCTCGTCCTCTAGTCTCTCTCTCTCTTTAAAAGACATCCTTTTCAAAAAAAAAAAAAAAATTCAAAAATAAGAAAAGAAAGGAAATAACTTTTAAAAGCCTTAGAGAGTCTAGAGAGGTCGAATTTTAAGTCCCAAGGCAACTGGAGTTCGAATTTTATGGAGTTTTGGAGATTATTTTCTGATTTCCGGAAAGAATCTAAGTCTGGGGGAATAGCTGTTTACAATAAAGGAGGAAAGATTATGCAACAACATTTGGCAAGTGCGGTCATCAACAGGTCCTTATCTCTCTTGCGGTTTTGCATATTATCTTGCGTCCTCCAGATTTTCAGGTAACCCGAAACACTATAACTCCACCACTTAAACAGCCCTTTAATGCCAAACGCCGTCTACCCTAGATGATGTCTTTAATGAGAACTCACTATTGAACTTAATGAATGTAGAGAGAGCTAGTTGACTGGAATCAAGATTTAGATTGTTTAAGTTTTGCTTGACGGAAAAAGTGGACTAGTATCTCTTGTGCATTGGTGAGAATTTTCTAGACTAAGTTGTGGATTGATGCACTATCTTTGGTACTAGTTTAGGAGTTCATGTCTCTGAGATTTGTGCATTCCCTATTTTTGTTTTCACCTAACCAGTTTAGGCTTTTGCTTTGTTTGAGGATAAACAAAGGTTTAAGTCTGGGGGAGTTGATAACACCGTATTTTGACCACTTTTATGGATCATTTTGAAATATTTTTTCTATGTTTTTAATTGCTTTTAAGTATTTTTATTACGTTTTTCTAGTATTTGTAGTTCCAAGACTCTTTTCAGGTAACTTAGGGAAAAACTTAACAAAATGGATAGAAAACCAGATTTCAGCTCAGAGTCAAACCGTCAGAAGTTCACCCCCGATTGAAGGCCTTCTCACCGTCTGATCCAGCTCAAATTTGGAGACCTTAAAGATGGAAGTATCAGCTTTCCAGCACACTTTACAGCTTGGCAATCCAACGTTCAATCAAAATATACGCGAAGCAAGATGTCCCGTAAACCAGCCGGCAAGCGTTACCACCCGCGGCCAACATAGCATTTCCCGCGGCCAACATAGCATTTCCCGCGGTCAGAAGCACCGCGACCGCGGCCAGCCACCCATTCCCCGCGGTCGCACTCATCCCGACTGCGGCCAGCTAACTCCGAGCCCGAAGGCCCATTTCTTAAGCCCGTATCATTTTCCGAGCCTCAATTCTGGAATCCTAGACACCAGAGAGTATTGGAGACTATAAATACATGTCATTTAGGTCATTTTTTTAAGGGAGAAGAAGAGAGACGAAATACTTTACAGAAATTTTACTTTAAGCTTTGTTTTTAGGTTTTAGGGAGAGAGAGATTTGTCTCTTGAACTCTTGTTCTTTCTTTTTCAATTTCGGTTTCTATTGTACTTTTTAATACTATGTTTTTGATTTCGTTCAATATGTCTGAGTAGTTTTACTGTTAGGATTAAGGGATTTTCGATGGGGATTTAAATGTTCGGTGAGGATTCCATGAGCTTTTGAGCCGAATCTTAGAACTTTTTCTTTTGAATTCGTTTTTACTGCATGAGAGTAGCGTCATGAACTACAATCTGATCCAGATGCTTGGTGACACGAAAGTGTTCATCCGGTGTCAGATCTAGTTTAGGAGAGCAAAACAAACATAAGAGAGCAAAACAAACATAGGAGTGGAAACCTACCTATGGGCGATTTGTGAATGTTGACGAGTCTTAAACATAATGCATCTCTTCTTTTCCAGGGCCAGAGTGGAAACCTACTGGTCAGGGTTGAGAGAGATAGTTGTCTATGATCACGACAGTGGCGTATTCATACGTCCGTGACTCCAGTTCGAAAAGTTTAAGCTAAGATCTTATCAAATTTACTCTCTAGCAATGTTTTGAATCGTTTGTACCCCTGAGAAAACTTCCCTGAAGCCCAGCGCTTTCTTTCTTATAGATTTACACCGTTTTATTTCAAGCTTTAGTTCACTATTTTCATTCCCTTTCAATCGATTTTTATTTGAGCAATTAGGTTAGCCGTTTTTCCCGTTTTTACTCGTTTTCATTAAGTTTAGTTATTAGTTTATTTTAATTCTCGTATCTTCTTTTTAAGATTCGTTTTTACATTTTAAACACATTACCAAAACCCTCACAAAACTTTCCTGGTTCTAGACTTCCTTACTTTATATTTCTTTCAAAAGTTTTTGCAGGAAAGATCCTCCTTCCTTGTGGATTCGATCCCTAAGTACTACAATCGATCAGCTGTGCACTTGGGGCTATTGATTTCATTTAGGGTAAAACTTGACAACCCTCACCACAGGACACATCAAGACTCAGAATCTGCAGAGATGTTTTGTGGTAGGCTGTACTCTGGTTGTGGTTGTCATCATGATCAATCACTACCTCTTGTTCTTCATTATTAGATTCAGCCTTATCTGATTCCTCCTGAAGATTACTTTCTTCCGATTGTTGTAAAGAAGATGGTGGAGCAGCTTCCGTCATCTTGGGTAGGTTGAGGTTTTCGAGTAAGTGCTTCAGGCTGTGCAAGATCAGAACCAGAAGATCCCAAGTCTTTCAGCTTTTCTCAATCCTTTTCTTCATAGAAACCTTTCTCTTCATCAAATTTGACATTACGAGAAACAATGGTTTTTGTTGTTTCTGGATTGTAACACTTGTAGCCTTTCTGTGTTGTGGAGTATCCAGTGAATATCCACTTGATGCTCTTAGGCTGAAGCTTGTTTCTCTGGTCATCTGGAACATGGACATAACAAACACGCCCAAAATGTTTTAGAAAATCTAAAGGTGGTTTAATTTTGTTGAGTACCTCATAAGGTGAGATATCCTTAAGACATTTAGTTGGAAGTCGGTTGATTAGATAACAGCCGGTTGAAACTGAATCACCCCAGAAGTGTTTTCGAACATTTTTGTGCTTCCACAAGATGAAGATTCTTGCGCTCAGCTACACCATTTTGTTGGGGAGTATAGGGACAAGATGTTTGGTGAGCGATCTCATGCTTAGCTGTGAAGGCTTTGAACTCATTACTGATGTATTCACCTCCATTATCAGTCCGCAGGGTCTTGATTTTAGCATTATATTGTGTTGAAATAAAGCTGTAAAAAAATTGAGAAAGCCTAAAAAACATGGCCTTTTGAAGGTAAAAGTGTTAGCCAGGTGTATTTAGACTTTTCATCAATAAAAGTGACAAAATACTTGAACTGATCTCTTGTAGCACAAGGAGCAGTCCACACATCCAAATGAATAAGATCAAAACAGTTCTCATAAATAGTAGAAGAGTCTGGAAAGACAGTTTTACAATGCTTTCCTAGGATACATGCTTCACACTTATCATTCTCAAAAGAAACTCTAGGGAGTATAATCTTGAGAGCTTAAGTGTGAGGGTGCCCTAGTCTAGCATGCCAAACATTATTCGCAACAGTAGAAACTAAAAAAGAAGTATATGTTTTAGAAACAGAAGTAAAAATAGAAGCATTATTAAGATCTTCAAGAACGTAGAGACCATTCTTCGCAGATCCGTCTCCAAAAGTCTTTCCTGACTTAGCATCCTGAAATCAAAGATCATTAAGACTGAAAATAGCCAAACAATCAAGATCTTTAGTAACCTTTTGAACAGATAATAGATTTGAATTGAAATCAGGCATATAGAAAGCTCTAGAATCTTTGTTAAACATATTCAAATTACCGACTCCTTTTACAGGAACACGATTACCATTTGCAGGTTTAATGTCGTTAATTAAGTTTGAATCACAAATCATATGATGTGATGCACCAGAATCAACAATAATAGGTTTATGCGGTTTAAGGGAATGGAAAGCAATACCAGATTCATTGAGGGATGCAATGCTTTTGGGAAGAGATTCAAGATCAGACTTCCTCACCATGTCATCTTCAGAAGCTGAAGCAGATAGAGCTTTTCCCGAGTTATGCATCTTCGAAGGCTTTAGATGTGGGTTGAGAATCCAACACTTGTTTTTGGTGTGTCCTTTTCTTTTGCAGTGCTCACACAGGAATTTGTTGCTATCGACCCTTTGATAAACGCCTTTGTTGATGGAGACAAGATCAATCTTCTGGCCAAACAACCCTACAGATCCTTCCTCCTTTTGGATCTGGATACATACATCATTGAGGCTTAGTAGCTTGTCAGATCTGAGAATATGATGGATGAGGCCATGGAATGAGCTGTTGAGAGTGAATAGAAGCCCAAACCCTTGATCCTGCTCGCACCTTTCATTAAGAGTTGCAGGATCTGTTGTGGGAGGAAAAAGGGTCTCAAGTTCAGACCAGAAAGCTCTGTATTCACCAAAATGTTGCTTGAAAGGCTTCTCCTCTTGTTGGAGAGCATTCAACGCCTTCTTAACTTCAAAGATGCGGCTGAGATTTGAAATTCCATAGACACCTTTAAGAGTGTCCCATAACTCCTTTGTTGTTTCAGAAAATGAGTAAGTAGCGAGGATGGACTGCTCAAGAGAGCTTTGAAGAATAGAAAGCACCATCTGATCCTCTTGAAATCACTTAGATTCTTCTGGGCTCATAGTTTCGACGATGACCGAGTCTGACCCTTCACCTTACACCACGTTTTTGCCCTTGTCTTGGCTCTTTGAGGACTTTAAATTGTTTGGTTGCCGATGATGTGATTTCATAGACCACGACTGTAGAGGACTGTTTTAGTGGTTCTAGACCACAACAGATAGTTATCACCTTTGAGAATAACATGAAGAGTGATTTGTTTTGAGTTTTCCATCTCAGATCTGTAAAGTGAAAAGAGATGGACGAAATAACAGAATGAAAAATTAGAGAATTTCGGATTTAAAGCTCTGATACCATGTACAAAACTATACAGAAGAGTATAAGAAAAACAGAGAGTTGTAGAATAGAGAGAAATTGTATATTACTAGGTGAATACCCGCACATAATGTATGGATTTTTTTTCTTCAACTCAAATTTATATATCTTTATATTTTCCTAAAAAAATATAATCATCATTCGTTTGTATTAGTATATTATTAGAAATCAATTAATCTAAAATATAATATTATTAAAAAATCAAAAGTTTATACCAAAAAATATCCATCAATGTTTTTAATTAATTATAACATAAATTATTGTTTAATATTTTGTAAATATTATTTAAGAATCAAGTAATAAATATTTTTTATTTTTGAGTGGTTTAAAATTTAATATTAAAATTGATTAATTATTTTTTTTTTAAATGTAATTTTAAATGGTTTTTTTGTTTCTTAAACTATTTCAAATTTATATATTTTGTATTTATTTTAACAAAATGTAATCATCATTTGTTATGTATTAGTATATTATTATAAATCAATCAATTTAAAATATAATATTATTAAAAATTAATAGTTTATTCAAACATACAACAATTTTTAATTAATTACAAGATAAATTCTTGTTTAATATTTATATAAATTTGTTTCAAGAATTAATTAATTAAAAAACCTTTTACTTTTTTTTAGTGGTTTAACACTTAAAAGTTATTAATTAATTTTTTAAAAATTTGTAACTTTAAATTAAAAATGACACATGTCATTTTCATATCAACTCTCAAATGCTGATGTGGCATTCATATGGAGAGAGTTGAGCAACTTTTATATATAAGATTTCTCTTAATCTAATTTGTACAAAGAGATACAAATATAGAGAATAAAATTAGCTGTTATAATAATAAATGAGAAGTGTTGCATGAAGGAGAGGGAAGAAGACTTGAATTTCGTCCATAATGCATGTAGGAAAGAGAGGAGTCCATTGCATTTAATTCTGGGTGGTAGAATAAATGTAGAGTTGAATGAACAAAGGATGTTGCCTCATTAAAAACCTTACCAGAAAAAACCCAATAGAAAAAACCATGTCTAAGAGAAAAAGAGTGCAACAGTCACATTCTAACAGCCCTATGACGCATACTTTCCCTCTTATGGAGACCTGGGACGTGTCGCGGAGGCCCTAAGCGACCAAACCCTGGGGAACCCCACAGAGAAAGCAGGCAAAGCCCTCGCTGGATTCCACTTAAGGGACATTGAAGGCGAATTCTCGGAATAAGGACCAGGGAACGAAGTTCAACCTCTGGCGGGGCAGAGAGTCAACCCTGAGCCCAGGCCCATGTAGAACTGATGGGCTTTCGGGCCTAGAGTTTGTTTTTAACAAGCCCGTTAGTCCTCAAAAAGTTTTAAATTTATAAAATCCTAGTGTCTGCAAGTGCACAGATGTACGTTGTAGGACTTAGAGGATGTCTAATATGCAAGAAACAACAAACTGGGAAAGTAAGCAAAGTCATAAACTCATGGGATTTTTGGTTAAGAATCCTATACTAAACTTAATCTAATATTCACAAGAAATAAGATGCAATGCATAATGATTTGTTAAAAGAATATCTCAAGCATATCGACTCAAACTATGGACTCCAAACTCATAGGGTGCGATTTAGACTTCTCCGGTTTACTCTAATCGATGTTTGGTGGCATTTCCAATTAGTTTCCAGGCGATTTATCTTTATCTGTTTCTAGGATCTGCATAGAACTAGAATAGACATGTGTATGATTAACCAACTCTAGCCATCTTAATCAACTAATCACTCAGATCTGACAATTAACTCTCGCTCTCATGTCAGAAATAAGATCATGCATAAAATATTGAACTCATCTGCTCACATCTTCTCTACAGGTAGCTCTCGACTCCTATAGCGACTATGTTCTTCTGAAGCTAGATATGGATGATCTGATATAGCACTTTCGTGGCTCTTCGATCCTAGGCTCAGAGAATAGGTCATGAATCTACTCTCATGCAATATGAACAACTTAGAAGAGATGAGATCCAGAATATGGTTTAGAAACTTAGAAATCCTAATCGATATGTATACCTATCGAAAACTCTTCAAACAACTTGACTCTTTAGACAGATCTACATGATGCAAGGAATGATAAAAGACATGAAAGAATGCAAAATATGAAACAGAAAAGTTAATTAGATAGAAAGGAGAAAGAACAATGGATCAGGGGAAGAATCCCCATCTCCATCGCCAAACCCTAGAAAAACAAAGCTTGGTGGCTCAAAATCTCATTAAAGGAGCACACACCCGTTTAGGGCTGCTAAGAAATGTATTTATAGATCTTAAGGTCTTCCATGTCTCATTTAGGGCTTCTCTGAAGAGGAATGGCAAAGTGGGCTTTGATGTTGGGCCTTCTGGCTTGTCAATAGGTCCGCCGGGGTGAAAGTCTTCCAGGGTAGGTACAATGCATGTTTGCCGCGGGTGAGAGTCTTCCGGGGCCAATGAATTTGGTCAACTTGTTTTTCATGTATCTTTTGATTGCACCGTTGGATCTTCGTGATGTAAAGTGCTATGGAAAGCTGGTTGTCTCTTATTGATTGTCTCCAAATTTGAGCTGTATCAGATGGTGAGAAAATCTTCATTTGAGGCTGAACTTCTGACGGTCTGACTCTAAGCTAAAAAAGTGGATTTCTTCCATTTTGCCATCATTTTCCCTAAGCTTCCTGAAAAGAGCCTTGAAACTACAAATGCATAGAAATCATAATAAAAATTCCTAAAACTGATTAAAACCTTTGAAAAATCATTTGAAATCAATGGTAAAAATGGGTACAAATACGGTGCTATAAAGAACCCGACTTAGCAAAAGACGGGAAAGAAATAAAAAAAAAGTCAAACCGAGTTACCCGCCAGGACATGCGACAGTTCGCCGAGTCGAGCGAACATGCTAAGGAGGCCCGCTTGGCGAAATCGGCCACATGGGCACGACCAACGCGCGGAAAAGAAAGAAGGCAAAATCGGCCACATGGCCACGTCCTCATACCGGTTACACGAGACGGCGAAAAGAAATGGGCATACTGCACTATAGTCGGAGGAAGTACAGAAAAGAGTCACGAACTAACAGTTACCCAAACAGAGGGGTAAACCCAAAAAAAAAAGAAAAGAGGAAAGGTGGGTCTGCTAGAAAACCGGTCCGGGTCCACAAAGCTCATCTTGAGTGAAAACCTTCAACCAGAAACCATCCCTCATTGATTGTCCACAGATTTCATTATTAGTAAGAGGGATCTTGAACTAAGAAAATAGATTCTGCAGTCAGTTTGATAATGATCGAGTGACAATCAGGGAAGCCAGACGCAGCAGGGAGACTGAAGTGTTGGAACAAAGAAGGATAATACGAGAACGCGGATCTGCTTCTCGCCAAAGAGACCCTGAAGTAGAGCTGCCGGAGAGAGGATAATCATCTGGAATAGAAACTCGGGTAGAATACCCGAAGAGACCAGGACCAGTAAGTCAAGAAGCCCATGCCGTTTCCCGAAAGGCAGGATTTGGAAAATTTCGAACGAAGGAGAAGAAGATGAAAGAGGGGAGCGGGTTAACGGTCCTAAGCCAGGAACCCAACTGTGAGGTGAGAGAGCTCTGGTTAACCGTGTCTGTATGGAGCAGAAAGCAGGACGAGCAAACGAAGGTGGGAAAGCGAAAAATATCCTCGGAAAAACCGACAGGGGTATGTAGGGAACCTGTGAAACGGAAATCGGTCACAATAAACACGAGGAAAAACTAATTATTCACAGGAGAGGAGAAGAATGCCATAGGTCCTGGAGTACAGGTAGAGCTCAGGACACGACAGGAAGAAGAAGTAATCATCCTCCTCTGAGGAATCTAACCATTTGGGGGAATTGATTGGAGTACGGCCGTCGCAGCAGAGGATGAAGTCGAGATAGCAGGGCCCGGGGAAAGACTCCGTCGCACGAAAAACGGATGCCATCATGGCACCAATAATGGTAATGGTATTGCTGGATAAGTCGGACATGACTTGAAAGACGTTAAGAAAACCCCAAGCCTTTAAAGAAAAATAGTGAGGAGTGATGCCAAACTCAGAGCACATCTGAAGCATGACCTGGGAGATGCGACAGTGGAACCCGGCTAAAAAGCACGAAGAAGAGACGAAAACATAGTCGAAAGGAGAAAAATTGACGGAGTTGAAAACGATGGGGCGGAGGCAGATAACACAAGACATGTTCAGAAAAAACTCGAAATGAGATAAGCAAAGGAGAACAGCGCAAACTCTGTTATTTATAGCCGATGGAATAGGAGCGAGAACGACGTCACCCGCTCGAGAAAGGTAAAGCGTCAGAGACACACAGAAAGGAAGGTGACAATCAGACAGAAGAAAAATCGATTGAGGATTGTGACCACTAAGGGACAGATCCAGAACGGCAAAACGCTCCAACGCGCACGTGAATGCAATAACAAGAAATCGGAGGTAAAGAGGGGATTTAAAGAAAGACTCTTCCCGTGGTTCAGACTCAAAGAAGGGAGAGAAGAAGAAATATTTTCTACAAAGGGAGAGTCCGCCGAAGAGTCTGAGCCCGGAGAGGATGAGAAGCCATCAGGAGAACCAGATACCAAAAGGCAGAAGACGAAACTCTCCAGAAGAGGAGAAAGACAATAAGGAAAAGTAAATAACAGAGGAGAATTAATCAGAAAAATAAAAAAAAATTCTCCCACATGATCATCTCACTACCAAATGGGTCTCCCCGATTCTCCTGAGAAAACTTGGTTACATCATTCAAAGTGTTTATCCCGACGAGACCAGCGCAATAGAGAATTAACCTGTTCGTTGATGTCGTGTCCCCAGAATGGCGTCCCTTAATCGGACCACCCGGGGATATGCCGATGATAGTCAAACATGATGTGCTTAATATTGTTTCTGCAATTAATATTAAAAAAAAACAAAAAAGTTGTAGGCACGGTTGTGTGGATACCATATGCAAGTGTAATTGCTTTATTATTCTAGTGAATATATTTTGAACTAGCTCACGAAAATACACGTTGGAGAACCAAATCTTGTGAAAAAAACTTTGTGACTTCTTTACTTTACGCCCTTACATACTCGTTATGCTCTCTTATCGCTCCGACGTATCAGTATGGCCCGAATCGAAACTAACACTATGTTCTTTTCAAATTGGAGTATGACATATTTATCTTGTCATGTTTAGACATTGTTTTATGAAAAATAATAATAATAAATCAAATGAACACTCTAGTGAATTACCAAACTCTTCCATGATATCTTTTAGCCAAATTCTTTCTTTACTGGCATTAATCATGCCATATATTCAAGAATTTTTGTTGAAAATTTTACTATGTGCCGTAACGCAGACCTCCAGCTCATAACATTCCCCTTGAACTCTAAAACAAAAGCTAGCGATTGAATATTATTTAGTCAAGATCAGAGGCATAATCTGATTACGTACAAAATTATATATATCAGAAGTTATCCTCTGAAGTAAAACATAACTTTGACCAATCCTTATATGTAATTCAGCAGCCACTTGATTTCTTTTCAGTGATCTCAAAAGGTGTTTTCCATGAATTTACTTACCATGCCCACTTGCATAACTAAATGTTAGTTGGTTTGGTTTTTGGTTTTATTTTCGAATAAACCAGTCATCAATTGGTCAAGTTGGACCTAAAATTTTAGATACTCTAAAATGCATCTTAACTAGTCAAGCCCTAATCTGTTCTGAAGTATATAAATAGAATAACCAAATAAATAAAAGATCATTTTGGTATATACCAATGGTTGACCGATTAATTGAGGGCATACTAAAAAATAACTAAAAATTGAGTCGTCTATGCCACATCATCAAATCTTCATGTTTATACTCCTACAACCAAATAACGTAGGTACTAGTTTAGTCTGCCAAAAAGTAGGAATAAACCGACATATGAATTTAATGCAAATCAGCTGGGATGACATATACATAAAGGAGTTACTGCCTATTTAATGTATATATATATCCGATAACTACATATGAGTGTTATCGTTTGTCCAGATTATGCTAACAATAGTATGTAATACAAGTTAACATTTTAACAATGCTTATTGTTACATGTTAACAATGATATATGTTAACATCTTTACTTGTTAACAATGATATATGTTAATATCTCTACTTGTTAACAACCATATATAAATATTGTAACATGTTAACATAATATGTTACTATGGTGCAATAAAATATATGATACTTGTTAATGTGTTAATAAAAATATTAAATATTTATTAAATGTCTGTCTTTCTCTTTCTTTTCTCATTGTCGTTTTCTTTTTCCTCTATTTTGTATCGAATAATGCAAACGGTTGCGTGTGAAACAGACATAATATTTCCCTGACACATTTTTCTATATTCTGGACTCACGCCATGAAAGAAAAGTGAATTGAGAGATTATATGTTTTAGTGGTTTTATGGACTTTTTACAGTTAACAGTATCTGGTTAAACATACTTTTTAGGACCTGTTAATTTCGATGTTATCTGTTGGTATATACTCATATTATTCATAAATAAACAAATCACAAAAGAATTAAAAGAAAAAAAAAAAATAAGAAATGAGAGTTAAATCCTAGTCTAGCTTTAACAAAGTCTTAACGGCTCATCCAATGCTTACTAGTTTTTAAACTTCATTCTAGAAGTTTTTTAGAGGATTTGAGCTTCTCATAGATTCTTTCAGAATTCTCAATTTTTAGTTTAACTTGATATTAAAAAAAATGTGAAGAATCTATCAACGATGTACCAAATATGTCTATAACATATGAGATTATTTAGTTGAAATATTTACAAAAAACATTTGTGAAAATTAATATATGAAATAAATATTTTGAATATTCCTATTTATATGACTAAAATGAATGGTATGGAATCTAAGGTTTTGAAAAAGTAAAGATTATATTATTATTTTACCTTGTCAATTAATAATATAGGTTAGATTTATTTTCTTACTTGAGAAAATTGATTTAAAGACAAGATAATATTGGTTATGTTTTGAATTGAAATGGTAATAGTAGATATCTATATAAATGAATATATATTTGGCACATTTATTTAAAGTATATTTAGATAATTGAGAGGTTAAACCATTTTTATAAGTAATTAATGACAAATAAATAGTACGACCTCCCCCCCCCCCTCCTCACGTGTCCGGTAGAATCATGCAAAATAACCCAAGTCAACCAACCAGAATCGTCGAACCGGAACTAACTCGACCTTGATCGACTGTCTTGCAGTACCAAATGCAAAAGTATTATACGATTTCTTTGAAAAGAAAACTAACTTTATCGGTTTGGTATCTAAACTACCAAACCCGATTCGAACCACGTGTTGAACCAAATGTTAAACCGTTTATATGTCTCACACAATTATTATAAATACGATCATCTCTGTTGATCTTCTTCATTTGTGGTCGTGTTGTTTCACTAAAACAAAAGGGCTTCGAAACTTCTCTTTACTTCTTTGATTGGTTTGGATTTGTCCTGTTCATCTTGAAATGACTAAATCATGGACTTTACTCTCTGCTCTTTATCCTATCGTTGGGTATTTATTTGATTTTTCGTATTACTTTCTCTATTTTATATATAGGTTTGATTCTTTTTTTTTTGTTAAAAAAAAATCAAAGGATTTCCATCATTTATATTATTAAACTAACAGTGTGATTTGGTGTTTTGTTTTCTGTTTACGATCATATGCAGGCCCATGATAACGCTACTTTATCCGTTGTAAGTAATTTCCTATTGCTTCTTCTATACCTTTTTGATAAATTTTATTTCAAAAATCTAATTTAATTTCTTTGTATTTATATGATATTGATAAAGATATGCGTCGGTTAGAGCAATTGAGAGCCCATCAAAAGTAGACGACGATCAATGGCTTGCTTATTGGATTCTCTACTCTTTCCTTACTCTCTCGGAACTCATTCTTCAATCTCTCCTAGAGTGGTAACAATAATATCTATGGTTTTTGTGTGTTATGTTTTTGTTATGATAAAAGTATTTAAAAAATGAAAAAAATGTTGAAAATATTATATAGGATCCCGATATGGTACACGGCAAAGCTAGTGTTTGTGGCATGGTTGGTTTTGCCGCAATTCAGAGGAGCTGCTTATTTATACAACAAAGTCTGGAAGGAACAGTTTAGGAAGTTTGGCATCCTCCAACCTAGACTCAATATCAAACCTAAGGTGAATTAACTCATCTTTCACTCTCTTTTCTTCCTTTAATTTCCTATATAGCCTAAGTTTATATCTTACACTCTTAACTAGTTATGTTAAAATATGTTTTGATACCCACGACTACCACGAGCCTAAAAGGCTTGGTATAAAGTTTTTGGCTCGTGATCTGTTTAATGATGTGTAAAACTAAATAGATTCGAAGAGGACTGTCCGGTTTAGGCCTGCTTTTATTACATATATATATTATTACAATAACTAAAATATACAAAAAAATGTCTGTTTGGACCGGTTTAAGCTCAGCGTGATTGAAGTTAAACAGACACATATATAAACCGCCTTAAATAGACATGGCTTAAATGGGCCTCGATAAGCCATATTAACAACACTATTCATAATGCATATCTGTGTGCGGGAAGAGGTTGACCCTTCTGCTAATTGGTTTTTCAGCCTGAAAACAAAATCTGTCATTTTTTGAGTTTTTATAGTCTAATGTCTTTTTTTTTTGCCAATCTGATGGACTATTAAAGTCCAAGGGCTAGTCATTTGGGGTAAAAAATTGTTTTAAATATATATCGAGTCCCCTAGTTTGCGAGCAACAAAAAAAATGGGATTTAATGCTTCAATCAGGGTTAGATCAAATATGATTTAAAACGTGATTAATTGAAAACGAATTTGGTTCATAAAAAATCCCATTTATTTATTTGGGGGTTCAAATTCAAAGAAAAAGCAATTTTTTTTTACAAAGCTAAATAATAGTTATACCAATAAAACTTATTAAAATTATACTATCATGGGAAAATTTTACAAAAAAATACTTAGATGGCTTTCTAGTTTTTAATAAATAGGACTTCTGGTTTTCTTTATTGATAAATAGAAACGCTATTTGTATTCACAGTCGTTTTCTTTTAAAATTTGGTGTTTCGAGTACAGGCAAAATACCAAGCTATCAAAATAGATTGGGGAATACCAGGTAAAAAAGAAAACCAAGAAAATAAAAAAGAAGAAAAAGAAAAAGGAAAAAGAAAAGGAGGAAAGGAGAAAAATAAACAAAAAGAAAATCAAGCAACAAAGAAAAATGGACAAAAAGGATATTGGGCAAAAAAATACTTCTTTTTTATGTATACATAGAGTTCTAAGTTTAAGGTTTCATTTATAAAAAAATATAAAGAAATATCACAAAGATTGAGAAAAAATTAACAAAAAAGAAAGTTTATAAGAGAAACCAATAAATTATCAACATGGTAATAGCACCAAAGTTCTGAGTGTAATATTTTAGAGTAAAAATTTTCGTTTAAATTTCAGTTCAGTATTAATTCAACAGCAAAAGATTAGAAACCTCCCGAAAGTACGACTCTAAGTGCGATTAGGGTTTTTCTTCGCATTTTGCAATTTCACCTCCGAATCATTCGGGTTTTCTTCAATTTCTCGTTTCTTTTTGCTAATTCCAAGTCATGGACCGTGAGCTGTGGCGTGAATTGCAGTAATTGGACTTGGGATCTACTCTTCAACCGTTGCAATTGCAACAGATGTTCGAAGAAGGAATGCTACTGATGACCGATTGAGTCTGGTGGTTTGAGGTCTCAATCTTGCTCAACAAAATCAAAATTTTATGCGAGATACTCTCCCCAGAGCATGGCATCTCCATGATCGAGTTCATGTGCAGCTCAACGATGATGGTACCATCCAATTTTTCTTCAGATCCAAGCATCAATTGCTATCTGGTATAGACAGAGGACCCTGGTCTTTTAAAGATTGGATGGTGGTAATGGATCCCTGGACTCGAAGGCTATATCCTAATTTCCTCCGCACCATCTCTTTCTGGTTTCAAGTCTTTAGTCTATCCAGTGAGTATCGTAATCAAGCGGTGGTGGAAAAAATCGTTAGGCAGATGGGTCAACTTGAAGGGTTAATAATTATAGAGCCTACTCACGATACTCCAGCAGAGGTATGGGTTCGACTGAAGTTTGATGCGTATGAGCCTCTGTCTTTTGTCCGCTACGTTCAACTTGAAGAAGTAGGACCCCCGGTGTTACTTCGTTTTCAATACGAAAGACTTAAAAAGTTATGTATCACTTGTGGGAGGCTTACTCATGAAGACCTTGTTTGTCCATGGGCGAATCAAATGAACCCGATATTGCTTCCTAATTCTGTGGAAGAGCAGCATCAAATCGATGAACAACCACACATTGAACAGAAGCAGGTTGAGCAAAATCAAGACTTAATTGAATATGATGCTCCTCTCGAAGAAGTTCATGCTGAAGAGTATATGCAAGATGTTCAACCTTCTTCTACCCGCTTTGGTCAACCTGGTGCTGTAGTTGAAGCAGGTGGATCTTCTGGTCATAATGCGGGTTATAAAAGAAAGGTTAAAGACACTCTTCAAGACGAAAGTAGTCCTTCTCATCGTCAACGTATCTTGGAAAATAATGCTAATGAAGGCTCGGTGGTTGCCGTAAAACCACCACAGGCGCCATGAAGATACTTCATTGGAATTATCAGGGACTGGGGAACATGATATCAGGAGAACTCACCAGTCTGATATCATGTTCCTCATTGAAACGAAGAATGGATGTAAGATATTAGAAGACCTGTGTAAAGATCTTAACTACAAGCATAGTTTCATTTTGGCGGCTAATGGGAGTAGTAGAGGCTTAGCTATCTTTTGGGATGATAAGGTGAAGATAGATTTTCTAGGATCTCCCACTCTCAATAAAACTGATATGTATATATCTGATGATGTAAAATACTTTGTAATGTCATATATCTATGGAAGCCCTGTTCAAAAGTATCGAAATGCTCTATAGAATACTATGACTGCTATGGCTGAAATAGGTGCTTCCACGACCAAGCCCTGGTTATTTTTTGGAGATCTGAATGATATCAAGTCCAACGAAGAAAAGCAAAGAGGTCCTCTCAGGTCAGAATATTTGTTTGCTACTTTTAGAAGAATGATATCTGCTTGTGGATTGCAGGAAGTTAAGATGGTAGGAGGAATTTTCACGTGGACTGACATACATATGATGTCAAAACCAAGATTGATCGAGCAATGGTAACATGTGATTGGTTTGATATGTTTCCAAAGGCATATGTCCAGCTCTTACCCTGGATAGGCTCAGATCATCGGCCTTTATTGCTGCATACGGATCCAGGTAAATGGAAACATTATGGCTTTTTTAAATATGATAATCGATGGAGAACTAATGCTGCAGTACAACAAGTTGTTCGAGATTCCTGGAGCCAATATTGTAGTCTTATACCTCCATGGAAATTTAGCAAGGCTCTTGGTTATTGCAGGCATGCTTTAGCCGATTGGAAGCATCAAAATAAACAAAACTCTCAAAAGAATATCTACGAGCTTAAGCAAAAACTCCATGAAGCGTAGGACTCTCCTAACTTAGATTACTCTTTTATTGGAGAACTAAAATTAAGAGAAAAGAGGAGAGGTCCATCGCATTTTTTTGACTTTGTAAAAATAAGGGTTGTAATCTAAGCTTCATAATGAGTATTTAGGTTAGAAAAGGAATTTTGGAAGACTAAGAGTCGAATACAATGGCTTCAGGCAGGTGATCGTAACACAAAGTTCTACCATGCCAAAACAAAGCAAAG
This sequence comes from Eutrema salsugineum, assembly GCF_000478725.1. Classification (NCBI taxonomy): domain Eukaryota; kingdom Viridiplantae; phylum Streptophyta; class Magnoliopsida; order Brassicales; family Brassicaceae; genus Eutrema; species Eutrema salsugineum. Next base: position 15,183,970 of record NW_006256829.1, read on the forward strand.
AAGAAGCTACAATAGAATAGTCTCTATTAGGGACGACGATGGTATCAATCATATAGAACAGAAGGAGATCCATAATGCAGCAGTTAAGTATTTTCAGAATATTTTTAAATCATCTTATTGTTAAATTTCTTCTAAACTCTTGGAAGGTATTCCCACTACCATTATGGAAGATATTAACCACTACCTTACCAGGCCTGTTACAGAAGAAGAGATCAAAAAGATTGTGTTCTCCATAAATCAGGAGAAAGCCCCTAGTCCAGATGGTCTAAATGCCAGTTTCTTCAGATATCACTGGACAACTCTTAAGACAGGTATCCTCAACTATGTGAGATTATTCTTTGAGCAAGGGTACTTAGAACCAGAAATGAATCATACCCACGTGTGTCTAGTCCCTAAAGTTGAATCTCCCACATCAATGAAAGATTATAGGCCGATTAGTCTATGTAATGTAGCCTATAAAATTATATCCAAATTGTTAGCTGAAAGACTGAAACCTTGGTTACATCAAAGCATCTCTGAAAACCAATCGGCCTTTATTCCAGAAAGGCTAATAACGGATAATGTCCTTGTTTTCCATGAGCTTCTCCATTCTCTTCATACGAAGAAATTGACTAACAAATTTTTGGCTGTTAAATTGGATATATCTAAAGCCTTTGATAAAGTTGAATGGCCTTTTTTAGATACATTTATGGAGAAAATGGGATTCTGCGCTACATGGAGGAGATGGATCATGACCTGCGTGACATCAGTTACCTATTCTGTTCTCATCAATGGATGTCCAACCAAGAAAATTTATCCTCAACGGGACATCCGTCAAGGTGATCCTATATCCCCATCACTTTATCTTATTTGTACTGAAGGATTATCTCGTCTCTTACAAACAATACACTGCAAAAGGAAAAATTCATGGTTTTAAGGCTTCCAGAAATGGACCACAAATTTCTCATTTATTGTTTGTCGATGACTCATTATTATTTTGCAAAGCAAGTGTGAAAGAGAGTCAATCCCTACTAGAAGTACTTAAAACCTATCAATTAGCCTTGGGCCAGGAGATTAATTATCTGAAGTCGGCCATCACAATTAATAAAGGTATTCCTCTTTCTTTAAAATCCTCCATTATTCAGACAATGAATATTCATAAAATTGGAGGATTAGGACGTTATCTTGGCCTCCCTGAACAAGTAGGTCGAAATAGATATGATTCATTTTCATATCTTGTTCAGAGAATGCAACATAAGGTGGGCAACTGGTATACAAAGTTTTCATCTCAGGCTGCAAAAGAGGTCTTAATTAAAGTTGTATGTATTGCTTTTCCTACCTATACGATGTCTTGTTTCATGTTACCGATGAAGCTTATCAATAAGTTACAATCTCATATCACACAATTTTGGTGGTCATTAGATATTAATAAGAGGAAGATCCCTTGGGTATCATGGAACAAGATTACAAAAGCCAAAGATCAAGGAGGTTTAGGAATCAGAGATCTGAGAGATTTCAATAGAGCTTTACTTGCAAAGCAAGGGTGGCGACTTATGAGATTTCCAAATTCCCTCTTTTCTAAGGTATGTAAAGCAAAAATACTTTCAGAAGACCTCTTTTTTAGAAGCTAGGTGTAATCGATACTCGAATTATGCCTGGAAAAGTATTTTTAAAACTCAAGATTTATTGAAAACAGGAAGCAGATGGAGAATTGGAAATGGAAAATCTGTCAAAGTTTGGAATGACAATTGGCTGCCTACTAATCCCTCAAGGCCAGCACAAGGGCCTGGATCGCAAATACAACCAAACCTGACAGTTTCAGATTTGCTTATTCCAGGAACGGGGGAATGGAACCAGCTCTTACTCACGCAATATATCAGGAACGAAGATATTCCCCTAATACAACAACTTCAACCGAGTTCAACCAATATAAGTGATCATTTAGCCTGGGTATTTACAAGTAATGATGATTATTCAGTCAAGTCGGGATATTATGTGCAAACAATTTATCAGAATCAACAAGGTGAGGATAATGGGCATAATTCTTCAGTTAATCATCAGTTTTCTCCAATTTTTAAATCTATATGGAAACTAAGAATACCGCCCAAATTGAAGATGTTCTGGTGGAGAATTGCACATAATAGTCTTTCTGTTGCTAATACTTTGAATATAAGAGGCTGTAACATTGATCCGAAATATCCTCTTTATGGAGATGCAGAGGAGACCGTTAATCACATTATGTTTCAATGCAGACTTGCAAAAGAAATATGGGAATTAGCTCCTCTTTATGCTCCATCTAGCTCAATGCTTCAGGACCAGAAGTTGACTCAAAATCTCCTTATGTTGATCAATCTGTCCCAGTAAATAAAGGTATTATTCCTTTATTTCCTTTTCTGGGTTAACGAATATAGAAAATTAGGAATAGCTTAATCTTTCAGAATAAAAGACACCTTATTCCACAGATTATCAATAAGTCACTCATTGATAAAAAAGATATGGGAGGAATCACAGAATTGGAATGAGGATGTTATTTCACAACCTAGTTTACCAGCAAACAGAATAGATCATTATAGTGTCTCGGAAATGTTCAGGAACTAAGGAAATATTGCTGTATTGTAGATGCCTCATGGAAATCTTCGGACACTAGAGCTGGTATAGGTTGGAGTCTATATAACCCGAGAGGACGTAATATTCTCATGGGTAAGTCTTCTATTGCTCCTACAACCACACCAAAAGAAGCCGAAGCTGTTGCACTCTTAATGACCGTAAAAGAGCTTCAGAAACTATTGTATGAAAATGTGGTAATTTTAGGAGATTGTAAGACCTTGTTTGATGATCTTAATTCTCTTATTGACCAGCAAGCTCACTGTGGGAGGTGGATCAACTCTTCAATAGCTACTCAGGTTAAGGATATAATTAATCTTCTAAGGCATTCAGGGCAGATGTCATTTAAACATGTTAAATGCTCTGTTGTATCAGAAGTAGATAGAGTAGCTAAAATGACTCGGGAGAAAGGTTCTCGTTATGTTGTTTCTTGGACTATCTTGTAATGTTTTCGATTGTTCATAATATAAGTTGACGACAAAAAAAAAATTTCAACAGCAGAGAGGAGCGAATGGGTTTTCTTGGACACACACAAAACAAGTTATATTCAATTAAAACAGGTTACATGCTGGCTAATCAAATGAAGGAAGATGAGGATCATTAATAGATCGAGATTCGAGTATCACTCCTCTAAAAAGGAAAATTTATATTCCAAAAACTTAGAGAAAATACAAACACTTTTCGTGGCAACCCATTAATTCAGGATTTATCCCACTATGTAGTTGACTTGCTGTAGACAGTCTTCTGTATGTCGTGGTGTGTACAAGGCCAGATATCAGCTATGCAATTGTGAGTCGATTTCTAGCCAATCCAGACTGTAAATGGATCCTCCACTATTTACGTAAAAGTTGTCTACTGGAGCCTCGTAACATGTTGGCGAATAGCTTCTAACTGAGGGTTCGATCAGCATCAACTAGTTAATGCTTGTTGAGACCTCTTCTCTTTTCCGCACCAATCTTAATTGACTACTACATCTATATTTGCGTGTATAGCTCAGTTGGTAAAGCATTGGGCTTTTAACCTAATGGTCGCAGGTTCAAGTCCTGCTATACTGATGTGATCCTGGTAAGGATCAAGTCCTATTATACTGATGTGATCCTGGTAAGGATCATGTCCTTGATCGACACTCTAATGACTGGAAACGAAAGAGATAGGCCTTGCAATCAAACAAGGTTTGAATCAAGGGATGAGGAAGTGAATGGACACACACAAGCGTTGCGGAAGACTCTTGATACACCGGCTTGAATCTCCTAAGTGATATGACACACACAAAGTTGATTCAAATTGTTTGATGGATATAACACACCAGAAACATGATCTCATTTTTTGAAAAGAGTTTGAGAATAAAAGATAAGATGGTTTGATACAAAGAATTACTAGAGAATATAAAGAAGAAAGAAAGAAGAGATGAGTATGGCAAACATTAAACACATCTCGGAAAAAGAAAAAAACACGCAAGTTGGCAAGTTTGAATTTTATTTAGACGCTCCTCTTGTTTGGCACAGCTTGGGCATAAGGCTTTGTGGACTTAGGCGAGTTAGAGATCCATTCTTGCCTCATTAAAAACCTATCTCAAGAAAATCTATTGGGACAAAACTTGAGATAGGGAAAAAGAGTACAAGCCTGGATCTCAAGCCCACTTAGCCGTCTTGGACTTGGATCAGAATCAGTGTGCTTGTGATCATCTCTTTTCCCTCTTGAATCGGGTCAAGACCTTTGATGATAGCTCTAATGGTTTGCTTAAGCTTCTTACTCTTTGATCGAGTCATTGGGCCGCTTGGAACAACTAAATCATCTTCTTGATCAGCTATTAGTTCCTCAGCTACTTGCTCTCCATCTTCTAGTTCCAGCTCCAAGTTTCTATTGCTTTCCAGAATCACATCATCCCCTTCTTCTTGAAAAAGATTTGATCTCAAATCTGGATCATCTGCACAAAAAGGAACAAGATCAGAAACATTGAAACTAGGACTGATGTTATACTTACCTTGGAGATCAAGTTGATAAGCGTTGTTATGAATCTTCTTTGTGATCTTGAATGGACCATCAACCCTCGGCATAAGCTTAGATCTCCTTTCGGCTCGGAATCTTTCTTTCCTTAGGTAAACCCAGACTTGATCACCAACATCAAAGATCATCTCTCGCCGTTTCTTGTTGGCTTGTTCAACATAGAGCTTAGTCTTTTCCTCTATATTTTTCTTGGCTTTCTCATGGATCTGTTTTACTAACTCAGCTTTCTTATGTCCATCAAGGCTAGATCTTTCACTCAAAGGAATGGGAGTTAGATCCAGACGGGATATAGGATAAGAGTCATAAACAATCTCAAATGGGGAAAACTTAGAAGCCGTATGTATCGAATGATTATATGTGAATTCAACATAAGGCAAACATTCTTCCCATAACTAATGCACGCAGTAAAGTGGACAGAGTTCTATTGACTACTTCAGTTTACCCATCAGTTTGTGGATGACATATAGTAGAGAACAGAAGCTTAGTTCCTAGTTTAGACCATAATTTTTTCCAAAAATAACTAAGAAACTTAGTATCACGATCAGAAACAATGGTTCTAGGCATGCCATGTAAACGAATTACTTCTTTGAAGAACAATTTAGCTACATGAGATGCATCATCTGTCTTATTACATGCAATGAAATGAGCCATCTTTCAAAATCAATCCACAACAACGAATATGAAATCTTTTCCTGTTTTAGTCCTAGGCAAACCAAGCATGAAGTCCATATAGATTTCAACCCAATGAGAAGGAATAGGTAAAGGAGAGTACAAATCATGGGGCTTAACCTTAGACTTAGCCTGTTTACAAGTTGCACATCTCTCACAGATTCTCTTCACATCTCTCTTCATGTGCGGCCACTAAAAGTGATCCTGCATCACTTCTAAAGTCTTGGTAATACCAAAGTGACCCATAAGACCTCCTCCGTGAGCTTCCCTGACTAAAAGATCTCGGATAGAACAATTAGGGATGCATAAACGGTTATCATAGAAAAGAAAACCATCTTGCCTAAAGTATTGATCTTTAGCAAACTTTTCACAAGACTGGTATTTCTCTCCAAAGTCGGAGTCAGATTCATATAAGTGTTTGAGTTGCTCAAATCCTATAAGCTTAGCATCAAGAGTAGAGATCAAGGCATACCTCCGAGACAATGCATCGGCAACTACATTGTCTTTACCTTGTTTGTACTTGATCACATATGGGAATATCTCTATGAACTCTACCCACCTTGCGTGTCTCTTGTTGAGCTTATGTTGTCCTTTTAATTGCTTAAGAGATTCATGGTCCGTATGTATAACAAACTCCTTAGGCCAGAGATAGTGTTGCCATGTTTGTAGGGCTCAGACCAATGCATATAGTTCCTTGTCATATGTGGGATAGTTGAGTGTGGCGCCTCCGAGTTTCTCACTAAATAATGCAATGGGCTTCCTGTCCTGCATCAAAACAGCACCAATACCTATTCCAGAGGCATCACATTTAATTTCAAAGGTTTTAAGGAAATCAGGAAGAACTAAGAGGGGAGTGTTAGTTAGCTTATCCTAAAGTCTGGAATGCCTCCTCTTGTGCTTGTTCCCACTTGAAACCAACTTCTTTTTTGATGATTTCGGTGAGTGGAGCAGCGATAGTGCTAAAGTCGTTCGCAAATCTTCTATAAAACACGGCTAAACCGTGAAAACTTCTCACCTCATTCACGGTTTTATGACTTGTCCATTCTTTGATTGCCTTCACCTTCTCTTCGTCGACTTTGATTCTATCTGCGCTTACAAAGCCTAACAACACCTGGTTATCTGTATAGAATGTGCATTTTTTAAGATTGGCATACAGTTTCTCCTTCCTAAGCACATCTAAGACAGATTTCAAATGCAAAATGTGGTCACTTAGACTCTTACTATAGACCAATATGTCATCAAAGTAAACGACCACAAACACACCTATAAATGTCCTAAGAACATGATTCATTAGTCTCATAAAGGTGCTAGGTGCATTTGTCAAGCCAAAAGGCATGACTAACCATTCGTATAGGCCGTGTTTAGTCTTAAAAGCGGTTTTCCACTCATCTCCTTCTTTCATCCTAATTTGGTGATATCCATTTTTGAGATCTATCTTAGAAAATATGCTAGACCCATGCAGTTCATCTAACATGTCATCTAATCTAGGAATTAGATGCCTATACCTAACCGTTATGTTGTTAATTGCTCGGCAATCAACAAAAATGCGCCAGCTTCCATCTTTTTTCGCACAAGTAACACCGGCACGGCACAAGGGCTCATACTCTCTCTGATATTGCCTTTCTCCATGAGCTCATTCATCTGTCTTTGCAGCTCCTTAGTTTCCACCGGATTGGTTCTATAGGAAGGTCGGTTAGGTAAAGAGGCTCCGACAATGAAATCTATCTGATGCTCAATACCTCTAATCGGTGGTAACTCTTTGGGATTATCCTCAGGGAATACATCTTTGTAAGCCTGCAAAAGATCAGTCAATTCATTCGGTAGCACCGGTGTAATGTTAGTATACTAGCAAGTGATTCCTTTAAAACGAACAATAAGACCGGTTGCTTGGATATCAAGGCTCTAGCAACATCACCAGCTTTTTAGAAGAAGTTTGATGGTTGTTGAGGATATCTCCTTCTGTTTGAGTTTAAGTTGATCCTTGTAAACTTCTTGAGGTGTTAAAGGGATCAGAGTAGTTTTCATGCCATTAAAAACAAAAGAGTGTTTATTAGTAAACCCATCAGGTATTGCCCTCCTATCAGATTGCCATGGTCGGCCAAAAAAGATATGTCTAGCCTCCATAGGCAACACGTCACAAAGTATTTCATCTTCATATCGGCCAATGGTTATAGAGACTGAGACTTGGCTGTTCACTTTTAATTCACCACTCTCATTAAGCCATTGAAGCTTATAAGGCTTCGGGTGCTTCTTGACATTCAACCCCAGCTTCTTTACCATAGCTTCACTCGAAACATTAGTACAGCTACCCCCCATCAATGATAAGACTACACACTTTTCCTTGAACAAGACACCGAGTGTGGAATAGATTCTCTCTTTGTTCATGCTCTTCAGTCTTTGATTGAACGCTTAAATATCTTCTAGCAACTAACAAAGATCCTTGAGCCGGCATCTCCTCATACTCGGTCATGGGTTCAGGTTCTGATCCTTCCTCTTCAGATTCAATATCTCCATTATCCCTTAGAACCATGACTCTTTTGTTGGAGCACTCATTGGCGTAATGACCTCGGCCTTGGCACTTAAAGCACTTGGCATCTCTGGCATGGCTTGTGGATGCTTCGGTTTTGCCTTTGATGTCTGGTTGAGACACATAGGGTTTTGTCTCAGGTCTTGGTAACGCAAGCTGATTTCCTTCTCTTTGGTACGAGTTTGGCTTTTCCTCCTTCTGATAACTTGGTCTAGAAGTTGTAGAAACATCTTCATAACTTGGATTTGTCACAGGTTTCCTCTTGAGTTGCTGTTCAATAAGAATTGCCTTATGCAACATTTCCTCAATCTCCACATAATGCTGCATCTCAAGTTGGTCTTGTATATCTCGGTTTAGCCCTCCTAGGAATCTTGACATTGTGGCTTCTCTATCCTCAGTAATATCAGCTCTCAGCATAAGGGTTTCCATCTCTTGGTACTACTCTTCAACAGATCGATTGCCTTGAATAAGCCATTGGATCTTTTGATGCAACTCCCTATGATAATGGCTCTGCAAAAATATCTTCCTCATAATAGTTTTCATCTCTTGCCAAATCTATATAGGGTATTCTCTATTTCTTCTACTAAAAGTAACCAACTGATCCCACCAGCTTAAGGCATAGTCGTAGAATTCAGTAGCCGCGACCCTTACTCTATTGATCTTGGTGTAATGTCGGCAGTTAAAGAGTAATTCGATCTTCTTTTCCCACTCTAGGTAAGCGTCGAGATCATTTTTGCCATGAAATGAAGGGATTCATAGTTTGATTCCACCAAAATTGTCTTGGAGAGGTATAGGCTCTTCTCTGGTTTGTCTTTGGCGTCGATGATGACTTCTGGAAAAACTACTATCTCAGCTGTAATATGCTTCAGACGCATCATCTCTCGGTGGTCTAAGTTGTTCTCTGGTTCTCTCAGAGGATTGCACATGGTTCCTTCTCCTTGTTTCTCTATCGGTTTTCGCATCTGATTGTTGCTGCATCTCTTGTTCAAACAACTCAAACTGAGCAGCCATCTGTTCTTTCATCTTTGTGGTCATGGCCTCCATCAGAAGCTTGTTGTCTCGCTGTTGACTGGTTTCTTCTTCTTCTGTCATGTTTTCCTGAAATCAGAACACAAGCAAAGATCACTAGCTATCGGTTCTGTTGATGATGACTATTCGTGATCCACACAGAATCTTAATAGTCACTTTAAGTACTTAGAGAACAGATCGGTGAAGGAAATTGAAAAGACAAATCAAAACTGATGCAAATATGAAATTATCAGTCAGTTTATAGCACAGAACAGTTCGATCTATATGTCTAGTGATGTAAACAAGTGATTACTCAATGGATCTAACAAAAGTGATCATAAAACGCGGTTGTAATGAAGTTTATAGTTTTCCTTTAATCAATATGATGATTAAAACAGAAAGAAAAATCAGATATGAATCGACACAACCTGGTACTCGACGATCCAGTGATTAGAATGGTGCTCTGATACCACTTGATGTGATCCTGGTAATGATATGCCCTTGATCGACACTCTAATGACTGGAAACGAAAGAGATAGGCCTTGCAATCAAACAAAGATTGAATCAAGGGATGGGGAAGTGAATGGACACACACAAGAGTTGTGGAAGACTCTTGATACGCCGGCTTAAATCTCCTAAGTGATATGACACATACAAAGTTGATTCAAGTTGTTTGATGGATATAACACACCAGCAAACACGATCTTATTCTTTGAAAAGAGTTTGAGAATAAAAGATAAGATGGTTTGATACAAAGAATTAAAAGATAATATAAAGAAGAAAGAAAGAAGAGATGAGTCTGGCAAACATTAAACACATCTCGGAAATAAACAAAACACAAGCTGGCATGTTTGAATTTGATTTAGACGCTCCTCTTGTTCGGCACAGCTTAGACTTAAGGCTTTGTGGACTTAGGCGAATTAGAAATCCATTTTTGCCTCATTATAAACTTATCTCAAGAAAACCCAATTGGACAAAACTTGAGATAGGGAAAAAAGAGTACAAGCCTGAATCTCAAGCCCACTTAGCCGTTTTAGACTTGGATCACAATCAGTGTGCTTATGATCAGCTCCTTTCCCTCTTGAATCAGGTGAAGACCTTTGATGATAGCTCTAATGGTTTGCTTAAGCTTCTTACTCTTTGATCAAGTTATTGGGCCGCTTGGAACAATTAAAGCATCTTCTTGATCAGCTACTAGTTCCTCAGCTACTTGCTCTCCAACTCCAAGTTTCTATTGCTTTCCAGAATCACATCATATACCCATCTTTCTTTAGATATTATAGTACCATTTGCAATCAAATAATGACAAAAATTTGAATGATAAAGAGATATCATCACAAGATATTTTACAACATACCACCTCTAAAGCAAACCCCCCCCCCCCTTACCCTACATAACCATGATATCAAATGGTTACAACTTGGGCCGAGTGAGCGTCAGTGGAGATGGTATAGTTATTAGGATGGAAGACAGTTAACGATTCTTCGGTTATTTAGCTAAAGATCTGGTATTGTTTCCTCTCCATGCTGAATTCAACACACTTTTATGGGCCATCAGAGCTGTATTTCACTTTGGATGCATGTCAATGAATTTTTAAACCGAAGATGAAGAAGAGTGGCATGTCTTGGCTTTGAAACTTGATAAAAAAAAATTCATGCATGCTTCATTCTTCATAATTTCTCTATATCTTTTATTTCTCGCGTTACGATGTCCGATTGCCTTATAAAAAAATATGTACTGTTTTTTTTTTCTATGTAAATGCTTTGATTTCGAGCTACTTGATCTCCAAAAATAAAATTTTTGAATCAACATAATAATATAAAGTATTTTGCTTTAAAATATATATTAAATGTCGATATAGATAATATAGATTAGACATTCATGCCACATTTATACACTAGTTATTTAAATAATTGAGTAGTAAACTATTTTTATAAATAGTTAATGACAATTAAGTCGTAGGAAAGCATGGAAAATCACAATAAAGAGAATCTACCGACATATGGCCTCTATTGGCCGGTGCCATGTCGGACACGCGCAAGTTAGAATCCGATACTTATCTATCTATTTACCCCCACGTAGCCGGTATATTGTTATAATCATGCAAAGTAAACCCACGCAAACCAATCCATAAACGTCTGTCTTACCGTACCAAATACACGTGTGTATACGATTACTTTGAAAAGAAATCGAATTTCATCGGTTTGGTATCAAAACTAACAAAATCAATTGTCCCGATTCGAACCATGTGTTGAACCAAAATGTGTTAAACCGTTTTAATGTCTTAGACACTAATATAAATAAGAAGATCTTTGTTGATATTCTTTTATCTCTGGTCGTGTTGTTTCATTAAAACAAAAGAGCTTCGAAACTTCTCTTTACTTCTTCCTTTCATTGGTTTGGATTTGTTGTCTTCATCTTAATATGACTAAATTATGGACTCTCCTCTCTGCTCTGCATTCCATCGCTGGGTATTTCTTTGATTTTTTTTCGTGTTATTTTCTCTATATAAATATATATATATATATATCCTACAAATTTTCTGATAAAAACTAAATTCAAGAATTAACATTTTTTATTAAAATAACAGTGTGATTTCTTGTTTTGTTTCCTGTTTATGACAATATGCAGGCCTGTGGTAATGCTGCTTTATCCTTTGTAAGTAATTTCCTATTGCTTCTTCTATACATTTTGATTGGTTTTATTTTGAAGATTTAACTTAGTTTATTGGTAAAGATATGCGTCGGTGATAGCAATAGAGAGCCCATCAAAAGTGGATGATGAGCAATGGCTTGCTTATTGGATAATCTACTCTTTCCTTACCCTCACAGAACTCATCCTTCAATCTCTGCTAGAGTGGTAACAATAAATCATGTTTTGTTTTGTCAAATTTGTTTTTATGATAATAGTAATAAAAAGATGGAAATAATATTGAAAATATATATAGGATACCGATATGGTACTCGGCAAAGCTAGTGTTTGTGGCATGGTTGGTTTTGCCGCAATTCAGAGGAGCTGCTTTTATATACAATAAAGTCTTGAGGGAACAGTTTAAGAAGTATGGCATCCTCAAACCTAAGGTCAATTATTTCATCTTTTACCTTAATTTTCTCTTCCTTTCATTTCTTTATAAACTATCTTAAAACCATAAAACATATCGACTTGATTGGAAATTTTTATGGTAGATATGAAAATATTTGTGCCGGACCAACCTTGTCTTGAACATGTTGGCCTGCATGAAACCGAGCTTTCATCTTACAACCAAAGTTTTCTTATTTTCTTATCCACTAGTTTTTGTTAGTCAAAACTTTTTACCAAACGGATAGACTATGTAATTTCCAGAGGTTAATTCACCTTGTTTGTGAGCCAAAATCATAACCGGTTTTAAATGCTTAAATCAAGGTCAAAAGAAAAAATGAATTGGATTTAAAACATCATTGATTAAAAAAGAATTTGTTTCAAATGGGGCGGAGCAATCCATCACACCAATCCTAATTCTATTATTTTTCTTCAGATTCAAAGAAAAAACACCAATATTTAGCAAAAAGAAAAATAATAACAACAAATTAATTGTTAGTTTATTATTATATCAATGGTTTGTCTACTTTGGTAATAAATGGGACTTTTGATTTTCCTAAATAATAAATAGAAACACTATTGTATTCACGGTCATTGAAACTTTTGTATGTGGAGTACAGGTACAACTTCAGGCTGAGTGATGCGTCAAAAAGAGAAGGGGACATAAAGAGGCTTTACTGTTGGTGCCTTCAATTTCTAATCTTTGATGCTTTTTCTTTTTGTCTTCTTTTTTTTTTTTTTTTAGTTTACGGAAATATGTGTTTACAAGTGGACGGTTAATTAATTATCATTTCGTTTATTATAAGTCTTATGCCTGAAAGGCTGAAACTATATATGTGGAAATAAATTTAATAACGTCAAAATATTATAATTATCAGTCAAAATAGTTATATGCTCAATTTATTTCTTCTTAAACTCGTCATACTTATCACACTAATGTGCATTTCAAACTCATCATGATTAATACACAATTATACAACTCATTCTCAGTATTATCAAATAACAACACCACCTATACATCAAACAAAGTGAACCCAAAACTTAGTTATGTGTATGTGACTTAGCGGTTCGACTTCGACCCAAGGAGTTATGAGAATTTCCGAGATCTTTCTTTTTATAAAAGGTTTCATTTCAAGTAATCACTACACCTAACACCATACAGTTTGTATGATATTCCCAAAAATTGCCTAAAACTTGATTTTGGGGTTTACCATTAGGAGAAAAATCTAAGGATTCTATTCTTCAAATTATGACTATTCCAGAATTTGAAAAGTTTAAACCCGTTCTTTACGTCTATAGGTCTAATTCCATAAAACGCTATTCTGCAACTATTCAAAATATTTGTTTTCGCTAAATGAGAAATATCATAAAAAAAAACAGTGTAAATTTTACATGAATATTTAACCTACAAATTGGTCTTATGTTATTGTTGGAGGTAAAAACCGCACTCCCAGTTTTCTCCGGTACAAATCAAAATCAGCACGAATTAAACCCAATTTATAAAAGAATCGTACCAGGAAAATTGGGCCGAGCAAGTTCTTGAGCCAGACATAGCCCGATAAACCGAAGTTGGTCGACTTCTGCGCCAAGTGGAAAATCCGCTTAAGTTTCTCCACACCAAGGTACCCGCAAGGAAACGGGCAAGCCAAAGCCACAAACAAAACCATTATCGATGGTCTGAAAAAGCGACTCGATACGGCTAAGGAAACGTCGGCGGACGAACTCGACGGCGTCTTATGGTCTCACCGAACTACGCCACAACGTTCTACCGGTCAATCACCTTTCTTTCTCGCGTACGGTACGCTATGTGTCCGGTCGAACTCCACGTTTCTAGTATTTGTCGAACTATGCTCACTCAGCAGTCTGACGTGAACAAAGACATGATGCTCGACACAATTGACTTAGTCGAAGAACACCGCGAACGAGCGTTACTCAGGATACAAAACTACCAACAATTGGCAGCTCGTTACTACAACAAAAAGGTTAATGGCTGTCACTTCGAAGATGGCGATCTCGTACTTCGCAAAGTGTACCAGAACACTGAAGAAAAGAATGATGGAAAACTCGGTGCGAACTGGGAAGGACCATATCAAGTTATGAAAATCGTTAAACCCGGCGTTTATCAACTTATGAAGCTCGACAGAACCCCGATCCCGAGATCCTGGAACTCAATGCATCTTAAACGATACTACTACTAGATCGTTATCCTTCAAAAAAAAAAAAAAAAGCTTCCAAACTACTTAGTTCGGAGAGAATACCCTTTGTACTTAGAACTACGAATGGCTTGATCCCTTTAAAGGGTACGTAGGCAGCTCGTTACCGAGTCCAGCTATAACATAAATAAAATTTTATTAATCAAAGACGTCTAAGTTTTAGTTCGATACTCGCGAGATACCGAACTCTTACTTTACCAACATCGACTTCCTGGCCAGTTGTTCGATAGCATTCCACAGAATGCAAAACTAAAAAACCGAGATCCATCTTGCTAACACACACATGGTGCTGTGGTAAACTCCACACTATAAAGTCGGGGCCAGTCCCGCATTAAAAATTCTAAGTCACCAAGAACAATAAGCCGAGCCCATCTCGCACACTTAGGTTCAACTTAGAAAATCTTGAGCTCGTATCGTGTGTTTACAAGAGTTCGATCAAACTCACTCTTCCAGTACAATACGACTCGCTTGGGTTCCCTAGGCCGAGCTCAAATGCTTGCACCCTAAGCCGAATTCCTCAGATTCGCACCATAAGCCAAGTTCTCAACACTTGGCACATATAAGCTGAGTTAACGCAACTCGCTACCAAAAAATAAAACTACGTTCGAACCAAAGTGCCGATCTATTACTTAGAAAATTTCTCAAGAAAAAAAAAAGTGCGAAGATATTCAAAGCGGAATAATTAAGACGATATTAAAAACCTTCCGAAAGGAAAATAAGTTCAAAACATAAAAACCCACCAAGGGTTCGAAAACGAAAAAAGTATCACAAAAAAAAACATATAAAATTGCCCATTGAAGGGCAATTGAGTTCGATTCAGAGAAAAAGAAACATAAATAGACTAGATAGTCTTCGAAACAGCAGTTTGAACTGCGTCGAGCATATCTTCGTTTGAGCCGAACTGCTCACCCCTTGCTTGATCTTGCCCCTCAATAAGGTTATCAGCTGGAGCCTTCTTGCCGTCTTCTGGAAGCGGCGACATTCGCTTGTCCTCTTCGGTAAGGACGTATGCTTCAAAAGAATGGAATTCCTTCAGCGTTGCTGCGTGTTTCGCTTCCAGCTCGACCACCATCTCGGGGGATAACTCATACAAACCTTTGTTCTTCAGCTTTTTGATAAATCCGAGAACTCCGGTAAGTTGGTTTACCACCAAGTAAGGCTTACGAACCCGATCAGCGTCATCAAAGCTTCGAATGACATTTTCCAAGCGTTCGCAAGCTTTAGCATGGACGCTCCTTACCCGATCTCTCCAGCGAGCTACCAAACCTTGTAGTCGTTCCTTATCCTTCTTGAATTCCCGAGACAGTAAAGTTTGCGCCTCCATCAGCTCAGCCTTGACCGCTTTGAGCTCCGAATTCTCCTGTTTCAGCAGATCCACGACGTTGTGTGATAACACCGGATTTTGACCATTTTTATGGATCACTTTAATATCTTTTACAGGTGTTTTTACTCCATTTTCAAAGGTTTTCAAAGGATTTCTATGTTTCCGGATTTTAAAAGACTTTTCAGGTAATTTGGGATAAAGAGCCACAAAATGGAACAAAAAGACTCTTTTGGATAAATGCAGACCGTCAGAACTCTCATAGAGAGACGAAGACCTTCTCACCGTCTGATCACCCTCAAAATTGGAAAACTTATAGAAGAATCAACCAGCTTTCAAATGCACTTAGTTTGGAGACATTCCAACGGTTGGATCTCAAGATATTCCATTAGCCCCGGAGCCACTCGAAGACGACCAGGAAGTCACGCGACCGCGGCCAACAACCTATTTCCCGCGGTCAGAAGCTTCCCGACCGCGGCCAACCAGCCAATCCCCGCGGTCACGTCACTCCCGACCGCGGCCATCAAGCTCCGAACTAAAGCCCATATATCTGAAGCCCAAAGTCACTCTCAGCCTCGATTCCGGAACCCTAGAGACCATGGAGTATTGGAGACTATAAATACATGTCATTTAGGTCGTTTTGAGAGAACAATTCATACTTTACAAAAACCCTTTTTCTTCAGCCGTTTTTATGCGATTTTTTTAGAAGATTGTTTCAAGTCCGAGTTCTTCAATAGAGAAGCTTTCTTCATCTCTTTTCTTTACTGTTTTTCATTACTTTTATTAAAACCGATGATGATGTCGACCTCAGCCATGTCTGAGTAGATCCCGAGTTGGGCTTAGGGTTTCCGATAGGGGCTCTCATAATCGATTAAGACATCTAGGTTTATAGATCTGGGATTTTGACCTGTTCTCTGTTTATTCTTGTTCTTATTGCATGTATGCTTGATTGATCACCTAGTATCTGATCTAGATAGTTAGTGTTGCGAAAGTTTTCATTAAGTATCAGCCCTACAATGAAACATGCGATTTTTCCGTAGGAGTGGAAACCTACATGCGGCGAGATCGTGAGTATTGACGAGTCTTGTGCAGCTCTTGCGTTCTCTCCTTTCCAGGGCCAGAGTGGAAACCTACTGGTCATGGTTGCGAGAAACAGTTGGTTATGATCACGACAGTGACGTAGTCATACCGCCGTACTCTAGCTCTAGAACCCCTATATATCGATATCCGTCAATCCCAATCTATCTACCTTAGTGTTAAAACCGATTATGATCCCTTAGAGTTCCCAAAAGCTCAGCGTTTTTAGCCATAGTTTACAATTCCATCGATTTTATTTGCTTACTTAAAACCTGCATTTCAATTCCCTTAGTTCGATATTTTACTTGCTTTATTAGCTTTTCATTCGATTTCTATATTTTCTTTCTAGGATAGATTTATTTGCTTTCTCTTGTTTTAGTTTAATTCATGACAAACAACCAACCTTAAAAAACCAATCTTGTCTAGACATAAAGTTAAAAACCGTAGAAGAATACCAGGCACACAAATCTCTGTGGATTCGATCCCTAAATACTACAACTGATTAGCTGTGCATTGCGGCTTTCATTTGTTTCGTTAAGGGTAAAACTTGTTCCCTCACGCAGTTGACACGACATCAAATTTTTGGCGCCGTTGCCGGGGATTTGTTTCGCTGCCTTTTGCTATTTTTCTTGTTTTAACTTCTGTTCTAGACACCTGATCTCTAGTTCTTTCTTAAAGTTTTTCTGAATTATCTTTTCCTTCTTTTGTTTTTCTCTGAATTGCATGAATACCAGGCGTAGACTTGCAGGAGATATTCCAATTCTAGACGAGATAGACAGACACGAAAGAGAACTTCGAAGACTTAGACGAACGCAAGGAATGGCCAACGACGACCAGCCTGGAGATCCTATTAATCGAACTTTGAATATGGACCAAGACGGGTCCGAACATAGAGAAAACGAAGAGAATGATCACAGAGGAAGTGATCATGCTCGACAGAATGAAGAGGAGGATGAGGTTCCTCCAAGAAACCACTAGAACCGCAAGAGAGAAGAACGTGAAGACCTTGAAACACCCATCAATGCAGCCGATGGTGACCACCAAGGAGTGCAGCCGAATGGACGCGTTAACCGCCCTGTTCCGCCAGCAAATCAACACCGAAGACAAGCCAGGAACCATCGCATAGCTGATTTTGATGCACCTACTCAAAATTTTCAGAACTGATCTGCAATTCAAGTTCCATTTCCGAACCGGAATGAGTTTGAAGTCAAAGCCTCAAATCATCTCATTGGTGAAGCAAAACCAATTCCATGGAGTTCCTTCTGAGCATCCAATGGACCATATTGAGCTCTTTGAAGAAATTTGCAGCATGATGAGAACAAATCAAGTTCCACCAGACTATTTAAAGTGTAAGTTGTTCCCTTTTTCATTAGCAGATAAAGCGCACCGTTGGTTGAAATCTTTGCCTGCAGGATCAATTACTAATTGGGAAGAATGTAGAACTGCTTTCCTGAACCACTTCTACACTAAGTCAAGGCCGAATCAGTTGAGAATAAAGATCTCAAACTTTCAACAAGGGCCAACTGAATCTTTCTATGAAGCCTGGGAGCGTTTTAAGAAGTATGAACGTGATTGCCCTCACCATGGATTTCATGGATCAAGCCTGCTGAGCACATTTTACCGAGATTTGCAACCAAAATACAAACTTTCACTTGATACAGCTAGCAATGGAGATTTTGGACAAAAGACGATAGCCCAAGGAAGAGCCCTCATCGAAAATTTGGCTCAAGCCAATAGCAATGATTGTCCCGAATATGATCGATCGATGAAGCAAGCCAGAACAGACAACAGGGAGATAACCGAGTTGAATAACATGGTGAGCCAGCTTCTGAAGAGCAACAATCGCCCAATCCATGCTTGTGAGACCAACAATGGCGCAGAAGATGAAGGACCTAGTGATATCGATCACATTAATCAAGCCTTTCAAGAAGAAGATGTGAACTATGTAGGAGCACTGGTGCCATATCAAAATCGCTCCAACAATAGTAACAACAACAACTTCCGGAATGCAAATTACAACAATCTCTCTTACCGCAATCCAAATGTGGAGAATCCTCAAGATCAGTACTACCCACCTCAGCAGAAATCCTTCCAAAACAAGTTTCAAGGTGGAAACTTCAGAGGAATAGTACCATATAACTACCAAGGTACGGGTTTTAACAATCAATTTGTACAACAGCAGGGAGTCACGACGAACCAGCTAGCTTCACAAATCGGTAGACTTGAACAGTCCATCCAGCAGCTCGTTATGACGAACGGAAAAGCATCTAAAGACGTGAACGTGAAAGTTGACTGCATGTACAATGATCTGAACAGTAAGTTTGAATCTTTATCTTCACACGTCAAAAAGCTAGACGTGCAAGTCGCCCAAACAGCCGACTCTATGAAGAGGCAAAGTGGAGTTCTTCCAGGAAGAGTTGAAGATAACCCTAAGAAGTTTTGCAAAGCCATAACCACATTGCCCGAAGAAGAGGCCGGAACCGATGGAAAGAAAGAAGAAACCCCAATCTTTGTACCACTGTACAAAGATATCGATCCCAAGCAGCCACCATTTAAGGTACCTGAACGATCACCGTTTCAAAGGCTTACAAAAGCCGATGATCCGGGACGTTTTGTTTTCCAATGTTTCATATCAGGAATCAAGTTTACAGACTGCCTGTGCGATTCCGGAGCCAATGTCAACATCATGTCTAAGACATTTGCCCAAAAATTGGGCATAAAAACCTTAAGGACGTCGACGGTTAAGGTTATTTTTGGAGATTCATCTCAAAAAGATACCGAATGGGCGATTCATGATCTACAAGTTCTAGTGGGAGACAAGATTGTTCCAGCAGATTTTCAAGTCCTGGAGATGGATAAAGACAAGGAGATACCACTCATTTTCGGGAGACCATTCCTAGCTACAGTAGGAGCAGTAATCGATCACGCAAACCGGCATGCTGTTTTCCTCAATGTGGATCGAAAAAGGTACTATCCTACTATCTTAGACGATTTTCCAAGCAAAGGAAACAGGCCAAAAGAGAAAGAAAAGGAGAAGCCGAAAGCTTTTGCAAAGATCAAGATCATCATTCCACCAGGTGCAACAGAAACCAGTGAGGACCAAATCTAGGAGCTGATCGAAAACACAAACAATACTAAAGTCCGAAAGAAGAGTAAGGGTAAGAAGACGGCTCCTCAAGGGGAAGAAGTAAAACCTCCAGTGACCGGAAGTGATAAGGGCACATCAAATGGAGTGCCATTCAAATCAGCCTGATTCCTCATACTTACGTCGAGCTAAACGACTTAAAACAAAAGCGCTTAATGGGAGGCAACCCATTTAGGTACTCTTTCTTTTAGTTTTCTTTTTCTTTTTACAATTTATGCTTTCTTTTTCTTTTAAGTTTCAGGTATTTTATAAAAAAAAAAAAACACAAAAAAAAAACACAAAAAATAATAAAATTAGAAAAACTAAGAAAAAAAGGTAGGTTTTTAGCTGCTCGGCCCGGCAAAGACGAGAAGATTGGACAAAGGCCGCAGGAGGAAGAGCCGCGGTCGCGACCGACCGACCCGCGGCCAAGGAAGCATCGACCGCGGCACCGTGAATGTGACCGCGGCCGACCCCTCGATCACCGCGGTCGCGCGTCTCCTGACCGCGGCCGACCCCTCGATCACCGCGGTCGCGCGTCTCCTGACCGCGGCCGTTGGTCGTTGAGGTGACGACGCGGATTTCCGCTGCTTTTCGAAGTTTCCCGGTGTTACCTGGTGATTCCTGGCGTTTCCTGGTGTTACCTGGTGTTACCTGGCGTTACCTGGTGATTCCCGGTGTTTCCCGAAATATTCCCGGTAAAAATTGTAAAGATCCTCCGTAAGTTTTAAACTTTCCTTATGTGCAAGACAAGAAAGGTAAGTTCCCGTAAACTTAAAAATCCCAGAAATTTTCCGTTTTTGCTACAAAAACATTTTTTAAAGAAAAGAAACACACTTTTTGGATCAAAACTCCTTTTTCTCTTCTCTTCCAAAAGATTTGGAGATTTAGGAGATAGAACACATTTTTCAATTCTTAATCTTTTTAATAGGTTCTTGGCTCAAACCTCACTCTTTTTCAAAGCTGATTTCAATTCTGCCATCAAATCTCTCTTTCCAGCAAGGTATGAACCTCAAACTCGCCATTTTTAATTGATTTCAGAACTTAGGGTTTTCTTAAAAAGCTCAGATCTCTGTTTATTGATGGTGGAAATAGCTTAAGAACAATAGATTAAGCTTTTAGGTTATCTAAAAATCATTTTTAACAACTAGCTTAAGAGGAATTGAGATTTTTGAAATTTGGATTCTACATTCTTCATACAAATCGAATTTGGAACAGCAAAATTGATGAATTTGATTAAGTCTTGTGTGATTAGTGATTAGTATTGGGTAATCTTTAGAATTTACATGGAAATTGCTCATAAAAACCGATTTTTAGAAGATTTCTATGTTGAGAACATCAAAAATCCAAATCTGGTCATGAACTACTTGATTTCTCTGATTTAATATCAATTTTGTTTGCTCGTGGTTTTAATTAATCTCTTTATGCTAGTATTAGTATAACAGATCTTAATGTGTTAAAATCAGCATCCATATTCACTCTTTTTCCAATAATCATTTCGTTTTGCAGAAAAATGGAACAAACCAGATCCCGAAGAAGCCGTCGCACTGGTGACAGCTCTGAGGACATTCCCGATGATGCTACTCTGGGAGAGTACATGCTGAACCAAGCCAGACCGAGAAGAAGAAACTATGTGATGAGATTGCTCCAGCACTCAAGAGAAACACGAGCAGCTCCTGAGCCACCACAGATTCGATACATTGGGAGGGAGACAAACCCGAGAGTGGACTATGCAAGACGTTTCAAGAAGTTGAACATCAAACCCACGCCTTGCATTGATTATCATACACTCGAGATGCTTGGAATCAGAGAGGATATAATCTGGTACATCGATGCACTTAAGCTGAGGCCCTACATGGAGCTGAACCTTCCGACTTATCCTGAGCTAGTCCATGAGTTCTTAGCGACTATCACACTCCACCACACGAAGAGGAGGAACCCCAGAGCATCAGATGGCATCTTGTCATTCTCTATCCGCGGACAGCCTTACTCTCTCACCATTTATGAGGTTTGTGAAGCTCTTAAGCTCCCCTACACTGATGACATTTACCTTGAAGATGAACCTGATCTTAACCTGTGGAGAGAGATAGGTCATGGAGTCTATGATAGCGGGAAATCGAAGTCAGCCCTTCTTACTCATCCAGCAGTGAGAGTTGTGCACAAACTCTTAGAACACACGATCTTCTCTAGAGCCAACATGGGAGGTGTTTTGAAGACTGAGCTCATTACACTTCAGATTCCATTTATAGACGATCCACGACTTGCCTGCTTTGCCTGGATCATAGCGCAGAATATGGTAAAGGTGAAGCATGATTTACATGGTTGCGAGGACGCTACTCCAGCTTACGGGAGTGCTATTACAGCGATACTACAGGCTGTAGGATTCGATTTCTCATCTGATGATCCACTTCCCGATGTCTGGTATGACCTACTTTATCTCTCTCGCGATCACACTATCTCTCGTGCCGCTTTCGATCCAGACAGGTTTGGTTATAAGTATTGCACTGGCACTGAGGAGCACCGAGTCAGCCTGCCTTCAGTATCTATCCCGAGATTGTGTAACAAAGGACGTCCACGATGGCCAATACATAGTGGCCAAGGCAAAGCGTGATGCAGCTGCGGCCCGTGCTCACTTTCAGCCATCTGTTTCGACCGGCCACACCTCATCATCTACATCATCGCACACTCATTCCGATCTGGAGCGCAGAGTTGAGAGACAGGGACGACGCTTTGAGCGCGTTGTCACCTTCCTACAGGAGCAGCACCAGTTCGCAGACGACACATCGGAGAATGAGTGATTGATCAGCACTTCACTACCATCACGGTTCTATCATCATTTTCTTTTCTTTTCTTTTATCTTATTTTATTTCGCTTTTATTCACCATTTTCTCATCAACTATTTCACACTGGGGACAGTGTGATTTATGTCTGGGGGAGGATGTCTATCTGTACTAATCATTTTCTTGTTTTTTCTTTTAAATTCCAAGTACTTTTTAAATTTTAATATGTAACCTATTCGACATTAAGTATTTTTCAGAAATGTTTGACGCAAAACTATGATGATTTAGACCTGCACGCTTCTACACTATGCATGATAGCTCATTTGTGGTTAGCACTAGACTAGGCGATAGCTAGAGTACTTGCACTACGAACTCCCACCAGAGGACTTCTATTCATGGAGACTCTTTCTGACAGGATATACTAACTCATTTTATTTGAACTTAATATTGATATATAATTTTCTCATCATTGATTTTAGGCAGGCATCGACATACACATCTAGGACGTCTTTTACCCTCACTTTTACCACTCTTTGTCGTCCTAGATGACCAGTTTATCTTTATCTGGTACCATACCCTAAACCCAAAACCCTTGTTTTCAATCCTCATGCATTCTCTCTTTAGTTTATATCAGCAGATATGTGCAAAAACGTTGGAGAGAAGAGGAGCGACACAGTTTTCAGTCACTCACAAAGGAGACTGAATGGAATTGGGAAGGAAGAGTATCAGAAACCTCATGAAGCTTTACAAGACAGATATTGACTGGTAATTTCGTGCTCTCTAAGACTCTATATCTAAAGGTGTTCCATTTCTGTAAAAAAAAAAAAAAAAAACGTGAAAAGAGAAAGGGAGACAAAAAGCTTAATGAGTCTTAGATTGTCGAAGTTTGTGGAGCAATAAGCAACCACTATTCGTTTAAGGAGTTATGGTTTTGAAAGATTTACAAAAATCTAAGTCTGGGGGAGTTAGGAGAGAACCTGAGGAAGAAGACCAGGAATCTATGGCAAGAAGAAAGTGACTGAAAACTGTGGATACCAACAGCTTCACTCTCTCTTGCGGTTTTGCATAATATCCTGCATCCTCCAGATCTTCAGGTAACCCGTAAATACTTTAAGCCTTACCCCCTAGAATAATCCTTTTTGACACCTAGCCTAGATTGCCTTGCCTAGATTTTCTTTGATGAGAACCACCGAGATTTTTAATGAATGTTAAGAGCTAGTTGACTGGAAGTTAGATCTTAGTGCATAGATTTCCGCATGACGGATTAACGGACTAGTTATGCCTGTATTGCTAGTGAGAATTTTCTAGGCTATTCCCGATTGATGCATACTGACTGATATTGGTCTAGAAGTTTGGTCTCTGAGATTTTATTTAGTTCCTGCGTTTTCAAACCTCTCGCCGAGATTTGGCCTTTGTTTTGTTTGAGGACAAACAAAAGACTAAGTCTGGGGGAGTTGATAACACCGGATTTTGACCATTTTTATGGATCACTTTAATATCTTTTACAGGTGTTTTTACTCTATTTTCAAAGGTTTTTAAAGGATTTCTATGTTTACGGATTTTAAAAGACTTTTCAGGTAATTTGGGATAAAGAGGCACAAAATGGAACAAAAAGATTCTTTTGGATAAATGCAGACCGTCAGAACTCTCATAGAGAGACGAAGACCTTCTCACTGTCTGATCACCCTCAAAATTGGACAACTTATAAAAGAATCAACCAGCTTTCAAATGCACTTGGTTTAGAGACATTCCAACGGTTGGATCTCAAGATATTTCATTAGCCCCGGAGCCACTCGAAGACGGCCAGCAAGTCACGCGACCGCGGCCAACAACCTATTTCCCGCGGTCAGAAGCTTCTCAACCGCGGCCAACCAGCCAATCCCCGCGGTCACGTCACTCCCGACCGCGGCCATCAAGCTCCGAACTAAAGCCCATATATCTGAAGCTCAAAGTCACTCTCAGCCTCAATTCTGGAACCCTAGAGACCATGGAGTATTGGAGACTATAAATACATGTCATTTAGGTCGTTTTTAGAGAGAACAATTCATACTTTACAAAAACCCTTTTTCTTCAGCCGTTTTTATGCGATTTTTGTAGAAGATTGTTCAAGTCCGAGTTCTTCAATAGAGAAGCTTTCTTCATCTCTTTTCTTTACTGTTTTTCATTACTTTTATTAAAACCGATGATGATGTCGACCTCAGCCATGTCTGAGTAGATCCCGAGTTGGGCTTAGGGTTCCCGAAAGGGGCTCTCATAATCGATTAAGACATCTAGGTTTATAGATCTGGGATTTCGACCTGTTCTCTGTTTATTCTTGTTCTTATTGCATGTATGCTTGATTGATCACCTAGTATCTGATCTAGATAGTTAGTGTTGCGAAAGTTTTCATTAAGTATCAGCCCTAGAATGAAACAGGCGATTTTTTTGTAGGAGTGGAAACCTACTTGCGGCGAGATCGTGAGTACTGACGAGTCTTGTGCAGCTCTTGTGTTCTCTCCCTTCCAGGGCCAGAGTGGAAACCTACTGGTCAGGGTTGCGAGAAACAATTGGTTATGATCACGAGAGTGACGTAGTCATACCGCCGTACTCTAGCTCTAGAACCCATATATTGTTATCCGTCAATCACAATCTATCTACCTTAATGTTAAAACCGATTATGATCCCTTAGAGTTCCCAAAAGCTCAGCGTTTTTAGCCATAGTTTACAATTCCATCGATTTTTACTTGCTTTCTTAGACCTGCATTTCAATTTCCTTAGTTCGTTATTTACTTGCTTTATTTACCTTTCATGCGATATTTTACTTGCCTTATTTTTGTTTAGTTCGATATTTTACTTGTTCTACTGCCTTTCATTCGATTTCTTTACTTGCCTTTTAGGATAGATTTATTTGCTTTATGTTCCTTTAGTTTAATTCAAGAAAAACAACCAACCTTTAAAACCAATTTAGTCTAGACATAAAGTTAAAAACCATAGAAGAATATCAGGCACACAAATCTCTGTGGATTCGATCCCTAAATACTACAACAGATTAGCTGTGCACTTGCGGCTTTCTTTTGTTTTGTTAACGACGCTTGCCGGCTTCACTGAAAGCTGCCTGGAATTCTGGAGTGAGTCTGGAGTTAAGCAGAAGACTTGGAAGGTGACGACCTGCGAAGATAAATAAAAAAAGAGTTGAAAAAATATGAAAGCAAAAATCAAAAGGAAAATGAGATCGCCTAAATCTACCGATCGGAATCTTCTACTCCGATTGAGTTGGGATTTCAGCATTACTGACTGTGAGGTCGTTAATCTCGAGAAAGAAATACTGGGATTCCCAGTCATTATATTTACTGGGTTTAATCCCAGTGACAATATCCTTCCTTGGTTTGGCGTTCACCGCGAAGAACCAATCCTTAGACTTGTGTAGGTTGACCGAAAAAAGGTCTTCAAAAAGTCGGCTGGTTGGATCTTCATTGAGCTCGGCGCACAGAGTTATGAAGCCTGTGTAGTTCGTCCCCGACGCCTGCATCATTTGAGTGAGAGAGATGCCACGTCGGTTGCAGTACTCGAGAAGACGAGAAGGGATCGGAAAAGTGAGCCCGCATTGCGTGAAGTAAGTTAAATAAATACAGAGGAAACCTTCAGGAACGTCCCATGGGCTCCAGCGTCAGGAGTAATGAAAACGGCTCCCTCCGTAAGTCCGTGGGTCTCGAGTACGGTCTGAATCGTCATTGGAGAAACGAAAGAAGCAGGTACGTCATGAGGTCGGACGACTTAACGTTTCGGCATTGGTGGTGAGTCATGATTCACCGCGTCAGGGTTGTCCTCGGCTGCATTCACTTCGGCATCGTCCCCGTCAGGAGTCCCTCTTTCGGATTCGACGACTTCCTCAATCTCATGGTTGTCGTCATCAACGTCTAGCTCGACCCGACCTCCGGTCTCACGAATTTCAGCTGTTAGCTGTTAGCTGTTCAGGAGCGTCTAATCTCGGTTGAGGTCGGCTGCTACCGGCACTGACCGATCTAGAATTTCTACAAACTAAATTCGGAGGATTGCTCGCCGTCTGAGAAGAGCTTGACGAGGAGGAGCTCGGCTCCGACGGTTCGCGACGATCCTCCGAGAGAATTTGATTAGAAGAGGAGTTGGTCGAAGAGCTGGAAGACATTTTTAGTTCGAAAAGATGGATTCGGAAGAAGATTTGAAGAAAATGAAGAACATATTGAAAATCAATCGGAAAGATTGAAGATGGATCAGAGACATTTGAAGATTGATCGGAAAACTTGAAGATTGGTCGGAAAATTCAAAGATCCCGGCGGAGAATGCAGAGAGAACTAAGGAGAGCTACGGATAAAAATCTAGAGAGGGAAACAAAATCTAGAGAGAAAGGAGAGCGGCGTACCTTATATATGCTGAGGTGAGAATAATGAATGCGAGGTATGTTTATTTCTTTATAAGTAAACAGTGGGAATCGTGGTTCCTCGATTTCCACGAAATCCTGGAATTCACGCGCCACATTAACGTCCAGGAAAGCGAATCGACCCAAATTTCTGAGCTCGGTTTGCGACCTTATTTTTAGATTTGACTCGAATGAGTTCGACTAAAAGCCACACTCTTTCATCGAACTGAGGGGGGGGCTAACTGTTAGAGGTGAAAACCGTACCTCCGGTTTTCTTCGGTACAAACCGAGATCGGTGCGAATTAAGCCTGGTTTACGAAAGAATCGTACCGGGAAAATTGGTCTGAGCAAGTTCTTGGGCCAGACAAAGCCTGATAAACCGAAGTCGGTCGAAACTTCTCAAAGGAATCGAGAAGTTCTCCGAGTTCGGAAAGAAAAGGAAAATTTCTGAGTAGAAAAAGGAAATTTCCAAGAAGAAAATAAATTGTTAAGAGAAAAGGAAAACGACCGAAAGAAAAAGAAAGTCTTCTCGATCTCATATCGCAGAGAAGACCCGCGAAGACCGATATAAAGGAAGAGGAATCGACACCAGAAGACACAAGAAATTCCGGAGAGACATAGAGACTGAGAACTCAATACCTTAAGCTTCTTAGTTTCCTAAAACTTAGTTCGCTTATCGTTTACATAACTGAACTCAGTTGTATTTTTGACCGATCTAACAAAATCAGAGTTTTCTAATCTAAATTATTGTTTTGTCCCTTGTTTGATATTCATATATCAACAGATATAAAAAGAAAGAATAAAAACATGGAAAGAAAAGACCAAATTAAAATTCAGTCCATCGAAACTAAAAGCATATAAGAAGAAACTGAGATAATGCTCAAAAGGATTAGAGCTTGACAAACCGGGAAACATTCCTCTACAAATTGGAAGCTCTTTCACTGATAGGCCTAGGAAAAGTTTGCCACTCAAAGGAGCCTTTAATGCATGATTAAAGACGCCCTCAAGCTGACTCATCCAGCTCTGAGATCAAACAGTAGCGGAAGTGCACCACTTGCTAAATCAAGCTAAGCTCACTCACTTTAAGAAGAATCTTTCCCAGGGGCGGAGGCAGAGAAGATGGTATGGGGTCATATACCCCCTACTCCTTTTTGTTTTTCTATTAAATAAACCTTAAAAAAATTGATTTCGTATGATACTTAAATGGGTTTTTAGAAAAATGCTCCCAAATATTTAAAAAAATATGTATTTTATTGAAAATGTCCCAACATCACCTTTGCCGAAAATGTCTGATGTCAGCTAGCACTGAAAATCAAAACCACAATTCAGAAACCTTACTAGCTCCTCCAAAAATAGAGAGAATGGGACATAGAATCTTCGTAGACGCTTCTCCAGCGAAATTTTGATCTGCTCAAACTTTAATCCCTAAGCTACTCTGCAAAAGCACAGATCTGCAGTTGTAGTATCTAGGGGTCGAACCACAGAGACAAGAGATCACTCAATAGACTTTATAGATATTGAGTTACGCTAAGCATAAATATTGGAAATAAATAACAATGCGACAGAAATAAACTAGTCAGTAGTAAAAACGGTTTGTAAGTTCGATTGGACAAAGATTAGGTCTAGGGCGTTTTTCAGGAGATCAATGAATGCAGATCAACTTAACAAATCAGGGTTCAGTTATTAAGCTCGGTTCTTGAACTCGAAACACAAGTTTATAATTAACCAACTTCCGTTGTGAGAATTATCTAAGTTAAAATCCAAGAATTCTAAATTCCTTTGCAAATTCTACAGATTTAAACCAGCTTTAATGCACAAGTTTGATATGTTCACAAAGCACCTAAACCAAATTCCTTTGTGAATAGCTACTTTGCACACCCTAGGTTCTTTCCAGTTATTCAATTACACTTCTGTGTCAATTAAGCAACCTAAGATCTAAGTTCTAGGTGATCAATCCAGAATTAGCATTAAGAACAACCTAAGATGAAGAACTAATAGATATGAACCCTAACTAGCAAGTTAATCAAACATTCAAAGAAAATCCTAATTAAACCCTAAACCTAACAGGTGATCTACTCAGACATGATTATTGGAACAACAAACATGATGAATAGAAGGCAATAGATTAAATCGAAATAGATAAAGGGGTTCGAAATCTTCTCTCTAAACGAACAGAGTTCAGACTTGTCTCCCCAAGCTCTCAAAAATCGCTAAAGCCGAAAACTCAGAGTATCTCTCTCTCAAAAATCTAAGGTCTCGATAAAAAGGGAATAAAAATCCTATATATATCTCTAAAATACGTTTTGGACTTCCTTGGAAACGTTTAGGCCCAACTCCTTCTTCAAATAGGAAACAAAATTGCTTTTTCCTTATTTCTCTGACAAGTGTCGAGTGTCACTCTTCATGGTGTCGAGCGACACTAAAGCACAAAATCCATACTTGACAAATTTGATCCTGATTAAGCTCCAAAGTGCTCAAAAGTCTCCAGTTAAGCTCCAAACGTACCTATGACCTGAAAAGACTCTGAAAGACTCGAAAGACACTAAAAAGACTCTATAAATAAGACTTATACCATGGTTAAAAACCATAAAAACCATGATATATCAACTCCCCCAGACTTAGCATTTGCTTGCCCTCAAGCAAACAAAACACCAAATAAAAGAAAGAGGTTTGAAAACACAGAGACTCAACCTTCCACTGGAACATCGCTTTTGACCAATTACCCTGCAACTCAACTACTGCTTCATCATTCCAAATCGAACCACCATGTACTTCTCCGCAGATATTCACAGCTTTCCAGATTAAGTCCAAAATTCCACAACATTGTCCATAAACCTTCATCGCTGGATCTCATTAATGATTCAAATGCCAAGAACCTTTTAGACTCTTTCCCGTACTATACTCAAACAAATCAGCCATACAAATTTTGGTACTTTTTCTCTACCCCAGACTTATTCTTTTCGCATATTCATCATCTTTATGGCTTATACTCGATAAGGGTAAAGCTGCGAGTACTGATGGTGTTTGCCATCGAGTCCCCGAGTTGTCCCCTTACCTTGTATCAAAGGTTTTCAGCGAATAGTGGGGTCATAGGAAACTTTCCTACCCCTCACTTCCTTCCTTTGTGTGATCATTCCAACTTAGAAGTGAAATAATGGGATCATTGGAAACATTCCTAGCCCTTCACTCCTAAGTGAAACTCATCTCAATCTTTTCGCCTTTTTCTTTCTTACTTTACTTTTTAGCTCGTCACAGGAAGAGAAACACCAACATTAAATTTCACACAGGCTTTCATTTGTCAAGTATGAACGAGGAAAAGCTCTATGAACATCAGTCACATCAATGAGGTAAAAGAAAGAGTTCAAAAATTAGATTAGGTTAGTGGATTCTGTTGGAAACATGGACGCCTCTAGTCAACTGATCAGCCTTTGGATTTTTCATTAGTCGGATCCAGACCAAATCTGCAGCAGTGGTCACTTAGATGAAAGGTCAGCACAAAAATTCCAGGAAAAGCATCATAATCTCCAACAGGTTTTGACTCAAAAACGTTTCGACACGACTGACTCTTAAGAAAAACAAACACAATGTCAGCGACTACCTCCCCCAGACTTGAACAACACTGTCCCTAGTGAAATCAAATCCGAAGTTGGTGAGAAAAGAAAAAGTCAGAAGGACGAATGCGATGGGTTAGAATGTCTTACTACTCAGTTAGGTCGACCAACACACAGCTCAGATTCAGGTGAAACCAAACTTAGGTCGAAAGTGCATGGGTGGTGATGAGCGATACCGATGATGGTGTCGCGCGACACCACAGTGCAGAGAGCAATCGTCGCGATCAGAAACGCATGAGCCCACCAAACAGGACAGAGAATCATCTAGGTTAGCACTGTTAGATCACTCAGAAAGAAGTTAGGAGTAACAAGACGACCCATAAAAGCATAAATCCATCAAAGTCTCACAACAAATGTAGCTGACACAACAGACCCAAACAAAGGAAAAGAGAAGAAAAGAAAAATAGAACCAGAATGACCAAGGAACTAGTCCTCATCGGTAGTAGCAGCATCATCTCCAGAGTGTGTGGGCGAGCGGGAGCGTGGGCGAGTAGTGCGAACACATCCACAGCGAGAGAGAGTAGCGATGGCACTCCAGATGCTCTGAAAACTCTGAATAACATACTGCTGGAAGCCAGCAGCCTCCATGGGAACCTCTGGTTCAGTGGGAAGATCAGGGAGAGGTGCTGAAATGCCTGCGGAGCGAGGTATCTGATCATCCTCGGAAGTGGAAGCACGAGCTCTGGAAAAAGAATCGCGAGACACTGTGATCAGGACTCTCCTCTCCTGCTCAAAACAAAGCGCAGCGCATTCCGTGCCTATGTCACTGCGTGCACAACCAGGGAGCTGAATCCAGAAAGAACCAGCTGCAGTGTGAAAAGACCAATGATGGTTGTGGTTGATCCAAGAAGCATGGTGCAGGTGAGCCAGGTCAATAGCGCGGCGAGTCGTGACAATGGTATTGTTCTCCGTGCTGATCCCAAAGTGTTGGAAGATAGGGGTTAGTAAGCTACCCACAGACTCAGTCCTCTGCGTCGTACCTACTCCGGAAAAGGGCTTGGCTTGCAAGGAAACCAAGTGATGAGCAAAAACGGCTCCCATGTTGACGTCAGTAGCGTGCGCAGAACTCCGAAAATGCTCAGCATCTGTCAGATCACCAATGGCGACATAGAGAAGAGCCAGCTCAGAGAGGCGAATCTTACCTGGAGCTGACTTGCACTGAATGGTTTTGCCTAGGATGCGGAGGAGGCATCACAGAACAGGGTGGCGCACGTCGGTCTGGGACGTAGTCTTCGAATCATAGCGACCATTCCCAAAATAGGACCAGAATGCCTGCACATCGATCGTCTGAGTGGGACGGCTAACTCGCGGGAGGTCCTTTCGAAACCCATATATAGCACACAGGTCGCGAAAGGGAAGCCTGTAACGAACTCCGCGGATCATGAAAGTTAGAGTGCCTTCCTGCGCGTTTGGAGCATGTTCGTTTGTGTAGTAGATGCGAACAGAGGCTAAGAACTGATGAACAAGGTCTGGAAACAGATCATAGGATCTGGTAGCTATAGTCCCCAATCCAAGCTTAGCCAACAAACGCAGGAGCTCAGAATCCAAACCCAAACGCCTCATATCCAGAATATCCAAGAACCTGGTGGGAAACAGCTTCACATTCAGCCAGGCGTTGTAGAAGAAAGTGTCGTAATCATCCCAGTCATCTGAAATCGGCCTGTGTAAACACTCAACACTCTCAGCAACAGCTCGAGGTGGCTCGTCCCAGATCCTGCGAGTTGTGATGCGCAGATTCTCCTGTTTAGGCCGAGGGGGCCTAATCCTCTCGTCAGGTGAGTCAGGGGCTGCAGGAGGCGATGGTGGAGGTGAAGCAGAGCGAGCACGCGGTGGTGCAGCAGGTCGAAGATGGGATGATGAGAACACCTGCAAGTCCTGGGAGTCATGGGATTTGACCATCTAACGAGATCGTGCGAGCACCGCATTGATGATCGCTCCACAAGTCACCAACCAAAGCTTCGACGTGCTCGCCTAGGTTGAAGGTTACGACGGCTGGGGGTTGCGAGCTGGAGGCGGCGTCCCTGCACTGTCGCTTGCGTGGAGGCATCTGCAAAAGAAGAAACAGAGCAAGCCAACAAAAGAAAAAAAATCTCAAGTTAGCAATTTTGGATAGCACGATTTGATCTACTCCAGCAAGTCTAGATAGCAACAGCAAAGATTCCAGCAACACATGCAGTCAAAAATCTCGCTAAATCCGAACCGAAACTTTACAATCGAAAATTTTCGAAGTAAAATTGTCATGAAGAACAAATTTCTCCAATCTAGCCAAACAATCCGTTTAAAGTACATGGGGGTGGTTGAAATATGCCCTAAGTGAAACGCAATGTTCGAAATCAAGCAGTGTATCAACCCAGAAAGAGCAATTTCGACAATCATACCTTAGGCACCGAAATCGAAAAATTGAGAAGTCGAGTGGTTTACCTTGTTGGATTGACAAATCAATGGGAGAAACAGATGGAGGGGTGAAAATCTGATGAGGTTAGGCTTTGGAATCACTCAAATCGGTGAAGATTTGAGCAAGTTGGGTTTTGGTGAGGGTGGGTATGGCAAAAGTGTCGAGTGCGGCGAAGAGGAAGGGAGGAGGGGTGTGAGGATTTTAAATAAAAGTGGGAAAAAGAAGACTTACCTGTTTGTCAGTGACGAGCGACACTGATGCTGGTGTCGCGCGACACTTGCAAGGTGTGAACCAAATCTCCTCGTGCCTGATCCGCTCCCGATTCCACTCCGGTTCTGGAATTCCGGTTAAGCTAGGTCCTAATATTTATTTATTTTTATTTTTTTTAATATAAAGTAACAAGTGACAGGCAACACCGATGATGGTGTCGCTCGACACCAACCCTGCTTCACCTAAAACACGAAAAGAAAAACGAAAATCAACTGAAACAAAGGACTTATGTACAGACTCACCAGTGGATTGCCTTCCACCAAGCGCTTGTTTAAAGTCATTAGCTTGACTTGATGGTGATTCAGGCAGGAGGTGCACCATACAGATGAACGATATGTCCATCTGGAATCTCAGCTTTGGCCCAGTAGTGCTTCACCTTTTGTCCATTCACTGTGAACTCCCTGCTGCCATCTGGTGTGAGGAGGACGATGGCACCGTCGGGGCGAATCTCTTTGACTATGAAAGGACCTGACCATCGAGAACGAAGTTTACCAGGAAACAATTGCAGGCGAGAGTTATATAGAAGTACCTGGTCATTCGGTTCGAATTGCCTGGAGAGGATTTTGGAATCGTGATACGCCTTGGTCCTCTCTTTGTACAACTTCGAATTCTCATAGGCATGGTGCCTGATTTCGTCCAACTCATTCAGCTGTATCAGTCTCCTTTCTGCGGCAGACTTGATGTCGAAATTCATCATCTTTATTGCCCAAGCTGCCTTGTGTTCGATCTCCACTGGAAGGTGACAGGGCTTTCTATAGAGCAGGTGAAAAGGCGTGGTGCCTAGATGTGTTTTGAACGCTGTCCTGTACGCCCAGAGTGCATCGTCCAACTTCGCAGCCCAGTCCTTTCGAGTTTTACCCACCGTCTTCTTCAGGATCTCCTTAATCTGACGATTCGACACTTCGACCTGTCCACTTGTCTGAGGGTGATAAGGGGTTGTAACTCGATGATGAACTCCATGCTTCCTTAGGAGTTTTTCGAACACCTTGTTAATAAAGTGAGAACCACCATCACTTATAACAATTCGAGGCACTCCAAAACGAGGGAAGATGATGGTCTTGAACATCTTAAGAACCACTGAAGAATCGTTGGTGGGGCTGGCAATGGCTTCGACCCACTTAGAAACACAATCAACAGCAACCAGGATGTACTTATTCCCATAAGAAGAGGGAAAAGGACCCATGAAATCGATACCCCAGCAATCGAACACTTCAACCTCAAGGATGAAATTCTGTGGCATCTCATGTCGCTTGCTGATCTTTCCTCTCCTCTGACAAGCATCACACTGCGAGATGAAGGCATGTGCGTCGCGAAACATTGTAGGCCACCAAAAGCCTGCTTAAAGAACCTTAGACACTGTTTTGAAGGTCGCAAAGTGTCCAGCATATTCAGATCCATGACAATGAAACAGCACCTCTGGAATTTCTGACTCTGCAATGCATCTTCTGTAAATCCCATCAGAACAGTGCTTGTACAGATATGGCTCATCCCAGTGATATCTCCTCAGCTTTCTCAGGAACTTCTTCTTCGCGTACCCTTTAAAGTTCTCAGGCTCAGCCTCTGCAGCGAGATAATTGGCAATATCAGCATACCAAGGACGTTGGGTGGCAGATACAGCAGCTGAACTGATCTCAGGAAGTCTGCTTCGAATTTGAGAAGTCTTTGTGTTCGGCTGAGCAAGGTGTCGCGCGACACTGGTGGTGGTATCGCTCGACACTAATGTTTCTCCAATTCGAAAAGCCTGCAATTCTTCGTCAAATCTGCTCCGAAACCCAGTTTCCACATAGTATACATTCTCTTCTGGCAGAAAAATTGTCTATGGGTACATCCTCTTCAACCCTGATGCGTGAGAGATGATCTGCAACACCATTCTCAACACCCTTCTTGTCCTTGACCTCAATATCGAACTCCTGAAGAAGTAACACCCATCGCAGTAACCTTGGCTTTGCATCCTTCTTTTGCATCAGGTATTTGAGTGCAGAATGATCTGTGTGCACAATAACCTTCGATCCCACAAAGTAGGGTCGAAATTTCTCAAAAGCAAAGACCACAGCCAACAGCTCTTTCTCAGTAGTAGCATAGTTCCTTTGAGCATCATCCAGAGTTCGACTGGCATAGTAGACTGCATGAAGCTTTTTGTCCTTCTTCTGTCTTAGGACAGCACCAACAGCAAAATCACTGGCATCGCACATCACCTCAAAAGGCAAATTCCAGTCAGGAGGCTGCACAATAGGGGCGCTTATCAAAGCGTGTTTGATCTGTTAGAACGCGGTAAGGAATTCGTCTGTAAACTCAAACTTGGCATCCTTGCATAGCAGAGCAGTAACATGACGTGCAATTTTATTGAAGTCTTTGATAAAGCGACGATAAAACCCTGCATGACCCAGAAAGCTTCTAACCGATTTTGCAGAATCAGGTGGTGCAAACTCGTCATGACGTCGATCTTTGCACGATCCACTTCAATACCAGCAGCAGAAACCTTGTGTCCATGCACAATTCCATCCCTGACAATAAAATGACACTTTTCCCAGTTAAGGACCAAGTGTTTCTCTTCACAGCGAGCTAGAACCTTGCAGAGATTATCCAGACAGTTTTTAAAAGATGATCCGTAAACTGAGAAATCATCCATAAAGACCTCCATGAAATCCTCAATCATGTCAGTGAAGATGGACATCATTCATCGCTGAAAAGTTGCAGGAGCATTACAAAGTCCAAAGGGCATTCTGCGATATGCGAAAGTGCCGTATGGACATGTAAAGATGGTCTTCTCCTGATCATATGGGTGGATGGGGATCTGTAAAAATCCTGAGTACCCATCAAAGAAGCAGTAGTAGGGATGGCTTGCAAGTCTCTCCAGCATCTGATCAATAAAGGGCAATGGAAAGTGATATTTCCTGGTCGCTGCATTTAGCTTCCTGTAATCGATACACATCCTGTGTCCAGTCACTGTGCGCGTTGGAATCAGCTCATCCTTGTCATTCTTCACAACTGTAACCCCTCCTTTCTTAGGAACCACGTGCACAGGACTGACCCTAGCACTATCTGAAATTGGATAGATGATCCCAGCTTCCAACAGCTTCATGATCTCCTTCTTGACGACGTCTTTCAGATTAGGGTTCAACCTGCGCTGGTGTTCGATCGATGACTTCGATTCATCCTCCAGGTGAATTCGATGCATGCACAGATCTGGTGAGATATATCATCAAGAGAATAGCCAAAAGCTTTGCGATGCTTGCGCAGCTTGCTCAGTAGTAAGGTAACCTCCGCATTGTTCAAAGAAGAGTTGATAATGACTGGATAAGTGGAATTAGAGCCTAGAAATGCATACCTTAGTCCTGCAGGTAGCTGTTTGAACTCAATCTTGGGCGCTTTCTCTTCACTCCAGTCGGATAATTGCTTCACCTTCGCAGGAGTCTCGAGTTGTTCTATATGTGCTGCCAGCTGCATCACATGCTCGCTGGAATCGAACATCTTCAGGTAAGATGCTGAAATTTCGTCCAAGTGCTCAGCTTCGGTTGCAGACGTGGTCAAAGCTCTCTCCAGTGGGTCTATAGGTAGCATCTCAAGGAAAATCTCCTCTGCAAACTCCGTGAGAGTGTCGACGTAGAAGGTCTGACAATCGATGGTGGGCTTCTTCATCAGCTTGTCCATGTCAAAGTTCATCACCAGATCTCCAACATTCAGAGCGATCCTGCCTTTCCTGAAATCGATGATAGCACCTGCTGTAGCTAGAAAAGGTCTCCCAAGGATAAGAGGATCCTTAGGCTCTTCTCCATACTCCAGAACCACAAAGTCAGTCGGTATCATGCAGTCTCCAATCTTGATTGGAACATCTTCCAACACTCCTTCAGGTATCCTTGTCGATCGATCAGCTAGGATAAGAGATATCCTTGTTGGCTTGAAGTCAGTCATGCCGAGATTGACAGCTACTGAATAAGGCATGAGGTTAAAACTTGAACCCAGATCACACAGCGATCTCTTGAATCTCTCAGTGAAGATTGAGCAATCCAAGACAAAGCTTCCTGGATCAGATAGCTTCTCTGGAATTCGGTTCTGAATCACTGCACTGACTTGCTCAGAAATCATCATCACTCCTTGTTCATGGCTGAGATTATTGGTCACCATTCACTTCACATAACTTCTGATAACAGGAGTAATTTTTACAGCATCAACCAAAGGTATCTCAATAACAAGCTTTTCCATCAAAGCTTTGCATCGTGCATCATCAAGCTCTTGCTTGGACTTCCTAGGGCTCCTTGGATAAGAAACCTTAGGTTTGTAGATTTTCTCCTCAGCAGATTTCGGAATTAGAGCACCAACGGCTTCGCTCTGTGGTTGGTGACGCGCGACACTGGTTGTGGTGTCGCTCGACACCGGCTCTGCAATCTCAGGAACTTCTTCAGGGTCTTCCAAATCCACGACCTCAGGTGCAGGAGGCGTCTTCTTGGGCTCAGAACTCAGATTTTTACCACTCCTCAACGTGATAGCACTGCAGTGATGCCTTGGATTGGTGTCAGTCTTTCCAGGAAGAAAACCTTCTTGCCTTTTAACAAAACCTGCAGTTTGAGCAACCTGCGTATCGAGCTGCTTGACATGATTGTTCAAAGCTTCAATTTTCCCATTCAGATCAAGGTAGAAAGCATCCATCTTTTCATTGAAGTCCACGGTGAGCTTCTGCTGACCTTCCAGAATTTGACCCAGCATAGACTTCATCTCATTGTCAGGAGTTTGAGGTTGAGTTGAAGGAGTGCTGTAGTTTCTGGAAAAACTGTTGTTTGAATAAGGCTTCTGGTACTGAGGCTTAGGCGTGTAACCAGAGAAGTTCTGATTACTGTTGAAGGTACTCCTCTGATTGTTTCCACTGTAGTTCCCACTGTAGTTTCTGTTACCTTGCTGATTACCAAACCTCTGACCCTGAAACCATGATCCACTAACAAAGTTGACATCTTTCACCTCAACTTCATCCTCAGGTTCGAAACTCTCTACTTCCTGTGCAAATCTGACAGACTTCTTACCCACCAAAAGACTATGCACAGAGTCAAGCTTAGCTTTCACCTCAGCAATATGCGATCTATCCATGTTCCCAGCTTGCTTCTTTCGCTCAAGATCAGCATTCTTGGTGTTATTACTAGATGCCAAGTTTTCGATGAGCTCAACAGCTTCTTCTGGGTATCTGGTGTTGAAGTTTCCATTGCTTGCTGCACCAAGTGCCATCTGATACCTCCAGTTGATACCTCTAAAGAAGATACCCAACAACTGCACATCGCTGAAGCCATGATGGGGGCAGTCTCGCTGGTACGATTTGAATCGCACCCAAGAAGCTTTGAACGCTTCAGTTGGTTCTTGAGAGAATGTCGAAATTTTCGTTCTCAATTCCTCAGACCGAGCATCATCGAAGAAGTTATGCAGGAAAGCATTCCTGGTCTCTTCCCAAGTAGTGAGTGATCCTGGCTCCAGCTGCTTCAACCAGTTAGCTGCTTCTCCAGCAGGAGAATAAGGAAACAGCTTGCAGAGGAGGAAATCATTGGACACTCCATTGTACTTGATGCTGGTGACCAAGTCCTCAAACCTCTTGATGTGGTCCATAGGGTGCTCATGAGAGTGGCCATGAAGGGATGCTGACCCACAAGAGTGTAGTACACAGGTTTCAACTCAAAATCGTTTCTTTGAAACGCAGGGACGTGAATCGCAGAACGATTTGCATAGAACTGCTCTGTAATCTCCGAGTGTTCGTCCACGACCAGCTGCAGGTGCAGGTTCCCTCACATTCCGACTTCTGGAACGATCCTCTGATTTGGAACGATCACAGCATTACCACGCGGTGCAGGTGGTGGATTCTGGTCAACAACATCCACTGGTAAAGGTGCCGGTGGAATGATGTTACCATCTCCATCAAGCCTTTGGCCTCTCACATTGCACGCATGACCCTCTTGGTCTCTCCAGATTCCAGCATCATCACGAACAAGTCCGTTGGTGTTTTCCATCATTGCCGGATCTTTTGCTTTCCTGTTTGTTCGCTCTAACTCAGCTAGCTCCTCGTTTCTCAAATTCACTAGCGGGATGTCCTTGTTGCTTCTGGTTCCACGAGTATGCATAAACCTGAAGCACCAAAAACAAAGATAGAAAACGAAATAATCAAATTAGGTTATAAAAGCGAAAGGTGTCGCGCGACACCATAACTAGTGTCGCGCGTTACTAAGAAGAAAAACTTAGTCGAAACTCAAAAACTAGGTTTAATGGCGAAATCAAGTCCCCGGCAACGGCGCCAAAACTTGATCTGCTCAAAGTTTAATCCCTAAGCTACTCTGCAAGAGCACAGATGTGCAGTTGTAGTATCTAGGGGTCGAACCACAGAGACAAGAGATCACTCAATAGACCTTATAGAGATTGAGTTACGCTAAGCAGAAATATTGGAAATAAATAACAATGCGACAGCAATAAACTAGGCAGTAGTAAAAACGGTTTGTAAGTTCGATTGGACAAAGATTAGGTCTAGGGCGTTTTTTAGGAGATCAATGAATGCAGATCAACTTAACAAATCAGGGTTCAGTTATTAAGCTCGGTTCTTGAACTCGAAACACAAGTTTATAATTAACCAACTTCCGTTGTGAGAATTATCTAAGTTAAAATCCTAGAATTCCAAATTCCTTTGCAAATCTTACAGAGTTAAACCAGCTTTAATGCACAAGTTCGATATGTTCACAAAGCACCTAAACCAAATTCCTTTGCGAATAGCTACTTTGCTCACCCTAGGTTCTTTCCAGTTATTCAATTACACTTCTGTGTCAATTAAGCAACCTAAGATCTAAGTTCTAGGTGATCAATCCAGAATTAGCATTAAGAACAACCTAAGATGAAGAACAACCTAAGATGAAGAACTAATAGATATGAACCCTAACTAGCAAGTTAATCAAACATTCAAAGAAAACCCTAATTAAACCCTAAACTTAACAGGTGATCTACTTAGACATGATTATTGGAACAACAAACATGATGAATAGAAGGAAATAGATTAAATCGAAATAGATAAAGGGGTTCAAAATTTTCTCTCTAAACGAACAGAGTTCAGACTTGTCTTCCCAAGCTCTCAAAAATTGCTAAAGCCGAAAACTCAGAGTATCTCTCTCTCGAAAATCTAAGGTCTCAATAAAAAGAGAATAAAAATCTTATATATATCTCTAAAACACATTTTGGGCTTCCTTGGAAACGTTTAGGCCCAACTCCTTCTTCAAATAGGAAACAAAATCGCATTTTCCTTATTTCTCTGACAAGTGTTGAGTGTCACTCTTCATGGTGTCGAGCGACACTAAAGCACAAAATCCATACTTGACGAATTTGATCCTGATTAAGCTTCAAAGTGCTCCAAAGTCTCCAGTTAAGCTCCAAACGTACCTATGACCTGAAAAGACTCCGAAAGACACTAAAAAAACTCTATAAATAAGACTTATACCATGGTTAAAAACCATAAAAACCATGATATATCAAACTTCATCACAAAATCTTCACATGCATGCTACTCGACAATCAAGAACCAAACATCGATCTGTCGAAGTAAATCTGAACTACTCAAAATCTTAATCATCTTTAAATCCACCTAAGGCCAAGGTGTTATGTTGCCCTGATTAGTCTCTTAATTCTTATTTCCCTTAATTATTGTCATTTCGAAACCATAAAGATTCCACCAAAACCAAACCAAAAAACACTTCAAAATACGATATAATTCGGCTATTAGAGTTTGATACTACTCAAATATATGTTGGCTATTTCTTTTGGAACGAAATGTTACCTATCCATACCATGACTTTGATCCTACTTCTTCCGTTGTATTTGAAAAAACAAATTTATCTAGTTTGTCTTTGAGACTCTGACAAGTTAATGAGTTTTCTTTTTTTTTGTAGTGTTGTGCTCGTGTATCTTTGCCAACGATTTGAAAATCCGTATTTTTTTTGGTTAACTATTAGAAGTAGGTTCTACTCTGTGTTGTGCACAACAGTTATGGTTTAACCATTTTTTCAAAAAAAAAAAAATACAGTTATGGTTTTTTGAAACAATTTTATGATATTTGTTTTTAACAAAACAATCGGTTCTAAAAGTGATATAATAAAAAAATTGTATCTAGTTTTATGTTGACCACATGATCGTACTAGAGTTTTGTCCGACTCGCAAAAAATAAAAAAAATTGTAAAGCACTCAAAGGCTTCGTAAGGTTTTAACTAATAGATCCCTATCTAGTTTTACTATTGAACGCTCAACTCGTTAAACTTTAAAAATACTAGATGGATACCCGCGTGTACACACAGATGTTTTGTTTGTTTTAATATACATTGTAAAATTACATTTTTCTACAAAATTAACCTATTTTTATTTTTGATAATATAAATATCATCCAAATTTGTAAAAATATATTCATTAAATGTGATTTTTTTTTGTTTTAATATAAATTATTAATAGACATTTTTCTATAAGTTTAATCTAATTTTTTATATTTGGTAATATGTATATCATATGAACTCGTAAAAATGTAGTCATTATTTTTTGTAGATGTAATACTTGTTATTTTTGCACCCAACCAAATATTTCTTCATTATTATTTTTCTCAACCTGTTTTTTTGTTTCTAAGTTAATTTGTAATGATAAAAATATGTATTTTTGTAAAAAAAATTTAATATCATCATCAAATCGTATTTTTAACGCATTTCCATCATTCAGAGATATGTTTCCGCATATATTTTGTGTTAAAGATTAAAGCAAAGAAAGTGAGAGTGGAAAAAATACAATATTGTAGTTTACGAAACCTCTTTTTGTGATGAACTGAGCAACTTGAAATGCTATATCCCCACTTGACTTTATTAATAATTATTCAGCTTATGTCTAATCACTACAAATAGAAAGAGTGTCAGGAAGATGGTTTTTGTCGAGAGACTTGGTGCACTTGGAAGTAAAGAGCAAGTATTGAAATTAAATGAAATTAAACCCTACAAACTCGTCCTGTTCACAGTCCATATTACATGTTTCTTTGAAGAATTAAGTCCTTTAAATAAAATTCTGCATTACCTTCCATTGCAAACATGTCTTGGATATCATAGATGAAGATCAGAAGGCTAAAAGAGCAGATGAGACACAAGCCAATCAGGCAACCAAAGGATAAGGACATCAACTTTTTGCACATATCTATGGCACTTTTGTCTCAAGCTCCACCCTCAAACTTCCCTTCTTGACGAAAAGTTATAGCTACCATCCCATATATTAATTTCATAACTGAAACTTCAAATCATACATCGAATAATAAAGTAAGAGATTTTCAACCAAAATTCAAAATAGATTTCATTAGAATTTAGAATTTTAAGAGCTGACCTTGAAGCTTTGTCATTGATTTGCTTAAACAATATATACAGCTCATTTCCTTGTCTTCTTTGACTAATCAATCAAGATTAAAGGAAATAAAAAAATCAATGAACATAACTTGAACCTAATCATTCGAGATTAGCTAAATTCTTTTGAAATTAGCTTTTTCTTAACAATCAGTGGCAAATTCCCAATGAGAACAATTATAAGAGCTTACTCTCTACTTCGAATCCTCCCTTCAAAACTATCTTATCCTCTACTTTCTGCCTCACCAATTGTCTTCTCCATGTTGTCGTACTTCTTCTTTGTGCTCAAACAGTGTTGTGTTCTTCCTTGTTTTTGTTGATTTATGCCCGAGACTTCAAGTCTCAACCCTTTGTCCTGGTGGTAACGTTGTCATTGGTCGGTATGCCTTTATACAAAGAAAATGGATCAATGTCTATGTAAACAAAACCAGAATGAATTCAATACAAAGAATATAATGCAGCTTTCAAAACCCATAAATCAAAGAGGAGATGGAAAATAAAAAATCTTACCTATTGACTTGTGGAATTTTGAGTCGATATTAGAAAGCATTGAAAATTGTTTGAGATTCCATCTTTCCACCTTCAAAAATGGAAATTAATTTGCAGTTCATTATGAACCATAAAATAAGATGCACTTCTCTTTCGATTTCTGAGTTCATTTAAAAACG
Source organism: Eutrema salsugineum (assembly GCF_000478725.1). Lineage (NCBI taxonomy): Eukaryota > Viridiplantae > Streptophyta > Magnoliopsida > Brassicales > Brassicaceae > Eutrema > Eutrema salsugineum. Next base: position 15,227,047 of record NW_006256829.1, read on the forward strand.
AAATTAGTAGAATTTAATTATTTGTTCTCTCATAATTTTTATTTAATCTGATGTGTCAAAAAAATGGATGCTAATGTGTCAAGCTTGTGAAACTCAACCCAGTCTTTATATAATAAATTTCATTTTTTCCACCAAAAAAACGAAAACGATCTAAAATTTTCATACTACTAAATTTGATATATTATCTCTAGAGCTTTGGTATTTCCCCACATACACTCTAAACATTTGTCTCTTTTTTCGCCTCGAGATCTAATTTCATCATCTATTCCAAGTTCCAACCATTATCCGGTCATCTGTTCCTCAAGAAACCTTTCTCTTTTGTTCTCTTCCACTACAGTGCCCTTCAAACGGACTGATAGACTTCAGATCCATCTTTTTGCTCGAATCCTGTGTCATTAACATAGGAGAATGTTTTATAGAATAAAAGTATGAGTTAATCCAATATATACATATATTACGGTAAACAGACTTATGATTATGCGAATAACCCAAATATAAAAAGTTGTTATAGTTGTAACTTATGAATGTGAAAATATAATTAGTCGAATAGTATTAAAGTAATTTATATCAAACAAATAGTGTAAATTTTTTATGTGTTTGTTAATGTGTATAATATACAAAGTAGGATTTTATTAAGTACACTAATGAGTAACATTTTTAGTTATAATATTACTATTCTAATCTATTGGTAAAAACTATAGAAAAGTAAATTTAAAAAAAAGAACTTAGATATACAAATAATTTTGTAAAGGATCTCTCTTATAATTATATTTTATAATTCAAAAAATGTTGATGTGGTCGCCTTTTAGTTGGAAAATCTTATTTTATATTCTCTCCTTTATATAATAAGTGTCGTATTAACACTTTACACATAAATTTTAAAACATCTTAAAAGTTTAATTATACCCTTGAAATATGTGATGACTCTTGAATTTCATTAGAATTGTAATATAAAAATTTGCATTGAAAAGAAAATGACACTTTTTTGAAAAAAAAAACTATAAACAACGTTTATTGTGAAACATAATGAATATATATATAATCTTGGTAAAAAGCAATGCTTTCTATGATACACAGCTATGGTCTATGTAACAGCCCAATTTCAAGACTCCTCCGTCTGTTGACTCTAGCGATCAGATTATCAGCCCTCTGGTTTAACGAATCTATCTGAAGCGGACTAAGCTTTTTTCTTTTGCCCTCTTCGAGTCTCGGTTGATCAATATTCTCTTTCGAAGATCGTTGATCTCCGATTGCCAGCTTCACAGTTCCATAAGACCACGAGTCACAAGAATGGCTTCGTGTAATGTACTCTTTTTGCAACTCGCCAGCTGGAGGAGAAGATCTTGAACTATAAAACCTTGACACTCCGATGAGGGTGATCACGATGACATTGGTGAGAAAAAATGATACTTTAGATGTTAGGATGTAAGTACTAACTCTAGGGATTGTGAACAAGAAAAAACTATAAGAAACTTCAAGCCAATATGGGCTAAAAACTACAATAACGCAAAAAGTAACTACGATCAACGACAAGAAAAGGTGGTCAAGAAGTTTTACGAATGGCTTCTTGGATATTCTTGGTCCATTCTTATATTGGATATCTTGCATGGTAATTAGGGGATCCATAACAAGGATTTTTAAGATGTGAAATCTTGAAGAAACAGCTAGAGGAAACTTAGGGTTTAAGAATCCGACTGGACTTGAATTGACTCGACTGCTTTGGGCCAATATTTATAGGGCGTGCTTGCATGCATCATGAGGTTTGATAATTTTAAGGCTTCTTCCACGCTAAGATTAAACTAATCACATGCTTGAGCCTTATATTTTATTTAACGTGGCTTTTTAAGTAACCATGTGGGTTTGAGAGCACTTTTGAGTAATTAGCTGCTTTTCCGTCTATTTTAGTGTTTTGTTGTCTTTCACCAACTTCAATTTTTGAATGTATAATTAATTTGATATAGAGTAAAAATTCTATAAATTAATAATGTTGGGATACTCAAATTTTAATAATTTAGAGAGATTAATTTATAAAGAGATTAATTACGTTAAATTTTAAATTTGAAATCAAAAAAATATTAATTTATAGAATTTCTACTGTATAAATTATAAAACAAATTCTCAAAGTTGAATTAAAGTATGTTGATGGCCTTATTCTTAAGATGTTTTACCTTTTTTCGAGCACACGTCGAAAGTAAGTGACGTTCTTGTCTTTTGCTCTCAACTATCAAATGTAAAAATCTATTATCTAATACAAGTGGAACCAAAAGTCTAAAGTTTAAAACAAATCGCAGAACCGGTCTTTCCTATGAAATTTCTTTCATGCATTCGATTTCTGGCGGAGCATTTACAGAAATGCATTCCTATCATTAATATGTAAAATCTCTAATGTTTAATGAACTATGATTCTCCCAAAGTTTTAAACTTCTTAATGCACAATTTGTAAATGGATGTGACGGATGTAGCACTTTAGGTATCGATTGATGATAGCTCAGAGTTTTAACTCGATAGAACATCCTTAAATCATAAATGTGAGACCGAATATAAAAGGAAAAAAACAAAAAAAGGCAATTATTAAACAACAATTAAGTTAACAAAGCAAAAAAAAAAACTAAAAACTAAAAGGCAATTAAATTCGAACTTACCCTAAGCGCCGCTCTGCCTAAGAATCGCCTCTTGAGTCGCAAGGCAAGCCGCCGCCACATGGAATCTCCTCTGTCGTCGGAGGAACCACCATGCCCCCTACCCACGCCCCCAAAGGTCCTCCATCCATGGTGTCTCCGTCGAAAAACGAGTTGTGATCAAATGTTGTGGACAATCTGCAGTGTTCCGTTCATCCAGAAGCTGTGATAACCAATGGTTTTGCTGAAGTTACTATCCCTGAAGAAGTTGTCGTGGATGCTATACCCCTTTGGAAGATTTTTGTCGTGGGTTACTTTTTGGGAGATGCTCCCCACGTAGGATCTATTCATGCGACAGTCAACCGGATATAGACGTCAAGTGAGCGATCAGCAAAAATTGACGTGTAGTTTATCAACAAGACGACTGTTCTGTTTTGAATCGAAAACCCAAGTATCTGCGGGCGCCATTGGTATATTGCAGATGTGCCTCTGGTGATAAACGAATGGAACCCGGAAACGGCCAGAAACCCTCCTGATTTATCAGCAATGCCGTTGTGGGTTGTCCTAAGAGGAGTTCCAGGATATCTTTTCTCGCAAAAAGGCCTAAGCTTCCTCTCTCGCACAACCGGACGATATGTGAAGCTACACCCAAGTACTGAGAGATGTGTCAGAATGGACATAGCAAGAATTCTGGTAGAAGTGAACCTGCAAAAACCGTTGGTAGAAAAAGTTGGATTCAAAGGTACCCAAGGAGAAGACATCACAGTTGAAGTCAACTACCCCTGGTTACCTCCTCGATGCACCACCTGTCACAAGTGGGGGCATGTGGAGAAAAATTGCTTGCAGGAGAAAAATGTGACCATAATGCAGAAAGAGAGAGAATCAAGCAATCCTGTGGACGTATCTTCTTCCCCGGCGGTGTTTGTTGCTCAGATCGCTCAGAAGCTTCTAAGCGATCTAGAACGTACCACACCAATCTGAGATGAGGAGCAGGAACCAGACCGGAACACGCAGAGCAGTGATGAAAATAAGGAAATGTGGACGACTGTGACTGGCCATGGGAAACAGAGTTCTCCGTTGAGGAAACAGAGTACCAAGACTAGTGAGGGCAAAACCGCTATCTCGCCAAATGGTTTCGCGGTCTTGGATACCATTCAGGACGAAGAAGAAAAGACAGAGGATGCCTGTGATTTCAAGGAAACATCACTGCAGGGCAATGTAACTAAAGATGTTTCCGGAGAGGAAGGTGAAATTGCTGAATCCGATACAGAACATGACAAACAGAACGCAGCTGCTAGAGAGAAAAACTATCAGGAGAAGAAGAAAAAGACCAATCAAAGTCGATCACGAGGTCCATCGAAGACCACTAGAGTACAGCGGTATGACTATATCACTGTCGTGATCATAACCAACTGTTTCTCACAATCCTAACCAGTAGGTTTCCACTCTGGTCATGGAAGGGAGAGAACGCAAGAGCTGCACAAGACTCGTCAGTACTCATGATCTCGCCGCAGTTAGGTTTCCACTCCTACGGAAAAATCACCTGTTTCATTCTAGGTCTGATACTTAATGAAAACTTTCGCAACACTAACTATCTAGATCAGATACTAGGTGATCAATCAAGCATACATGCAATAAGAACGAGAATAAAAAGAGAACAAAGTTAAAATCTCAGATCTATAAACCTAGATGTCTTAATCGATTATGAGAGCCCCTTTCGGGAATCCTAAGCACAACTCGGGATCTACTCAGACATGGGTGAGGTCGACATCATCATTGGTTTTAATAAAAGTAATCAAAAACAGTAAAGAAAAGAGATGAAAGAAAGCTTTTCTATTAAAGAACTCAGACTTGAACAATCTTCTCTAAAAATCGCATAAAACGGCTAAGGGAAAAAGGGTTTCTGTAAAAGTATCAAGGGTCTCTCTAAAAACGACCTAAATGACAAGTATTTATAGTCTTCAATACTCCATGGTCTCTAGGGTTCCAGAATTGAGGCTGAGAAATGACTTTGAGCTTCAGAAATATGGGCTTTTAATCGGAGTTGGCCGGCCGCGGTCGGGAGTAACGTGACCGCAGGAAATAGGTGGTTGGCCGCGGTCGGGAAGCTTGTGTCCGCGGGAAATAGGCTGGTGGCCGCGGTCGCGTGACTTGCTGGCCGTCTTCGAGTGTCTCTGGGGCTAATGGAATATCTTGAGATCCAACCGTTGGAATGTCTCCAAACCAAGTGCATTTAAAAGCTAGTTGATTCTTCTATAAGTTGCCCAATTTTGAGGGTGATCAGACGGTGAGAAGGTTTTCGTCTCTCCATGAGAGTTCTGACGGTCAGCATTTATCCAAAAGAGTCTTTTTGTTCCAATTTATGCCTCTTTATCCCAAATTACCTGAAAAGTCTTTTAAAATCCAAAACATAGAAATCCTTTGAAAACCTTTGAAAATGGAGTAAAAACACCTGTAAAAGACATTAAAGTGATCCATAAAAATGATCAAAATCCGGTGTTATCAGGATACAAGCAGTCAAACCAAGCTTTGGATGTTTCGTGGAAACACGTGTACAAGAGTCACAGTCTAAGTCTATTATGGAATATTTTGCCCCGGATTGGTCTACAATTATGAACTACGATTGCCACAGGCTGGGTCGTATATGGATTGGATGGTCATCATCAGTGGAAATGACATTGATTTTGAAAAGTTCTCAGCAGAACACTTGCTCCGTGACATTGGTCAGCTCTGGAGAAAAGTTTCTCGTCACTTTTGTTTATGCTTCAAATTTTGTTGCAGATAGAAGGAGTTTATGGGCGGACCTCTGTAATATTCATCTATCCCTGCAGCAGCTCTCTATGCCATGGATAATCCTCGGGGATTTCAATGAAATTTTATCTTTGCAAGAACACTCCCAAAACCTTGGTTACACTTTCAACACGACATGAATGAGGGACTTTCAGAACGCAGTAATATTCTCTGGAGTCTCTGACATTGCATCTACGGGATCTGTTTATACTTGGATAAATAACCAGGACGCGAACCCAGTGGGGAAACGGCTGGATCGAGCCTTAATAATCGCCGACTCGCTGAAAAAATTCCCTGCTTCTCACGCCTCCTTCAAAGCAGGGGGTATATCAGATCACTCAACATGTGTAGTCCATCTGCAAAGCGTTTCTGGGAACCACCGTAACCCATTCCGTTTCTTCAATTTCATGGCTTCACATTCTTCCTTTCAGGAGACTGTACATCGAAGTTAGAGAGCCACACCGCCGCTCTTTCATTCTCGAGCTGCTCTATCCATGTTCCACAAAAAGCTAAAAAGCCTAAAGCCCCAGCTGCGAGAACTCAACAAGTCTAGATATGGTAATCTACCAGTTTGAACAAAGGAGGCTTATACTCTGTTTTGTGAGGCCCAAAACAGAGCATTGTAGGATCCCTCAACAGTAAATATGGAAGCTGTCACTCATGCGTCAGAACGGTGGAATAAACTAGCAGGACTGGAGAAACAATTCTTTAAACAGAAATCTCGGATACAATGGCTGGCTTGTGGCGATCAGAACACTCCTTATTTCCATCAGGTATCTTAGGAAAGAGCTGCCAAAAACACGATCCGTAAGCTGATTAACGATGCAGGCAAGGAGATTACGAATATTGATGAAATAAAAACAACGGCAGCAGAATATTTTAAGAGGTTTCTGCAGAAAGAATATTCAGACTTTGAGGAAGTATCGGAGAATTTCTTGCCGTCTCTTCTGAATTATCGCTGCTCCCAGGAAACATGTGCAATGTTGATAGCGCCTGTAACTAGTGAGAAGATTAAGCAAGCGCTGCATTTAATGCCTTCCAACAAAGCCTCTGGGCTGGACGGTTAAAAAAAAGAGTTTTTTTCTAGCAGCCTGGGATATTCTTGGAAACGATTTCGTCATTGCTATTCAGTCGTTCTTCATCTATGGGTTCCTGCCTCGCTCCATAAATGCTATTTTTCTAGCGCTAATCCCAAAGTGGCTTGATGGTACCTGTCTAACCATGAAGGACTATCGTCCAATTGCTTGCTGTAACATGATCTACAAGGTCATTTCTAAAATTCTTGCAAACAGGCTGAAGCTCACATTGCCGGAATTCATCGAACCGAACTAGAGTGCTTTTGTCAAGGGCTGTCTCCTCCTTGAAAATATGTTATTGGCAACAGAATTAGTGAAGGACTATCACAAGGACTCTATAGGACCTCAGAGTGCAATCAAATTTGATATCTCTAAAGCATTTGACACAGTCCAATGGTCATTCATCACTGCGATCCTCCGAGCTTTGGGTTTCCCGGAGATTTTCACTCGTTGGATCCATTTATGCATGTCTACAGCCTCTTTTTCTGTGGTAATCAATGGCGATCTTGAGGGCTACTTTGGTAGCACCCGCGGTATCAGGCAAGGCTGCTCTCTCTCTCCTTATTTGTTCGTTATGGTGCAGAATGTCCTGTCTCGTCTCCTCAACAGAGCCGCTGCAGAAGGCAGAATCGGTAGTCACCCGAGATGTCACCATGTGAAAGTGACCCACTTAAGTTTTGCAGATGATATTGTTGTTTTCACTGATGGCTCTCCTTCCTCACTTCGGGAAGTTTTTCGGGTTTTCGACGAGTTTGCAAGAGTATCAAGCTTACACATCAATGCAACTAAATCTGCACTTTACCTTGGGGGTAGGAAAGAGCATGACATCATAAATACTGCAGATCAGTTTGGAATTCCGATTGAAACCCTTCCAATACGTTATCTTTTCCTCCCTCTCACCACTAAGGCAATGACAGCTGATGATTATGCCCCTCTAATTGATAAGGTTTGATCATGTATGCTCTCCTGGACAAGTAAGAAACTTTCATATGCGGGCCGCCTTCAACTCATTACCTCTGTCATCGCAAGCATATCCAACTTTTGGTGCTCTGTTTTTGGTCTTCCCTCTTGGTGTCTAGATGAGATCGAAAGATTATGTAGTGCTTTTCTCTGGTAGGGTAATCCCAATACACCCACATGAGCAAAGATTAATTGGGACGATGTCTGCAGACCGAAGTCTGAGGGAGGCTTAGGCATTCGTCGCTTGCGCGATGTATCTCGAGTCTCGGCTTTAAGTCTCATCTGGAGAATATTCTCGATGTCTGGCTCTCTCTAGGTTGCTTGGACAAAGCACAATCTCCTAAAGAATACCTGTTTCTGGAATACGTCGTCCTCCACCCTTGGCTCCTTGATTTGGAGAAAGCTGCTAAAGTTACGAGAAACTGCATTCACATTTCTGAAGGAAGAGGTTCATGAAGGCTAGCTGTGGGATTTCGTTTTGGCATGATTTTTGGCTTCCTCGGGAAGGACTTATTGATCTAACTGGCATGGCAGGGCTTCTCTCTTAGGGATCCCAACGAACGAGATGGTGGCAGAAGCGTTTGGCCCAAATGGATGACGAATTCATCGAAACAGAGTACGTTTGCTGGACCCTATTATTTCGCATATTCGGGCGCACCCAAGACCACGACAGGACAGCAGACCAGACATCTATCTCTGGCGTCACACACAAACCGAATATCGAGCACTTTTCTCCACCTCCCACACCTGGGAGCAGATTCGGAGTCATTCCCCTAAGGTGGCTTCGTGGAAACTGGTATGGTTCGGACAAGCTATCCCCCGCTATGCTTTTATCTCCTGGCTCACTATGCATAACAGGTTATCCAAGGGCGACCGAATGCGACGTTGGGGAGCAACCCAGTCATGCGTCCTCTGCGGCGAGCCTGATAAAACGAGGGACCACCTCTTCTTCGCTTGCCCATACTCTTACACGGTATGGTGCGAGACTGTGGGGAACCTTCTCAGCCACAGACAGAATCCGGACTGGACAGAAACCATCTGTCTACTTACTTCATTGCGAGGAGACTATCAGCATCACATCCTTGTCAGGCTCTATTTTCAGGCCACAGTCTACGCACTTTGGAGGGAGAGGAATTCGCGAATCCACCAGACGAGCTACACCACAATAAGCCAATTAGTCCATCACATTGATAAATTTGTTCGTAACAGAATAACATCTTTGCACTACGCGACACACCCGAGGACACAAGACCTGCTACAGAGATGGTTTAGGAGGCATTAGAATAGTGGTATCGTCCTGTTAGTTTTTTATCTTTTGGTTTTGCTCAGCTTTACTATCTAAGCACTCTGTCTGTATCTCTGTACATATTCTTTTCTGATGAATAAATTTAACATTTCATCAAAAGAAAAAAAATTAAATTAGAACTTAAACAAACACGACTAAAAGCCTTTTAAAAAAATGATAATTGATTTAGTGCAAATACGGAAAATATTGGATCAAAGATAAGTAAATCAAAATCAAAGAGTAATGCAAGGATATTAATACGTTCAATCCTGGAACATAAACACGCAAGTTTGAGTCTCTCACTAACCCACTTTTGTGGTACAAAATCAACTTTGCTAATTATATACAGTAAAATCTCTATAAATTAATAATGTTTGGATCATAATATTTTATTAGTTTATCGTGACATTAATTTATCTATAAATTCATAACTATTAATTTATAGAAAAAATATTTTTTTGCCTATCTTCTTCTAAACTTTTCTTTCAAATGATGTTATGTTTAAAAACCTAAACTCATATGCTTATAAAATGACATGCACAAACTTAAAATTATGATTAGTATTCATAGCAATCGCAACAGAATAGTTGTTTCTATTTATTAATTATAGACTGAATTATCTATGTAAAAATATAAATGTTCATTAGTAAAAAATTAAGAAACAAATATGGCTATTATTCTTAATGTTTGTGCTGAAATTGAAGACAATGCCATAATATATTTTGAAACAGTTACGCGTAAGAAAATCAATTATCACATCTAAATTTTTTTTACAAATTTTGAATGGTATTAAAAAAATTATAAATTATTGATGTAAATAATTAAAGAGATGATTTTTAATAAAATTTTAAACTTAAATAAAAACAAACAACACATTAATCATATTTTAGTATATTCTATCTTATATATATATATATACATAAATTTTTGTAATTATTAATTTATGTTTATGTTGGGTCCATATATTTATATAGGAGTTTCAAAAAATTTATTATCTTACTATCTTATCAGATTTGATGGATTTTTATACTAATTTGATTCGGGACCAGAGAAATTTATTAATTTATAATAGTATATTATATAAAAAAATAAAATCAAGTGACTAATCTGATTCCGGACCAGAAAAATTTATTAACTTATAGTAATTATTAATTTATCAAATATTAATTTATAAAAGTTCTACTGTATATACGTTTGAACTTCCATTTGACAAATCAAGTGACTAACTGACTAACAGAGATCCTAATTAATTATGTTCATTATATTTACGTACCACTCTTGAAACAACATTCAACGTCTGAAAAAGAAATACGCATAAACTATTCATTATTTTTATCAAACACCTTTAAGACATCGAAACTAATAACATCTAGACTAAGGTAGTTGTGCTTAATTTAGCAATGGGCACATCAAATGTAAAGGTTGTTATAACAATATATCACTAATTCATCATAATCTAGCATAGCCAATATTCATTAAAAGAAAACTCACACATAATGCAAAAAGACATGAAAACAAAAAAGAAAAATCAAAACATTTTATTTTATAAAGGAGAATATTTCAAAGATGCTAATTCGCATGATCGCATATAAGGTAAACGATCAAATTTTGACATGTAAAAAATTTCAATTAGATTTTGACATAATATTAACAATCAAAACAAAAAAATTATAATTGATTCCAATAACTTTATCCTACACAGAAAATATTGAAATCCTCTTGTTTTGAGAGATCTTCATCAACTTCCATTTTTAAGCAACAACACAAGACATATGGATTATGCGAGATAGACAAGGCAAAAAATGTTATAGGCAATTTGAGCATTTAACAAGCAATAAATCAACTAGGTTTGGGCATTCGTGTATTCGGTTCGGTTTCGATTCGGAACCAATCAGTCCGGATATTTCGGATAGAAAGGGTTAGGATCCATCGGATATTTTTATAATTTTTGATTCGGCTTTGGTACCTTTATTTCGATTCGGTTCCGGTTCGGATAATTGAATCCGGATCTTTTGCCTCAAATTTTTAATTCGATTCAAATTTTTTAATATAAATTATATCCAAAAATTCAAAAATATATATATCAAAACTTAAAAATATACCCAAAAGTCCCAAAAATAAAGAAAATATATCTGTAAAACCAGAAATATATACCAAATATCAAAAATATCAAAAAAATAACTAATATTTAGAAGGATCTATTATATAAAAGTTGAGTTGTGTCTCACAAAATTGACACATCAGCTTTTATCCTTTTGACACATCAGCTTTGAATAATAACAACAAAAAAATAAAGTTAAAATTTTCAATTAATTGACTGTTTAATTTCTTTAGATTTCCTAAAAACTTAAATGCTGTATTATTCCATAAACCAAAGAGACAATTTAAAATTATAATAGAAATTGATTTAACTACTCTAATTATAACCAATTCTCTACACATATATAATTTGCTCTAATTCCTCATAATAACAAAACCCTAGCTTCTTTAGAAAAATAAAAGTTTGTCATGATTGAAGACATACTCCAAGGATGAGTCGTGGATGTGACGGTGGTGGTAAATATGGGATGATTCTATACAATCAAAAACTTTGTGGCAACGGATAAGGATGATGATGTGGTACATGGATCGAACACTATAGAGGAAGGAGAAGAAACACAAAGAGAAAAAAATCGTACATGGAGCAGTACTGGTAAGAGAAGGGTATGGGGTCGTTATAGATATGCAGAGAAGAAAAGAATAACGGATATGGAGGTTAAGAAGAGGACATGGGAACGTTATTGATCTGCGTAGAAAGAAAAAACAGATACAAAGGCTGAGATGAGAAAGATGAGTATCAACTATCAAGGTTTTCCTCGCAAAACCAAAAATCTCAAGCTATCTTTTCACTACAGCCTTTACAAGTTCCAAATCGTTAGTCCTTAATAATTTTCAACATTATCATCATATGAAATTATTAAAAAAAAATATTTATTAGCTTGAAATTCGTTCAATATATCATTTTTTGTTAAAGTGTCTTCATTTTGTATAATATATTAATATATAGACTTTCAGTAGTAATTGTTTTGTCCTTTACATCACATCTCAATATGCTGAGTATACTTGAATAGTGAGACTTTCTAAGTCACACAAGTTATAAATTGTGCAGATTATGGTGGTCAATGGTGCCAAAATATATAGTAATAATAACGAAGATCATAAAAGAAAAAGATAAACACCATGAAAGGTAAAGGAAAAAATAGAATAATACTTGGTAATCATAAATTCATAACTAATCAAGATTGAGCGTAGAATAACCAAAGATGGAGCATTCAAGACGGGAGAAAAACGAGCTAGAAGAGTTCAAGATTGCTTAAATTGGCTGCATGTCAAACATTACTATGTGACATGCAAAGAAAATAATACTACCATAACCACAACAACTTTTGAATATTTTGTAGATAATATTTTAAATGAATAATAGATTAATATAGAAAGAACGATTGCACCAATATAGAGCTAGAAATTTGGATATATCCGGTTTGGTTCATATTTTTTTTGGGTAGTTTGGATATAAGGGTTCTTACATACATGTCTCGAGAATCTATTTATCCAAAAAATATATCGAACAAATTTCAATTTTGTTTATACACAAAAATTAATGATGAAATTCAAGTGGAGCTTTGACAAATAAAACAGACCTGAATTTGATAGAAATTTTTTGGAGAGTATGCAAAAATTACAATGTTACATGTGACTGTAGAAAATTATTCTCAACTCATGATATTGTATTAGTTTCCATAATGTTACTTTTAAAACTTTACATTGTATTAGCACCAAGTTACGAGCAGATAGGTATAGAAAATAATATAGATTAGGGGTTATATGAATTCGGTTGATACTAAGGTTAGTTAAAAAAAACTTAACTACAAACAAAAACTGTACTGATTTTTAAGTTTATAAAACAATACATTAGAAAAAGAAACCCGCGTTTATACGCGGGTATTCTACTAGTATATAATTATACTTTGGATAATTCGGGTACCCAATCGGTTATTGGTTCGGTACTAATTCGGCTCCGGTTCTTTGGGTATAAAAGTTTAAGATCCATCAGATGTTTTCAAAAATTTCGGTTCGGATTCGATATCTCCATTTCAGTTTGGTTCGGGTTCGGATATTCAGATCCGGGTTTTTTGCCAGACTTAAAATCGATATGCAATAGGTAGAGATGGGTTTGTGACTAGTCTTGGTTGGCGTGTAGATTTTGTGTCATATTGTTTTTAGAGGATTTTTCTCATTTGGGTTAGATTAGAAACCAATAATATCATTGTCTTTTCTATGACTTTTTCACCATATATTTGGTCAGAACCAATTTAATGGGTTTTCGCGCCTGCCCCAAATATTTTTTTTAGTCCATATCAATTAAAAAAAATTCACAAAATAGAAATCCCTGGATTCGAATTAGGTATCCATGCCTCATGTTTTCATTTGCTAGCCACTGCAGAACACTAAATTTTCAAAAATTTGATGCTTTTAACTTGTACATATTGTTTTTGACGCTTAAAACAAAAGTTTTACCTGCTTTAGCCCAAAACTGGCTCTGTATTTGATCAACACTGACAATATGACGAGTGGGTTGGAAGATGCATGTTATCCACTACACACTTGACATCTATATGCTCATTGTCGTCCGGTTTTTTGGAGGAAACAGATTATATAGGAGCAGATATCATTGTGTTGTGTTCCCTTAGTTGTGGGAACCAGGGCATATTGTACTTTATGGTTTTGGAGCATACTGTTTTCGGATACTATGTAGTGATTATTAAAGCTGTTATAATATATTTTGGAGATTTTGACGCCATATGCAAGATCTCCAAAAGAGTGGAAGGTGCTGATTGTGGAGATGTGTATGTTTCTTTGACGACAATGTATATGATTGTTGGAGCCTCTGGAAGTTCAGAAGACTTTGTTTGGCCGACACCAAACTATCCAATTATGTCATCTTAGAGAATCATATACGAAACCTAAAGAGAAAGCGAAGAAACATAAAGAGGAAAAGAAACTAAAGGAACAATGTTATGGAAACACCAAGGAACCTACAAACAAGCAAGAGGATTACCTTCCAAAGAGGATTGGTATGCCGATTAGTATATATATATGCTAAAATGTAAATATCATATACATAAAAATTGAGTTTTACAAGAGCAAAACCCAATATTTTCTGTCATGGCAAAAATAAAAATAAAAAACATGTCAGCAACAGATTACAGACCTACTAGAATACACGCCTACTAGATTAGCAAAGCCAGCATTCCATAAGATCACGGAATTGCTTACGGTGTCTTCTTGCAGAAATTGCATTGCGAATTTGCCTATCCATATCAATAAAGACAGAGATAGCTGGGATGGAAACCAAATTGAAGAACCTGTTATTGCGCTCTCTCCAGATGCTGTATATATATTTAAAATGAGCTTGTAACTACAGTTCATATTGTCTATTTCATCACCCAAATGACATGGATGGTGCATAACCTATGCGTCATGAAAAAACCTATTACGGATTGAAGAGTAAGATTCGAAGATCTAGAGGAAGTTAAGAAGTTGACTTTTTTATTCATTGGTTTACTGATTCCAGTCACTTACTATCCTGAATCCATGACTTAGCTGCTTTGTTTTTTCTTCAAAACAAATATTCAATTTACAAGTACAGATTCAGAGACATGGGAGAGAGGGTCAAGACAATCCGCAAAATAGAACATTGAGAGGCAGAGGAAAGAGGCTCATGAGAATCCGCAACAACGGAAATTGAGGGTAAAAAAAGTGAAACGAGACCTGATTCTGTTTCTCTACTTTCATTTATAATGATGGAACAGAGTCCATGATAAAAAAAAAGAAAGAGAAAGTTCTCTACTTTTTACTTTGATTTATCGTTTCTATTTACATCATCAGGAGATGTCAGAGAAGCATGATATCTATGGTTTTTAGTTTTCTTCTAACTCTCCTTTTCATCATCTATATCTCATTTTGCATCATCTAGAGGTTTTAAAATTCATTTTAGTCTCACTTTTGTATTGTCTTGCAATTTAGGGTCTTAGGTCATTTATCTTCCATATTGAATAGAATTGAGTCATTTTAGGTGATTTGGAGGCTTGGAGAAGATTGGGGACTAAGGAGATGAAGGAAGAGGTAAACAAAATATGAGAAATGGAGAAAAGCAGTTAGTAGCGGCCATCCCGAGCAGCCCTCCAGCCGGTATGTACGCATACCAGTCCATTGACCTTAGCTTAGTTAAGTTCTCGGATTCTAAGTGTAATTCTTACCTAAATTTTTGTGGATTCGATACATTATTGGTGCTACAGATCACTTAACCATGCACTTGCGGTTATACTATTCAGCTTAAAACTGGTTCTATCAAAGCACAACATAGATGTTCATGATCGACAGAATCCGCAGGAAAATATAAAAAGTGATACTAATCAGGTTTTGAAGTGAACCATCACGATTTTGTCAATTGCATTTTGGAGGTGATATTCGGATGTGGTCTTTTTAAAATTGGTGTTCTTCAGATCAAACCCAAAGTTCAATCTGGCAAAGTGATGCGAGTCCGGTTAAGAGGTTTTGAAGCATATGAAATTAGTAAATGAATAGTTTGTCAAAAGTTTTACAATTACACATCAGAAATTCTATTAATTATGTTACTTTATGTGTTTTATATGTAGAGGGTCAGTAACTTAATGAAGATATAACACTATATATTATCTTTCCAAAAGTTTGAGCATTTATGTTCTGAAACGATTGATTTCTTTTAGTTTTCTTCTCTAGTTCGGTTTTGGTTAAGTTATCCTGTTATGATACTCAGTTTGTCTGTAAGGGAAAAAAAAGATAACTTTATATATAGATTAAAAATTATTTCACAAATATTTCATTTGGCAGTAACCATATAAATATTATTTATATTTTATAATTGGGTTTTCTTAAAACTTGATTTTAAATACAAAAATATATCTCTGAAAAAACATTTGGCAGAAATAATCTAAAGAGATAGTAAAAAGACCATTGAATCTTGTATGAGTAAACAAAAAATAGATGTCCTCATTACCGTTTACACCCTGACGAAGTCTACTAAAGAGAGAAAGAAATCTAATAGTAGACTTCATTTATCGAAATAAAGTCTACTAAGTAATTAAATCTGACAATTTAATTTTAAAATTTAGAAAAAATTATTTTGATATCAAAATTACATTCATAAATTCCTTAATTATAACCCAAATGTACATAAATTATTTTTTCATATTGATAAATGGAAATTTATGTTTTTAAATTAAGTAGAAGAAAATATATTATTTAGGTTTTAAAAGTTGTAGACTTCTATATTGAAGTCTGCTAAACCGAATAAATTATCTTAATCAAAATTTAAACCGAAATTGAATCAAAAAATCTTTATCTTAACCGGAAATTTTTTCTTACTATATAAACAAATGAACCATAATAAAACCCTAATTTTATCTAAAAGAGACATTCTCTAAAACGGCACTTTCTCCAGCTTCCGTCGTCTCTCTCACCATTTCTTTCTGCGTTTCATTCTCTTTGTGAAGCTGTGTAGAAGTTTGCTCCTGTGGCTGCTCTTATACTGTTTATCTGTTTTCCGGTAGCTTTCTCCGGCCATGATTACGCCCAAGCCCTTTCCAAGAGTCTTTTCTTTTTTGAAGCTCATAGATCTGGTGTCCTCCCTTGCAACCTTTAGCTTCTACTCTTCCTTTGTCTCTTGAATTCGTTGCAACCTTTAGCTTCTACTCTTCCTTTGTCTCTTGAATTCGTTTATACCAAATCCACCATTGTTGTTGCTTCGAAGCTATTACCCTACAACAACGTACTCTCTCTGTCTCTCTCTTTTTTTTTTATCGCAATTTCTTTGGATTTTTACTGAGTTTTTGTTGATTTTTAGTGTGGAATCATGAAATTGCGATGGAGAAAAGCTCGCCGGTGAGGAAACCACATACTTCGACGGCGGATCTACTCACTTGGCCGGAGAAAAATTTGAGGTCATTTTTCAATTCTTCTTTACCATACTCATGGACTTGAGCTTGGGATTGTTTTGGAAAACTTGTATTCTTCTGCTTAATCTAACAACTCATCATGTGATCTGTAGATTTGTCGAAATTACCGGATTTTGCGCCTACAAAAGTGCTGGATTTTGGTGCTGGCACCGGTTCTGTTTTCTAGTGAGGAGATAAGTGCTTCCTGATTACATCCTCATAATTTTTTGTTCATGATTCTTTGTAGCATCTTTGTAAAATCCACTGTTGAATTTTTTTTTCTATTTTGTTGGTTTGAGCTTGTTTTACCCTTTTATTGTCAACTTTTTAATGATTGGTTCCTAAAATTGGGGTTTTTGAAATCGAGAAGTGGTTCTCTGGTTCGGTTTTGGTGTGATGGCTGGATAATAAGTATCTCTTTGCGTTTCGTTGATTGTGTGTTACAGCTTTTTGAGCTCATATTGTTTGTGGTGTCTGTAACAGCTTTTGAATTTTCAATTTTTTCGTTGATTGTCTGTAACAGCTTATGAAGCTTGTGAAACAATGTACAGCCTAAGATTTGATGTTGTTGATCCAAATATTCTCCGACAGATTTCATTTGTGATGATGTTATATCAACTATTTGTTGTGTTAGTCCAATCCCGAAGAGATCTGTTTGTTTTGTTAGTTCTCTTGAATGTCTTGATGCTAAAAATTGTAGATTTGTGGTTCTTGTCACAGGTGACGCGCTGAATACTTTGAGGGTCACTCTAGTTGATTCGAACAATGTCTTGCAGAGCTGGGATCCTACGCTTGTGAATCTTTGCACATGGTTCCACGTCACTTGCAACAACGAGAACAGCCTCCCTTATTCCCTTTCTCTCTCTTATTCCATTTCTCCCTCTTTATTCCCTTTCTCCCTTAGTTTTTTGGATTTGGTGTTGATGCCTATGCCACAGCCTCTTTGGATTGTTAATTGTAATTTTGTATGTGTATTTACTAAATGTGATGCTATTTTATGCAGAATGCCTTGTTAATATAATCAAGTTATTTTATATAGACACAAACGTCATATAGTTGAGAGTGATAATGCAAAGAAAAGTTCCACAAACTAAGTCATTAAGCAGAATCTTTATAATGCAAAGAAAACTATTTTATACAGAATGTATTATTTC
Source organism: Eutrema salsugineum (assembly GCF_000478725.1). Classification (NCBI taxonomy): domain Eukaryota; kingdom Viridiplantae; phylum Streptophyta; class Magnoliopsida; order Brassicales; family Brassicaceae; genus Eutrema; species Eutrema salsugineum. The sequence goes on from NW_006256829.1 coordinate 15,244,945, forward strand.
AATGTCACAAAAAATTTTATGTTGCACCAATTTTAAAATCACAAAGTATGTCAGATCCAAAGAAAAAAAAAAAAAAACAGAAGAATGAGGTTGGTGTTACTAGCAAGACAACTTATAAATGTCTAACTCTACAATTTTTTAGAATTTATGAAGATTTATTTTTATGGAGTTGATCATTTTTATGGAAATTTTTGTAAGTCTAATAACACAAGAAAAATTGAAGCATAAGTATAACACAAACATATTTAATTGGTAGTTTTGTAAGAAAACATAAAAAATGACATTAGCAAACATAATTACAAAACACATTATAGCAAATACATAAGTATCGATTTTTTTACACAGAAGACTTCATTCCAAGACTTCATAGATTGCAAATGAAGTCTACTTTCACAAACTAACTAGCTTATAAATAAAAAAATTCGATTCCATAATAAATATCGATTTAAATCAAATGAAAACCATTGAGTAATTCAATCAATTGCTAACACGCATGTCAAATCCTAAAAATTATAAAAAACGTTATAAATATTTAAGATATGCGTTTTTAAAATAAATACAAAAAGTAGACTTCATAATTAGACTTCCTTAGTAGACTTCCGGAGAAGTCTACTGAAGTCTACTTTGATAAGCTAAGTAGCTTAAAAATCAAAACTTCTGATTCAACAATAAATATCGAATGAAATGAAATGAAATTCATTGGGTAGTTCAATCACTTACTAAAAAGCATTTCTAATCAAAATAAAAATAAAAAAATAATTTACAAATTTGCCTAAAACGCGTTTTAAAAAAAACTGCAATAAGTAGACTTCTATAGCAGACTTCAAATGTAGACTGGAGGAGAAATCTACTTTTTCATAGTGAAGTCTACTAAAAAATTCTACTAAAAACAGATTATTTTTGCAATTGACCAATCCGTTGACTTTTTCTTCAGTAGACTTCCGGCCAAAAAGGTTACTTTAGCATTTGACTGATGCATTAACTAACAAAGTAGACTTCTATTGTAGACTTCATGTAAGAGTAGACTTCAAAATAAAGTCTACTTTCGCGATACAGATATAAATATTACCAAAATTGAAGTGTATCGTTACCTATATTGGTTTTGAGTTTGTTTTTAGGTCTCTCATGCACCCAAAATTCTGAATTTGACCAAAAAAAAATAACTCAGGTCTTGATTAAGCTGAAATCACCAAAAATGCATAACCTTTGACATTGTAACTCAGCCCAGAAATTTTAGAGAAGAAATTAAAAAGAATATAGAAGGTTATGAGTGTATGAGCTCTCATATTAACTTATTACAGCTTTAAAATTGGTTGAAAAGCATTTATTCAATTTTTGGGTTGTTCATGGTGGTTGAAGATATTGAAGAATATGGCATTATTGTAATAAAAAAGGTTTTAAGAGGTTTAAGGAGATTTTAGCCAATATTTAAAAAAATCGAAATAATGGGTTTATAATGGCATTTTCGTTAATATCTTAAGTGAGAAAAATAGAATTGTGATAAAATGGCAAAAGTTGAAAAGAGAAAAAAAAATTAATTTCATGTTTGATTTTAAAATTCAGGTTAAATCTGAAACTCTCTTTTTTAGGATTTATATATTGTAAATCAAACGAAAAAAAAATAATCAAACTTAATATTGGGCGCCCACAACATGCCAACCTTTCAAAAAAAAAAACAAAAACTTATTAGCTTATGTATTTCTGGAAACGACAATAACTTTGATGATGGAATGAAGATTGATCTTATCCACTAAAGATCTTAAGAAGACAACGAGTACTCGACGTGCGTTTTCCACATCTTGAGACAACGTGTCGTCTTATTGCCATGCAATGTTGCCACATTTTACCTTCTGATCTTCGTGTCTTCTATCTTCGCCTCATCACCGTTTTGGCCAAAATCCAATATAATTTTATTTTTACCTATATTTATATATAACATGGAAGTGAATGATCGATGAGAGAGTCAATATCATTTATGTGTGTTGTGTTTTGATCGACAATGGAATTAATAAACGATTTCCTTAATCTAACTGCACCTTTCTTCACTTTCTTTGGTCTTTGCTTTTTCTTGCCCCCTTTTTATTTCTTCAAGTTCTTGCAGTCTATTTTCTCAACAATCTTCTCGGAAAATCTTTATGGGAAAGTTGTTCTCATCACTGGTGCTTCCTCCGGCATCGGCGAGGTTTGGTTATAATGCCTTTTATTTTCAAAATTCAGACCTAAGACAATTAATTAGTATATGTTAGGAATATTATTCATTTGAGTGAGTTATTATCAGAATTTGGCATATGAGTACGCAAGTAGAGGTGCATGTTTGGCTTTAACCGCACGAAGGAAGAACCGTCTAGAGGAAGTGGCAGAAATTGCTCGTGAAATCGGATCCCCCAATGTCTTCACCGTTCATGCAGATGTCTCTAAACCTGATGATTGTAGACGAATCGTTGATGAGACCATCACCCATTTTGGTAGACGTAAGTCACCAAAAGACGCATTCGTTCGTGCTCAAAACCATTGTTACCGTTTATAACTTTTGGTCCTTATTCAAAAGAGTAGAAATTAACATATCCAAAGTGGACGGATTTCGTTAATTTTTTAATACACAAAATTATCAAAAAAATTTATTTTCTTTCAAAAATAAAGATTATTAAAAACCTTAGTAAACATTAATTTTTAAAATAAACCAACTCTCCACTTCCATAACCCTTAATCCGTATTATTATTATTTTCCCTAAAATACCATGGTTATCATACAAATCTGTTTTGTTTCCTCTGTTTTTGCCATTCCAAAATTAATGAATACGTTATTTTCTTTTCTTTTTTGTCTTGCAGTGGATCATCTTGTAAATATTGCTGGGATAACACAGATTTCGATGTTCGAGGACGTTGAAGATATAACCAGGACAAAATCTGTTATGGTAATGTTAATTATAATATTTGGTGATTTAACTACCGCTTTAATCAGAGAGACCCATCTTTTTAGTTAAATCTTGTTGTTTTATTAGGATACAAACTTCTGGGGATCAGTTTATACAACTCGTGCTGCGCTTCCATACCTCCGGCAAAGTAACGGTAAGATCGTGGCTATGTCCTCCTCTGCGGCATGGCTAACCGCCCCAAGGATGAGTATTTACAATGTAAGTCAACAACCACTTTCCCTTAGAAAAGTAGCCTCTTAGGACGGACGTTGTGACTAAAAAGTATGCATAATATGTTGATCAGGCAAGCAAAGCAGCTGTGTTGAGCTTCTTTGAGACAATGAGAATTGAGCTTGGCGGCGATGTACACATTACAATCGTCACACCTGGTTTTGTCGAATCCGAGCTCACACAAGGCAAGTACTACTCCGGTGAAGGCGAGTTAGTATTCAACCAAGACATGAGAGACGTAAGTTAAATCTAACTCTTAAAACAGTAGTCTGAGCTCATTGATGAGTAAGAATGGGTTTGTATTTGCTGCTGAATGTTCGTTTGCAAAAATAGGCTCAAATAGGACCAGTTCCAGTAGCATCAGCATCAGGATGTGCCAAGGGGATAGTGAATGGTGTGTGCCGAAAACAGAGATATGTGACCGAACCATCGTGGGTCAAGGTGACCTACCTTTGGAAAGTGTTTTGTCCGGAATTGATTGAGCGAGGTTGCCGATTACTGTTCATGGCCGGACGTGGTATGCCCGAGGAAAGTGCACTCAACAAGAAGCTTCTAGACATTCCTGGTGTACGCAGTGCTCTGTACCCTGATTCTATCAGAACGCCGGAAATCAAGTCGGAGTAGAGTGAGGTCGATGAATGATAAAAAGATCCAATGTATCTTGTGCAATAAGAATATGATGTTATGTCACTTAGAGGCTTGTGTTTGTGGATGGGACTTTTCTCAATGTACATAAGTAGTATGTTACTGTTAGGTTGTGTCTTATAAGAATAAGTAAACCGTGTAATACCAATCATGCACAAAAATCGAATAGAATCGAACCAAAGCAACAAAAATTTTACTGACATTTTATTTTGCATAGTCGTATAAGCACAAACTGAACTAAATTTTGTTTTGAAGCTAAGCCACGTTCCGATTTGGTTACCCTGGTTCATTAATAGAAGCAAATTATAGAAATTTTATAGCATAGTAGAAACGTTCGTTTGTCGTGAATTTTTGTGAACAAATCAAATTATCCGTTATAAAGTCATATAATTTTAACAGAAAAAATTCTGCTATAAAAATATTGGTTGTACGCATTTTTTTTCTTTCAAAAGTTACACATCTTTTTAAATAAAATAACTAAACTGGATGCTACAATTGACCACACAGCTTTGGTGAATGGCTGGCTAAGTTGCTAAACTCCTATATTTTAAATTGTGTTTTGAGATCAATATTTCATTATTTTGCAATTGTTGTATTATACAACTGGTCAGTTCTTATTAGGCTTAGAGATTAGAAGTTCAGGGCAGAGAGTGCTAAGCCAGAAGAGAACCCGGACCCATGACGGCTCTGCCACAAAGGTTTTCCCCCTACAGATTCCGTAAACAACCGCCTTGGCGCACTCTGTTGCTGACTCGATGGCCACAACTTGCGACCACTCTTGTTTCTGCAAAGAGACCAAGTCATAAAAATCGGACAAACACAAATGAAATCTGATGATAGACTGATAGTCCACTATACCTCAGCCAAAAGATCTGGATCGGTATTTCCATTTTCGATTAGACCCGGAAACACGATTGTCACGCCGATTTCTGGACGGAGCTCGATCCTAAGAGTCTCATAGAAGTTTATCATAGCTGCTTTGCTTGCCTGGATCATCAAATGTTACAATCTGTCATAGTTAATCTAACATAGAGAAAAATGGTACAATGTAACGAAACAAACAAAAAATGAAAAGAGGAAGAAGCATTTACAGCATAAATGCTCATCCTTGGCACTCCAGCCCATCCAGCAGGCGATGCCACCGCTACTATCTTCCCTTTGGTTTTTTTCAGATGCGGTATAGCGAAATGCGTTGCGTAGACCGGTCCCCAAAAGTTAGTATTCTGAAACAGTTAATACATGTAAAAATGCTTTAACATATATAAATAATTATAAAAAAAATTATATTACTTGGTTCAATAGTTCTCAGAACTGTATACCATTATGGGAAGAACATCCGAAATTTGCGAGTAGTCTTCGAAAATTTTGGCCTCTGCAATTCCTGCATTGTTCACCAGATGATCCACTAGCACCAAAGTTGATAGGAATTTTTTGTTAGATTTTTATGTTCTTAAAAAAAGAAGCAATAGTAAATGGCGAATTAACTTACGTCTTCCAAAACGAGAGATGGTTTCTTGAACAAAACGTTTACAATCTTCAATGACTGTGACATCACCGCGTACCACAGCAACGTCTGGTGATCCAAGCTTCCGGCACCGGTCAGCCACCACTTGGAGACGATCTTCTCTCCGAGCTACCAATGTTAAGTATGCTCCTCGACGTGCGTACTCATATGCGAGGTGCTTCACCAATACATAATATTAAAAGATTTAACACCATTTTTTTTAATGATAATTAATATACATATTTGAAGTTTCCAACTCAAACTCAATCAGTGTTTCAAAAATTAACCAAATAGAGAAATAAAGCTTTTGCTTCGGTTACACGGATATGTAACTTTGGTTTTATGAGGAAGAACTCACTAACCTCACCGATTCCTGACGAAGATCCGGTGATGACGACTACTTTTCCGGCGACTTTCTCAGTCTCTTTGCATCTTCTTATAAAGCCGAGGAGTTTGAAGAATATTGAAAATGGCATGAACACTACAAGAAACGAAACCGTGACAATAGGAAGAACGATGTTAAGGATCTTGTTGATCATGGCCATATCCTTGACTTTGTGTTTCTCCTTCACATAATTAAGGCTAAGAATCAATATTTTTATAGGAGTTTTCTTCTGTTTAGATGTCAGTATGTCACTGTCTTAGAATCAATATTTTAAGAATTAAGGGCGGCAAACTAAGAGAATCTTCAAATGTTAGTTTGGTATCTTTTACCATGTTTAATTTTTGTCTCACTCAACTTATAATTATAATAAAAAGTTAGAAAATTGACTCGGTATTTGTGAAACCATTTGGCTTATAATTCCAGTTCCATTAGTTTGGTAGATATAAGGTGTGGTCCGGAAGAAGAATAAAGTCTACCCAAAACATCTGAACATTTTATATAGAGAGAGAGGACCCTGAAGAAAAGCATTATTCACATCAAACTGTTTCAAGGGCCAGTCACACGCAACAGCTTGCCAAAGGACAAGACGAATTGTAGCATGTTTAATGACAGGGCTGAATGTGTCATGAAAATCTACTCCAGGCCGTTGATGAAAACCTTTAGCCACAAGACGTACTTTGTACCTATCAACAGAACCATCAGGCAAACGTTTAATCCGAAAAATCCATTTAGAGCCAACAATGTTAGTTGCTAACGATCGATCAACAAGATCAAACGTATCATTGCGAACTATGGCATCAAATTCGGAATTAATGGCACGACGCCATTTTTCATCTTTGAGAGCCTGAATATGAGTCAACGGCTCAATCTCCTGAAGAATAACAGAAAGTCCATATTTAGGATTTGGTTTTCGGATTTTATTTTTGGCCCGAGTCACCATTGGGTGAGTGTTTGTTGTAGCAGGAATAGGCAGAGAGGACTCAACAGGTGATGAGACAGCTATCTCCTCAGGTATAGCGTCAGCAGGGTGAACCGTATCCACATCAACTGGTAAGCTAGCAGGTGAAGGATCAGTACACGGGGTGGAAGTTGAGTTGAGTGGCCGTCGAAAAATAGGAGCTATGGAAGCAGAAGAAGAATCAGAGGGTTGAAAGCTTAAAGGAGAAGAGAAAGAAGAACGGATAAGTAAGGAAAAAGGGAAAACCGATTCATAAAACTCCACATGGCGTGAGACGTAGATCTGAGAGGAAGCAACATCAAGACAAAGGTATGCACTTTGAGTGAGTGAGTACCCCAAGAACACACAAGGTTTGGACTTAGGGCTGAACTTGTTGGTGCCATACGGTTGAATCCATGGGTAGCAAAGACAACCAAAGGTGCGGAGCTTGAAGTAATTAGGCACCGTTCTGAATAATAAATGGAAGGGACTTGAGTTCGCCAAATTTGGAGTGGTGAGACGGTTGATTAGATAAACAGCAGCAGCAAAGGAATACGTCCAATACGTGTTGGGAATTCCAGCTTGAGTGAGAAGGGCAAGCCCTGTTTCAACAATGTGACGATGCCGTCGTTCTGCCATACCATTGTGTTCAGGCGTATGTGGTGGTGTTGTCAAGTGTGAGATGCCATTGACAGAGAGAAATTCTTTGAGAGCAATGAACTCTCCACCATTGTCGGAGTAAAGAGTAGTGATTTTTGTTTTGAATCGGTTTTCCACAAGAGCTTTGAAAAGAGAAAAAATTTGAGCAACTTGAGATTTTCGCTTTAGAGGATAAAACCATATGTATCTTGTGAAGTGATCAACAAAGATAACATAATATTTATAGCCATCAATAGATAAAACGGGAGATGTCCAAACATCAGAGAAAATGACATCAAGTGGACCAGTAGAAGTAAGAGACGAGGTGAAAAAAGGAAGTCTATGACTTTTATTGCACGAACAAGAATTGCAAATTAAAGAAGAAGACAATGGGGAAGACAAAGGTAAAGAAAACTGAGAAATCATATGACGAAGAGTTTGAATGTTTGGATGACCTAATCTGGAGTGCCATCCATAAAATGAGGTTTTAAAACATGGAAAAGCAGAGATGGTGTTTGAAGATGGTGAGAAGGAAGACGGCCACTCGTACACTCCTTCATTGGCCTTGCCGTTGAGAAGTGTTGTCCCCGTTTTGAGATCCTTCACCTGAAATGTGGATGGACAAAGTTGAACCATGACATTATTAGTTTTGCAGAGTTTGTTTACCGAGATGAGATTCTTTTTCATGGTTGGAACACATAAAACATCTCGAAGATAAAGATTACGAGAGTGTAAGGGTAATGAGGTAGAACCGGTGTGGATGATTTGGAGACCCGTTCCGTTGCCGATCATAACATTGTCATTACCCTGATATGGTGAGTGAAGAGACAAATTGCTGAGATCACTAGCAATGTGATGAGAAGCACCACTGTCAAGAAGCCATGGAGAAATATCAGGAGAGTTTCCAGTGGTGTGATGAGCTTGATGTTGCCAATGAGATGGTGGAAGCGGAGCAAATCCTGGTGGTGGACCACGAAGCTGAGTTGTTGGTGGCTGAGTGAACTGATTTGGAGCAGAAAGAAGGTGAAATTGAGGACAACGACGAGCACTATGTCCTTGCACTCCACAGATTTGACATTTACCCAGATATGGTCTTGGAGAACGAAATCCACCACGCCCAGTAGAGTTATTGCCACGAGAAGTAGAGAAACCACCACGAGAGACAGAGTTTGACCGTTGCGGTTGTTGTCGGAATTGTGTTGCATTTGCTGTAACAGGTATAGAGGAGTCACCAGTTTCAGCTGTGGCATTAAGGACGTTTTCTCGGACAATTAATTTTTCGTGTAGCTCATCAATGGTAATTGGAGTATCACGACCATGAACCATCTCGATGATAGCGCGATAATCATCATTGAGACCACCGAGTATATAATCCAAGAGATCTTCGTGATCGAGTGGAGATCCAAGAAGAGCTAATTGATCAGATTTGTCAATGATTCCACGCATGTATTCATTGACAGATTTGTTGCCTTTGTGACTGCGCCTGAGTTGTTGTTTGAGTTGATTCATGTGTCCTCTGGAAGGATTCCCATAGGTGCGAGTGAGAATTTGCCAAAGCTCACGAGAGGTGGTGGCTCTGGCAACGACCGGTTGTATTGATAAGGAGAGAGAGAGCCAATCAACGAGCTAAAAAGCATCTTGTCTTGTCGTTTCCAAGCAGCAAAGTTGGGATTCGGTTGGGACGTTCCAGCGTCGGTCGTTGTTGTTGCAGATGGTGTTTGATCGTCGTCAGCGATAAAGCAATCGAGTTCATGTGCTTCAAGAAGGGCACGAACTTGGATACGCCAGGTAAGAAAATTTGTTGCTGTAAGTTTTGTTATGTTGGACATGTTTAAGGAAATTAATGTACTCCTAGGATCGGAGACATTGAAAACTGGAGCAGGCTCAGTTGAAGAGGACGAAACAGAGTCGTTAGCCATGAACAAAAGGAAGAGAAAGGAAAAAAAAAAGGAGAAATTGGATCAGAAGTGCTCTGATACCATATAGAGATTGTGAATTGTTGAGTTCTTATTATGATGGAGAATGATATTTATAGTTACATCATATCGGAAACCAAAGAGACAAGTCAAAGAACATAGAAATACAAGAAGAACATTAAAGACATTTGAGAGAAACGAAGAGACATCTGAGTGAGACGAAGAGGCAGTCAAAGGAGGATAATTGAGGCCATACTAACATTTTATTGGGGTGGCCATCCGATAATTCATAATCGGTTCGGTGTTCGAAATCACAGCATAGATTCAATTTGGAGTTTTATATCGGTTTGGATTGGTTTGTTTTTTAGTCAGTAATATGGTTTGATTTGGTTCAGGTTTGGATTCGGTTTCGGACAACATTATTATTATAAAAAGTAACTAATTAGTTTTAATGAATATCTTGAAACGTGAAGAAAATACATTTTGGATAACTTTATTTCGGACAACTTTAGTGTTTTTCTTTTTAAATTATCTTTTTATGCTTGTTTAGAGGAATTTTGGTCCTTTTTAAGGCAAGTTTTATACAAAACAAAGAAAAACATGAAGATCTAAAAAATACGATAAAAAAATGTTTTTCGATGGCTCTTTGACTAGCTTTCCGACTGGTTCTCTGACGTTCAAGTCAGAAAACAGTTTAGAAAAAGATCATAAAGTGGCAAATCGGAAAGATGGAAAGAGATTAGAAAACAGAAAAAGAAAGTGGGCCGAGAGTTATTAAGAAAGGATGAGTCTATTTGGACCTGAGTTTAATAGGCTTTTTGAGATGAAAAAGATAAGAAGTATAAGAGTGTTGATGAAAGTGCTTCACGATTTAGGAACTGCCATGGAGTGGAAGTGAGAAAGTGGTCTGAATGATGATTGGAAATGAGAGTGCTAAGCATTGTCAGGTAGCATAAACTTAAAAGTAGCAAAAAGATTGAATCCCTTTCATCTTAGAAAGGGTTTAGTATTTATAGAGTTTTTCCTAACCCGGATTAGTATACCCGATCGGATCTTGGATTGTTGGTTTTGTGGGTTGGTCTGGGATCCAGCTTGATTAGATCCGAATCTTGCTGCTTGCGTAACACTTCTGACGGCCTCACCAACTTTTTTTGGCGTCTTCTGTCTGCATGAGACCGTTCTTTGGCGCATCCTTTCATCCTCAGCATACGAGTTGAGTTCGGCGATCCAGACGCAGTACGGCTTTTGCAGAGCCTCAGCTTTTCTCTGCCTTTCGCGAGTGATCATTATCACTTAACACGTGTAAGCATTAAGTACCAATCTTGTAGGTGGTCTGCTCAAAGTTTATTCCCTAGACCTACTTTGCAAAAGCACAGATATGCAATTGTAGTACAATAGGGGTCGAACCACATAGACGAGAGATTCGCACAATAAACTATCTAGGCTTGAATTACGCTAAGTGAAAACGATGAAAATAACAGCAGCTATAACATCAAACGGTTGTAAAATCAATGAGAAAGAGATAGGCTCAAGGTCTTTCTCAGGAAATCAGATAATGCAGATAAATCGATAAATCAGGGTTCAGGATTAAGCACGGTTCTTGAACTCAAATCACGAAATTATAATTAACCAACTTCCGTTGCGAGAATTATCTAAGTCTAAATCTCAGAATTCCAAATTCCTTTCTAAATCCTAAAGACATAAATCTGCTTTAATGCTCAAGTTCGATATGTTCACAAAGTATCTAAACCAAATTCCTTTGCGAATAGCTACTTTGCTCACCCTATGTTCTTTCCAGTTATTCAATTACACTTCCGTGTCAACCAATTAACCTAAGATCTAAGTTCTAAGTGGCCAGTCCAGAATTAGCTTTAAGAACAACCTATGGTGAAGAACTAAATAGATTATGAACCCTAATTAACCAATCAATCTAACAATTTTTTTTATGAGAACCCTAAACCTAACAAGCAAACTACTCAGACATGGAGATTGAAACAATAAACATGAATGAATAGATTGCAAACGCAGTAAATAGATTAATAAATAAGTATTCGAAATCTTCTCTCTCCGGAACAGAGTTTCAGACTTGTCTCCCCAAAAGCTCTTAAAGTCTCAAAGAACAAAAAGTAAAAGCTCTCTCTCAGAAAATCTAAGGTTTCGATATTGGTGGCTAAAAACCCTAATAAATACTAAAAACCACGTGTTGGACTTCCTTGTAAATATTGGAGACTTCTGGGCCCAAGAGTTTCTTTAAAACTTGGAAAAAATCATGTTTTCCTTATATCTGCGATCGGTGTCGAGCGTCACTCTCCATGGTGTCGAGCGACAGTAAAACACATAATCCATCCTTCACGAATTTGATCCTGTTTTAGCTCCAAAGTACTCCAAAATCACCAATTAAGCTCCAAACGTACCTAAGACCTGTAAATACTCCAAAAGGCTCGAAAAACACTAGAAAGACTCTATAAATAAGACATATACAATGGTCAAAAACCATAAAAACCATGATATATCAGTAGGTTTACAAAGGTATGGACTATCTAATCAGTCAAACTCATATACCAATTGTCGAATGAACAGAAATTTGAATAGTGTTTTCCACTTGAGGAAGTATTCATACCTAATCCGGATCCTTTGATACTTGAACCGGGCTGTTGGGATTGTCTTGCTGATTGATTTCCTCCTTCGGATACTTGTGCGGGTACACTTCTTTATATTCTGATCCTTCCAGAACACTGAACTTAGATGTAAAACATAGAGAAGACAACCTCTCCTCTACCTGACCACTCAGTTCTAGTTCCTGATTTTTTTGTCCCTGATAACGTGGTATGCGCTATCAGATATGAGGAACCAAGGAACAAGTAACTTTTCGCACCGAATCTTCCGAATCTGATGAATTCAAAACCTGATATTATATGCTTAAATCCATTTTAGCCCAAAAGACCCTACCTTACAAAAAATTAATGAACGCCACGATACAAATACGTGATTCGTCCAATTAAATTAATCCGAACAATGTTTACTCCTCAAGGGTTGGATATGTCTTCGATTACACCCTGGCATCCTCTGCACTGAAGTAAATGAAGATCTTTAACGGGCTCTCCCTTACCCGATATCTCTCTTTTAGGTGCAAGAAACTCTCTTTTAAATCACATCGATATAACCAACAAAGTTCTCGAGATGTTCAATTACGAAAATGAGAAGATAGAGAACTTGTCCGAGAACCCCTCCAATGATGGCACAAGCTGGTGGGACTTTTAAATTTCCAGCGACAAGTCTCTCCATTAGACTATCTGGTATATGATTTTCCCCAGCCGACCGTTGCAACATTCGGATTCAAAGGTGAGTGACAAGTTTGCTCTTACTAAGTTTCAAGATTCAATAAAACTGAAACTGTCTCCTGGAGGGAAAATCCAGACGAGACATTAGCTTTCTTATTACTTTACTTCCCCCGCAACATTATGTTCTGGTCAAAGCAAGAAGTCAAGTTTACTTGTACCTCAAAACTTGAAAATGTTAGTTCACATTCCACTATTTCATCAAGCTTTTTCTGCAGCAGGAAAATTTAACAATAGAAAGAGAAATATATCACAGAGTTAAGAACATTATAAATAGAAAAAATGCGATAAAAGACCAAGAAATGAATAAAACAGGATAACTACTTAAAGTTTTGCATTCAACATATATTTCCCCATATGAGCCTCTACCATTCACTATATAGAACGCCATACGTTTTGTTAGCTTCATACATGTCTCATTTCCTGCTTTCTCAAAACAAAGCACATTATAATAAGTGATTTACATAACAACAAAAGACAAAAGCAATTGGAACATCTAACAAAAGGAGGTAACCAGTACCTCAGTAGCACAAGAACTGTAGCCAATAACCACAACATCAAACTTGTTGAAAAGCCAACGCCAAGTGTTGACAAATCACCTGAGATTTGAAGACATAATCTCATCAAGAAAAATTAGTACACAGAGAGACCTTTTCCAACTAAAACATGGACCATTGGGTTAAATACGTTAGGTGAATAACAGAAAAACTCGGCAACGGTTTTGCCTACATAAGCAATTTCATCCGAAAGAATTAAGAAATAAGAAGGCTGCATTAAAAGCTTTCGTTGTCACCAACCAAACATCTAACAGAGTCACACTACCAACTGCTGCCAAAACAATGTTCTTGCAAAACTGTCCAACAAAAGGAACCAAGTAAGAAGATCCATTTACTTGCAGCAGAAAATCTCTAAACAAAAACATCGTCATAAGTATCAGCTACCTCAGCAACAATCCCTTCTATTCGAAATACCAATACATGAGATTTATATACTCCCGCTACATCAAATGGAACCAAGTTCTCAGAGGTATAATATGTTAAGAAGAGTTATTATTACTCTTGACTAGTCTTTTCGTATTTCTCAATTCTCATTGTATTCATGTTCTCATTGACTTGTCTCTTAGTATTCATAAATTATATTCCTATATAAGTTGATCTCATGTACAACTATTACTATGAGAGACTAATAATATTCTTCTTATTCTATTTCTCTCATCATCTCAACATGGTATCAGAGCAGGTTATACTCGAGTTTCGATCTAACAATCAAACTCATTTATCACTTTTCTTTTAAGCCTTTGTGCTTCTATTTATTTTTGTTTTATGTTCTAAGCCAAGTGCTTCTACACTCTAAAATTATTGTTAGCCGCTGCTGCTTTCTTTTTCAAGATTGCTGCCACTGCTCCTGTTCGTCGACCGTCGTTTTTCATTTTCTGTCGACATCATGCTGATGAGTCGGTTTGTTTCGGAAATGGCATCTGCTTTGCCCAACCCCGCTAATGAGTTGCCTTGCTTTGGCACCATCGTGACGACCTCAAGCTTGGTCTCCAACAAACTTTATATCCATTACAGGTCAAGAAGTTTTCCTTTGTGTGTCAAGATTGGTCTTCATAGCTGAAGTCCATCTTGAGGAGGCATGTTAAGAAGAGTTATTATTACTCTAACTAGTCTTTTGGTATTTCACAATTCTCATTGTATTCATGTTCTCTTTGACTTGTCTAGTAGTATTCATAAATTGTATTCCTATATAAATTGATCTCATGTACAACTATTACTATAAGAGAATACTAATATTCTTCTTATTCCATTTCCATCATCTCAACATAATATCCTATTTCATAATTTTGAACATTTATGCTCTACATTACGTATAAAAACTTTTATTTACATTATTAATTTCATTGTGAGCTCAAAACAAGATATGCATTAACAAAATCAACCATATCAATCCACTGATACCAAATTGCTATAAAAAAGTCTATAATGATACTTTTAGCCTCTTTGCTGAATATCCAAACCAAAAATCAGAACCCCTAATCAATTTTGGACTGCTAAATTTAATAATTTAACTTAAAAATCCGAGGAAGAGTTAACTATACTCGCAACCAACTAAGCCACTCATAACAAATCATACAATTTCTGATGCTCGCATTTACTATTTAGAATTTACCGAATGACTTTTGATCTACCTCCTGCTTTTTATTAACGTCATTTAGTGCCAAAATTAATATTTTTCAGGCTAGGATTTTTTTTTGGTGTGGAATACGTGTAGAACTAGCAGATATCAAGTGCTGATAAAGAAGATCATGTAGTTCAAAATATGTGTATGTATTTGAATGGTAAAAAGTGGTATCAAGTAGTGTGACACATATTTTTAAATATTACATAATACAAAAAATTTAAAACTAAATTTATTTAAAAACGAAAATGAAAAAGAACAAATGTATGTTTTACGTAAAACTTTGAAATTGTTTTGACTGACTTTCAATACAAGATATAAAGTATTTAATATATGTTTGAAGACAACAAGTTCATCCTCTGTGTAATTTGGATAGTGAAAACGTATTTGATCCATATATATCTTGTGAATGAACAAATAATTGTAAATAAATAATTGTACGAAATAAATTCTTCCCTATGGTTTTATATTCATCCATTTTTTATTAGAATAATGTTATTATTAAATGTAACTGGTGTCCAAATATATTGGAAATAAAAGAGTAATTAATTCCTAAATATCTCTACTTTGATGGATGGTTGAGATTAAATTTATGGAAATCCTAATGAGGAATTAGGTCCTCTCTCCACCTATAAATATTTGCCATTAGACCATTATATATGCAAGACTTAAGAAAAACAACACCTAAAAGTTCTAGACAAAGAAAGAGAAATCTAATCACCTAGCTTAAGCATTTCATCTTCCATCTAGAAGTTCATCCAGGGAAGATTTTTTTCTCTTTGCAACTATAATTCTATAAACATTTTTATGAATCTATTATGTGGTCATTTAGTTGTTTAAAGATCTTGGGGTTCATGTAAATTTTTTACTTACAATAATATTTGATAAATATTAACAAAATGATTTATGTGTATATTTCTCATATCCCAAAATATCATCGAAATTTGTCAGAAATAAATATAGAAGTAATTTTGATTATTCCTACCACATGCCAGAGGAAGTTTGTATATGGTAGGAATTATCAAAATCACTAGCATATGTATTTTCTGACAAATTACACTAATGTTTTGGGATATGAGAGTTACATATGTATGTAATTTATTTTGTTTAAGGAAGCGTTTTTTACTGTAGCATTGTGTTAATAGTTTTTGAATATTATTTGTTTATTCATGATATACATGAATCAAATACTCTATCAATATCCAAATTACACCGATGATTAACTTGTTAGCTTTCAATACAAGATATAAAGCATATAAATGAATTAAACCCCATTTTGAATAGCTAAACGCTTCATATATGATGTTTACCTGAATCACTTGCAGTCCATTTGCGAGAAAATTAAGGTTAATATATAAAAGATGTGGCGGAGAGGATTATATTATAACATATGCTAGATAACATAATCCAAAATGCTCTGTCTAAAAACATATTGCTCATTTCTAATGGTTGTGATTTTGGTATACTTTTAGGTATGTTAACAGTTATTAGGTTATACACTACAAGAAAACATGCCATATTCCTATAAAATTCTTACGAAATTATTGGTAGGTGAAAATTTTAACCAATTTTCAAAAAAATTATGACGAAATATTTAAATGGTAGGAAAGTAGTAAGTAATTTCCTACAAAAAAAAAATACATCAAAAAATGGTAGGAAATGTTCTACCAAATTCCTTCTAAATGTGAATTCGTACAAATTTTGGTCAAAACTTAATAAGAAATAGGTAGAAATAAACTAAATATTAGGATGGTAAGAAAATCTTTGGAAATTTTTTACTATTTTTCCTACGAAAAAATATATAAAAAATAATAGGAAATTTTCTACTAATTTCCTACCAAACATATATCCGTAGAAACTTTGGTCAGAAATTAGTAAAAAAGACGTTAAAACCTTTTTACCATTTTCCTACCAAATGTCATCTATAGGTACAACTATTCCTGATGCAATGGAAAAAGCCGGAAGTTGATATGCTTAAATGTAATTTTGACGCAAGTTTTAATTTGGAAAACAATCAATCTTCAGCTGGTTGGATCATTCGAAACTACCAAGAAATTCTGGTTTTATGGGGCTCATCGATCATCGGAGCAGCAGCGTCTCCACTTGAAGCGGAAGCAAAAGCTCTTCTAATAGCTATGCAACAAGCTTGGTGCTCAGGATTCAGAAGATTATACTTTCAAGGAGACTGCAAAATTCTTATAGACATCCTTAAAAGAAAATCAGAAAATTATCACATTGAAAATATTTGTTCTGATATTCTTCTTTGGAAACAAAATTTTTCACATTGCATCTTTCTTCATACTTCAAGGGATCTTAATACTCCAGCTCACCTCCTAGCAACAAAAGGACCTCCAAATACTGTTTTTTATTCATCAAAATTGTATCCGCCTTTATGGTTGTCTAATGCTGTATTTTGCAGATTGTAATCCTTATTTTTAATATATAAAATTTGTTTAGCCGGGAAAAAAAATCATCTATAGGTAAAACTTAAAAATTCAGTAGAAATATTTTATAACCTAAATTTATACATGAGAACCTTTCATTTTTCTTAATTTTTTCATTCTAAATGGCCGCCTCTTTTTTTCATCTCTTCAGTTTTTTCTCTTCTTTTTCCCTAAACTTCATTCTTCTTCGTCTCATTTTTTTAGCAAAATCACAAAACTAAGCTTTTGTTATTTTGGTGGAAACAGATGCTGCTGTGTGAGAACGAGATCCGGTGGTGGTGCTCCTTTTGCGGTGCTGTCATGGTGGCTTTTCCTTGTTGTGATTTGAAGGATAATGTCCGGTGAGACTGGTGGTGATAGATCTGGAGTCGCGAGGGCGTCGTAGTGGTGATAGATCTGGAGATTTCGTCCAAGTTCTACTTCGCCTCTGAGATTAGTCGAAAAGCTTGAGGCAATGGTCATGAATCCATGAACGGCGGTGTCTTTTGCGGCCACGAATCCATGAGCGGCGGCGTCTGGGTTGATGGTAACCTTTTGCGGCCATGAATCCATAAGCGGTTGTGTCTCTCCATTGTGTAGGGTTTAGGTTTTTTTTTGTTTTTTTTATTTTTCTTTGGTTTAATTATTTAGTTCAATTGTTTGGTTTAATTGTTGATTTAATTTTCTTATAATTTTAAATTTATTATAGTGTTGTATTTAAATAAACTAATTGTTTTGATTTTGTTGTAAGAAAAAAATTGGTTTATATATAATACAATTCAAATTTATAATTAATATTAATTTGTTAATTTCAAATTTAATTTTCGAAATTAATTTATTTTTGAAATTAATTTAATTACTTTTTTATAATTATCGTAGATAAATCGTAGAAAAAAATTTGTAGAAAAATAGTAGAAATCGTAGGAAATAAGAAGATAAAATATCGTAAGAAAAACTAATCGTAGGATATTAGTAGGAATTTGGTTAAAAGTTTCTGACAAAGTTCTACCAAACTGTCCGTAGTAAATTTCCTACGGACTTTTTCGTAGGAAACTTCCTACGACTTTCCTACCAATAAAATTTCCGACAGCCGATTTTTTATAACTTATTTTCGTAGGTATTGGATAAAAAAAAGTTGTTTCCTACGCTTTAACAACGATATTTGCCGTAGGTTTATAACATGCATTCTTGTAGTGATAAGTACAATATATTATTAACTCAGTATCAGGATTCAAATACAAAATTTAAATCAATGCAAGCATGCAAATTGGAGAAGATACGTTGATCTCTCAATTTTATTTTTATTTTATTTTTGTGTTATGTAATATTTTTACTATAAGAAAAAAGATAACTACTCTAAATGATAAATATTAAAGCACATAAAAATATGTGAATCAAGCTTATTAAGCATATAAAAGCTACAAGTAAAAAAAAAACAGATTGTACAGAATAAGTGCAAATCAAACAGATTAAACATTCCTCTTCTGTATACAACCTCCAATACCAGCATAAACAAAACACTTCTTATATTTTTCTAGCATAGTAGTGATCTTATCCTTCAAAGCTTTACCATTGCATGATTTTGATAATTAACATCCTTAATATCTCATACAAAACCACCATGATGATTATAACCAGTACTGGAATTCTTCTCATAAGCTTGAATTGTCACTCTTATGTCATGGTTTTCTTCTCTTTATAATACCTCATTTGTTTTCTCATTGGATTAAAGACCATATTTACAGTTATGCTCGACGCCTTTCTAAAACATGGTTTCTCGAATTGATGAAATCCCTATTATTATAACTTATAATTATAATTTAATATTGATATATACATTATCATTTCCATGTTCACATAATTACGAGCATGAATGTTTATTTTGCTAAACTTAACAGTCTCTGGAATTTGGCTGAAAAAAAATGCTTTGGTCTTCATGTTAAAGCTCATCATAGTAATTTATGTTGTAAGAAGATATACTGCATAGAAAATCTCTTTTGATGCGCATAGACCTTGTATGCGGTTGATGAGGGATGTTACACTCAACAGTCTCCAAATCCATGATTCTATATACAATCAAAGAAGGCCAAATTATTTTAAGTTGACTTGACAAACTTTAGGAAGGAAACCAATGAAAGTCTTCACTGTCCTGTCTTCAGAGAATTTTGGACACGCTTTGCATATCCCGTTGGTTAGGTTGATTATCACAATTCAACACACACAGAACTTTTTTACTCTTATTATAACTTATATTGATAATTTTAAAATATATATTAATATTATTAATTCAAGTTTGCGTAATTACGAACAAAAATGTCTATTTTGGATATCATGAATGATAATAGCAAGTAAAGATCAGAAATAAATAATTTACATCTTTATAATTTTAATAGAATTATTTCTAATAAATACATAGTGGAAAATTTGATTACCATGTTAGATTTAGATGATTTGAATCATTACATAATCGATATAATTAACTAATACATTATATTTTCAAAGTTTAAATAAAAAATATAATTGTGTCACTCATTTTCAGGAACCAGGATTAATATTTCCAGAAAAATCTCTTCTAAAAAGAATCCTGATTGATGGATACGATTACTGCTAAGACTGTTTTATTAGCAAAGCTCTACGTACTACTCGATGATTGATACAACTAGAGTTGAGACTGCGCTTCGCGCGGATTTTAGTTTATGTTCATGTTATTATATGTTTTATATGTTATTTTTTAAGAAATAATTTGTTGATAATTTTTTTTCTTACTTTAATAGTTTTATTTATAAGTTTGCATTGTGTTAACGTTACCTGTGTTCTGTTAGTTATCCTTACTAGTGTGTCTATATAACAATATATTTTTCTTAATTATGTTATTAACTTCTAAAAATTTTTATTTCGTGTATTTTTATATTATATATGTTACTATTGTGTAATTATAATTATTTAAGTTATTTTTATTTTTCTTAATTTATACTCTCTGCAACTCTTTTATTTTTAATCAGCTATTATTACAAATTATTAAACAACTAATTCATCATATTTGTCTTTTCCTTTTTTTTTGATTTTTATACTCCTTCTTCATCTTCATATTCTCATAATTTATTAGTTTTATTTTTTGTTCTCTTTCCTTATCGTATTGTCTAAAATTTCTTTTCATTAGCTTCATGTTATTCATTCTTTTTTTTCATTTTTCTCTGGTTCTTGACTTTTATTTTCTTTACTTTTTTTTTTAGTTTTTCTTCATCTTCTTATTCTGATATTGTTTTGCATTCATCTGCGTCTTTTTTTTTTAATATATTTTGATCTTTCTTTTTCCTCCTATTTTTTTTATTTTTTTCATCATTTTCATCTTTTTTTTATTATCATCATTTTTCTAATTTTTTCAGTTTAAATAATATATTATTTTTAATAATATATATTTTTAATCCAATTAATATTATATTTTTCTTTAATTATTAATATCTAACTACCACTTATCTTCTTATTTACACTAAAATTTGTTTTTTTTTTAATATGTACTAAATATACTAATAATAAATATATATATATATATATATATTAAATACTTAATTTAAATATGCTTTAATGTTGAAATTTGAGAGTTTGCTGATGTGGACACCCTAGATGGAGAAAAAACTCTCTTATTATATAATAGATTACTACCGGGAAAACGGTCTATTTTCCCCCTATAACTATCATATAATACACGATCACTCCAATGTTTGAACATCGGTCTATATGCCCCCAAAACAAAAGTTTAAAATCCTTTGTCTCCTAAGAAATAAGTTAAAGATCTAGTTCCCCCTCAATTCAAATTTTGATGGTTTGACATCGGTTTAGAACTTAAACCGTAAACCAGACGTATTTCACCCGAAACAAAACCAATATACAAAACTTTACCCGACCAGAGATCCGACATGTACCCTGATTTAAATCCGATTTAAACCCAGGAAAACCCCCAATTCGAATAAGAACCCTAAAAATCCAATTTCCCAAATCGAAACCTGTGAATCCAAAATTTCTTCTGAAGACGATGAGCAATGTATCTGAAATATCGAGTGGAGCATCAACTGGCCGAGATCAAGGAAGAGTCATGGGTGTTCCGAGGAAATTTTGGTGTGGGGAACAAATCATTACAACGATCTCCTGATCGGATTTGAATCCGTACTGGCGCTATTATAGGTGTGCTTTTGCTGTTGCACAAAAGGTAAACTAAGTACATTTCGATTGGCATTGTTAAATTGTTTTGTTATGCTGAAAATTTTGATTCAGTTTTTTATTCAAATTTGTGTAGCTTTCAAATGATAATCATGTGTTTAAGTGGGTTGATGAGGCTCTGCTAAATGAGATAGAGGCATTTGGTTATCGAGTAGAAAGACTTGAACACCAGTTGAAAGACTTTCAATATCACGCATGGAGCTTGAGAAAATGGTCTATGAGAAGATGGAAATAAAGCTAGAGAAAAAGATCTCTGAGAGAGTAGAAAAAGTAATGGGTGAAACTGAATCAAAGCTGAAGAAAATGATGGTGCTCGTGGTCTTTGGGTGTGTGGCCATTGTCGGGTAGAGTATGCTTTTAGGTCGAGTCTCATATGGTTGTTATTGTGTGTTTGTTGTTGTTTGAGTTTTGTTGTGTCTTTGTGGGTGTCTTTGTCGACATTGATGGTCTTTCTTTTGACAATATAATGTGTTGTTTCACATTTCCTAATCCAGATTCCAAGTTGAGATAGAAAACATAACATCACTCTTCATATTGATAGAACAAAGAAAACACATTGAGAAACAGTTTCCAAATTTCATTACACCTAAAACCGAAATTGTCTTACATAACATTGCTTCAAACAATCCAAAAACAGACAGAAGCAATTGTCTTACAACTAAAACCAATAACCTGCAATTGTTTTACACCAAAAACCTCCAATTTTCTTACACCAAAAACCTGCAATTGTGTTACACCAAAAGCTTCTTAAAGCCGAGATACCTAAATATTCTTAAACATAAAAAAGCTTATGCAGACAAGCTTCTAATACAGTCATACTCTTCAATCACTTAGCTGAGTTAGAGTCCCTTGAGAAGATTCAAACTGTGTGAGAGTCCCTTGAGAAGCCTCAGCCTGAACAGAGTCATCCCGAGAAGACTCTCCTTGAAATCCCTGTAAAACCACAAAAATATAACATACATTAGCTCTTGACCTAAACCACATAACCTAAACTAACATTAACCACTAACCTTTTTCTTTTCTTTTCATGGAACCTTGAATTATTGTTAGCTGCACTACAAATCCCACAATGCATAACTCTTTTCAAAAGTTTTGGTGCTTTCTGATGTGGTCGTGTCGAGGGTGTCAAGTTTTACCCTAAATGAAATCAATAGCCGCAAGTCCACAGCTGATCGATTGTAGTACTTAGAGATCGAATCCACAGGGAATGAGGATCTTTCCTGCCAAAGCCTTTCAAGAAATATAAAGTAAGGAAGTTTAGAACCAGGCGATTTTTGTGAGGGTTTTGGTGGTGTCTTTAAAACGTAAAAACTAATCTTAACGAGAAAATACGGGAATTAAAATGACCTAATAACTAAACTTAACAAAAACGACTAAAAACGAGAAAAATGGCTAAACCTAATTGCTTAAATGAAAATCGATTGAAAGAGTAAAGACACTAGACTAAAGCTTGAATAAAAATCGGTGTAAATCTATAGAAAAGAAGGCGCTGGGTTTCAGGGAAGTTTTCTTAGGGGTATGAATGATTCAAACATTGCTTGAGAGTAAATTTGATAAGATCTTAGCTTTAAACTTTTCGAACTAGAGTCACGGATGTATGAATACGCCACTGTCGTGATCATAGACAACTATCTCCCTCAACCCTGACCAGTAGGTTTCCACTCTGGCCCTGGAAGAGAAAAGATGCATTATGTTTAAGACTCGTCAGCATTTACAAATCGCCCATAGGTAGGTTTCTACTCCTATTTTTGTTTTGCTCTCCCAAACTAGATCTGACACCGGATGAACACTTTCGTGTCACCAAGCATCTGGATCAGATTGTAGTTCATGACGCTACTCTCATGCAGTAAAACGAATTCAGAAGAAAAAATTCTAAGATTCGGCTTCAATAGCTCATGGAATCTTCATCGAACATATGTATCCCCATCGAAAATCCCTTAGACCCAACAATAAAACTACTCAGGCATGATGAACGAAATCAAAAACATAGTATTAAAAAGTAGAACAGAAACCGAAATTGAAAAAAAAAGAACAAGGGTTCAAGAGACAAATCTCTCTCTCCCTAAAACCTAAAAACAAAGCTTAAAGTACAATTCTTCTAAATTATTTTGTCTCTCTTCTTCTCTCTCTAAAAACGACCTAAATGATATGTATTTATAATCTCCCATGCTCTCTAGTCTTTAGGGTTCCAGAATTGAGGCTGGGAAATGATCTGGGCTTCAGAAATGGGCCTTCGAACTCGGAGTTGGCTGGCCGCGGTCGGGATGTGCGTGACTGCGGGGAATGGGCTGTTGGCCGCAGGTGGAAACGCTTGCCGGTTGGTTTATGGGACATCTTGCTCTTCGCGTATCTTTTGATTGAACCGTTGGATTGCCAAGCTGTAAAGTGTGATGGAAAGCTGATACTTCCATATTTGAGATCTCCAAATTTGAGCTGGATCAGACGGTGAGAAGGCCTTCAATCGGGGGTGAACTTCTGACGGTTTGACTCTGAGCTGAAAATCTGGTCTTCTATCCATTTTGTTAAGTTTTTCCCTAAGTTTCCTGAAAAGAGTTTTGGAACTACAAATACTAGCAAAACGTAATAAAAGTACTTGAAAGCAATAAAAAACATAGAAAAAATATTTCAAAACAATCCATAAAAGTGGTCAAAATACGGTGTTATCACTTTCTTCACTGGAGATTCATTTTTACCTTTCTTCCTTTCCTTATCCTTCTTACTAACTTTATGGGTTTCTCCTTTCTTCCTGGGAGGTGATTCAGGCTTCGGAGATTAATGCACCAGTGGTTCTTGTCCTACAGGCCAAAACCTTGCACCTCTTATTGGTACTAAACTGTTCTGGTAAGTCTTTCTCCACAGGGCTGTCCTTAACCTGTGACAGACATAATCTTCATCTTCCAGCTTCTTGTTGATGATGACCACATACGCATGTTCACACGGTATACCTGTGATCTCCCACCTTCTACAAGTGCAAGTCCTATCAATCAAGCTCACACGGTATGAACAGCCACTGAGTTTAACATCAAATGTTGAATTTGTGGATATGTAGACCAGAAAATTTGAAGCTTTCTTACGCTCTAGAGCCAGATAATCAATCACATATGGGGTGAAAACACTTTGCCAATCCAGAGCTTTGAAACCCCTCTTTGCAATATGTATCATTGTCATTCTTGCGATTGTCTGTAGCATTGGAACTAGTGGTTTGTCTCTGGCTTTGACTATGGATGCATTCCATGAATCTGTTGAATTGTTTTTCACATCTTCACAGAAATTTCTCAACTTTTGGAAGGCCCGACACCAAGTCTTTGGCTTTGTCTTCATCAAGTTCGCATACACAGCTGAGTTGAAGCAGAAGATTTTGTCCTTGTTCTCTTCATATTCTGTCTCGTTGTAGCTCCATGCTAAACGCCATATCAACTTCTTCATCTCCGGATTCTTACCATGCAATGCTCTCATGTTAGCATAAATATGCCTCACACATTTCCTATGCTCGATCTGGGGGAGCTCTAGGTCAACAGCTGTTATCAGTCCTTAAAAAAAATCATCAAACCAAATTAGAATAAAACCAAATCAAATCAACACAATGTTAACACCTAAAACCAAACCAAAAACACTTACTCTATGCATATCTAACATCATTATGTACCCATCTCCATCTTTCAAATCCTAATCAACTTTGAGCTTCTTCACAAACCACAGCCAATTGTCCTTGTTTTACCTTGTACAACCGCCCATGCTATTGGATAAATAGCATTCTCCGCATCTCTACCCATAGCAACCAATAACTGGCCCTTCATCTTTGCTCTCAAGTGGCATCCATCAAGCCCTATAATCGGCCTACGAGTCTCTTTCCATGATTTTCTAATCACGTCAAAACAGATATAGAATCTGTCGAAGACATCTAAACCTTGCTCGTTGGAAATGCACTCAATCGCCACAGAAGACTCTTTATTTGAGTCCAGTATCTCACGACAATAGTTACGAAGCCTAGCAAACTGCTCATCATACTCTCTCTAGATCCATCTCAGAGCTTTGTTCCTAGCCGATTGACACTTATTCATTGTCACATTAATCCCCCATTTTCCAATATTAACTCTTCAATCTTCATTAGCATATAATACTCTGGTTCTTCTCTGATTTTGTCGAGAAAGAGATGAGCAATAACAGGACCTTTAGCATCTCACAAACACCATTTGGAATACAGCTATGAACTTGTTCAAATGTCTTCACCTGCCACTCAAGCATTTTTTTCGTAGTTGAACAATAAATCCTCCAAGCACAACCCTCACCACTTTCAGATTTGCCTCAACATATATAGGTGAATTTAGTTTTGTCATACCTCCACTGTCTGATGTTTCAGACGGTTTTCAGAGCATAATCAAGCACACTCTCTTTAAACGCCACTTCATTGAAGAACACTTGCCCTTCAAACAAGTTCCGACACCTTTGTCGAAGTCACCTCTTTGAGTACCACCTCTTTGAGCACCGGCTGGCTTAGGAACCACCATTGTGCATTGAGTTCCAGCTTCCTCGTCATCCGTTTCAGGGTACATACTGTGAAGAACATGATCTTCATCCCTAAACTCCATCAAAGCTTTCTCGGTGTTGTAATCATCCCATTCTCTTTGATCTTCTCCATCGGCATCCTCATCTCGAAATTCAGGAACCTCTCTCCACTCCAATGACTCCATAATCGAACATGACTCCGAATTTCTATAGCTAGAGTTTCTCAATTTTGGGAAATTGAATTTCTGGGTTTTGTTTTTTAGGTTAGGGTTCGAACAGATTTGGAGAAAAGTTTAATCGGGTTTATGGTGTCGGGTTTATTGCTCGGGTAGGGTTTATTATGTTTTTAGGGGATGTAATCAGGTTTAGTAGGGTTAAGGTTAGGTTAATGTTGGTTAACAGTTTAATGGTATACAGTAATCCAACTATAAACTTGGTCCATGGGGAAATGGATTTTGAACTTTCATTTGAGGGGGAACTAGATCTTTAACTTATATCTTAGGGCGAAAAGGATTTTAAAATTTTGTTTTGGGGGCATATAGACCGATGTTCAAACATAAGGGTGATGTGTATTATATGATAGTTATGGGGGGGGGGAATAGACCGTTTTCCCGTTACTACCACTAAGGTTTTTTTCCCGCCAAATGAATCTATTCATGTGAGGGCTTGTTTTCGGATTGTTGCTGCTCATTTTCCCATAACCGTCAAATCCCTTGTCTCCCATAACCCGCATTGCTGCCTTCAGGCATGACGATGAGAGCCGTTTCAATTTGACTGTGCTAGGACTTCACATTGAAGCTATAATATTCGATTCTCTTCTGTTTGAATACCTTTTCTTTGTTTATATTATTAATTTATCACCAGTGAAACTGATTTTGAAGATGTTGATTAAGTGCTTTCACGAGAACAATTCACTGCTGAGGAAAATCTTGCATGTCACTTCTTTTTTAAATTTTTTTTTTTGTTAAATTAGTGTATCTAAAGGTTTTCTAGGCGCAAGACTTATTACTAACAGCCCAACAACCGGGTTACACGTTAGTAATTTGCTGATTTAATAGTGGAATGGTGGCCAAGCGGAGTCAAACCCAGGACGATAGGACACATACTCTTATCACTGGAATTCTCAAACACTGGGATATACGAGCGCTTGGTTACTTCTTCTTTTGCTTTTGGTTCCAGTAATTACTTGGCTCTGTGCTAGCTGACATCGGGGATATATTTTAACAGAGTGAGGCAGTACAGCAAAGCCTCTTGTTGTTGTTATGTTTAGTGTTGTCCTTAGAAAAGTGTATCAAGCCTAAACCAATTCACGAAAATGGTCATTTCTTGTGCTCATTGTAAGTTTTGTAGAGTGACTACTCTGTTTCTTAGCCTGCCAGTGAAAGAGCTTCCGACTACCGATTTGAACGTTTTTCCAATTTTTGAAATATTTTTTCTGTTCTTTGCTTTACCATGGTATTTTTTTTTTCATTTAATTAGACTCATAAGATCGTCATCACAACATCTTGACTACCCAAACCTTGCTCACAATACTGTAGATACGCAGAATTTAGAGTTGTTTTTACTTCGATATTTTTTATTTATCTTTGGCATGAGACCAATTTAGGCTATGAATGGTGTCTTATTAATTGCAGTTTTCAAAAAAAAAAAATTTTTAAATGCTTTTGTTCACCAATCATGAATAATTGAATGCGTTTTGCGTTTTTTTAAAAGAAAAACTTCTTCACGGTTTTTAATGCAGACATTTTATCTCTTGTACCGCCAATTTATTGTCCCACACCTCGAAACATGTGATCCAATGAAAAAACGCAAATTAAAATAAAATACAATTGTTTCGTTTTCTTTTTAAATTGTTAATTAATATAACTTGGTTATAAATAAGACGGAGAAAAAATGAGTTTCGACACATTCACAAACCCAATCATCTTCTCAAAGTAAACAATTGAGACTCATTATCATCAATTTTACTAGCCAAAAGAGGTAAGTTTTTTTTTTAATATTGTTATACTATATTAATAAAATTAAAATATTTAAATCAGCATATATTTTAGTAAAATGTTCTATTAAGTTATTTTAAATGTGTTTTTTTAGTAAGTGAAGTTGTTATAATCTGTAAATGAATTATTTCATTATAATTTATATTTTAAGAAAACAATTTAATTTAGTTGATAATTGTATTATGATATTATTTCCTCAAAAGTTATATAAAAAAACAGATATTAGAATAAAGTAGTTATAATAAATATCAAAAATTATATTAAATATAATAAAATATAATACTAGCAAATACTAAAATTGTAGTAAATGTTTCATATATATATATATATATAAAATATAGTCAATTTATTTCATATAAACAAAATATGTTTAATATGTTCATTCTAAATAGATTTAACAATTGATAAAAATAATAATAATAATAATAAGATACCACCTAAAATAATTATTTATTTATTTTCTGTATGATTTTAATTCAAAATTTATTGTAATAATAGGTTATGTATTTCATTAATTAGTACATAGAAATATATTTAAATATAAATAATTTTATAGTAATAATAGTTTATTTTAATTATAATCCATTTACAAAACTAAATTCGTTATATTCTAAATTTTATTGTATTAATTTTAATGACTACGTTTACTGATTTAATAATAAATATTCTATTATAGTAAATATATAAATATAACAAAGCATGTATTTATATCACTATTTATACTTATGTAATAATATTGTACAAATTGATTATGAATATTGTTAAACATTAGATCACATAAATTTATATGTTTTAAAAAATATTATTAATAGTTAATAGATTATTAGATTAATTTTTAAATTTAAAATTAATTTGGATTTTATTAACTTAGATATGTCATTTAATCGTCGACGGAACATAAATCTTTTGAGACAAATATGATCAACTCATCCGTTAGAAAATCCAAAATCCTCCCAAAGAAACAACTATTAGGGTAATTTTTTTTTCATATTTTAATATTAGTTAATTAATATTAATAATATTTAATATTATAAGTAACAACGTAATTTTAAAATTTATAGAACAAAAACTCATACAAATGGTCGTATATACAAGAAAAACATTAATTCAACTATTCGACGAAGTAATCGCTATTGAATTACATTCTCAAAAATCCTACAGCCGTTGGTAGAGAGTGTGTGGTTGATAAATTCAATAGAGCGTTCAACCTGAATATAAAGTATGTCTTCTTCAAAAACAAGCTTGATGAATTCAAAAAAAAAAATATACAAAAGATGGAAGACTCTTATGAATTATATTGGTATCTCGGTTGATCCGAATACATCCCTGATAGATGCATCTGAAGAATGGTGGAAGGAATGTGAGTTCGTAAGTACATATAATCCTTTTAATCATCAAAATACGTATTCAAATTATAGTATGAAGAAATCTAATGATTTCAAATTTGTAGGGATGTAAATTAACAAAAAAGGTTTACTCGAAAACCGCCAGAGTTTTGGGATGTGATGGTGAAATGTGTCGTTTTACATGATGTTTACTCACAATCTCAATACTCTTCACGGCAAAGAAGAGAAGAATTGATCAATGAACGTGATTTTGATGAAGAAGGTCATGATGACTCAGACTCCGACAATGGTAACATGCAACAAACAGTTCCGTAGACACAAGAAGTTGAAGAAGTCTACCATGTTAACATTGATGACAATACACATCCTTCAAATGAATACAGAAGTGAAGCTGTTCCAAATCGTGGTCGCAGAAGCCCACGAGAGAGGATAAATATAAACATTAGCGCTAGACAAAGAATTATTTCATAAAGATTAGGTGGAACTTCAAGGATTTCTACTATGGGTGGTTCACGAGGAGGTCGAAGGAGACAATATTCTGCGATAACAATAAAAGACACAATTGCTGGATATACAAAATTTCAACGACTAAGTTTGCAACAACTTCGCTCTGGTGCTTTTGACCAAGCTGACTACGATGAATGAAAAAAGGCAGAAGCCATATTCCTTGCTCTACAAATTCTAAAGGACACTAAATTTTACCTGGCTTGTCTTAATACACTTAAGGAGTTAGTATTTTGGCGTTAATGTTTCATTGATATAGCTGGAACCATTGATGAAGATAAACTCCAGTTGCTAAAAGCTACGACTGGTGTTTCACGGAACAACCAAGATATTCCAAAACAGTTAGGTTCGGGCTCATCATTTGGAAGTCCAAATTCTGGAGGGTTATCATCTGGTAGTCCATCTTCTATAGGGCACCAATGGGACACACCACCAAATACTCAACAATGGAATTCACCTCAGCCGTGTCCACAATGGGGAACACCACCAAATTTTCATTATTGGGGCACTCCACCAAGTAATCAACAGTGGAATACATCACCAAATGCTCAAAATTGGAGCACACCACCAACTAATCAATAGTGGGGCACACCACCAAATATTCAAAAATGGGGTACACCATTAAATGCTCAACAATGGGTGCTTTCACCAAACTTTCAGCCTTGGGGTTCACTATCAAACTTTCATCCAAGCGGTCAGACACAAAACATTCAACAAGGCGGCTCATCGAGAAGAACCCCAATCAACGTTCAATACGGATTTTCAGTTGGAGGTCAAGCAGACAGTACGAGGACTAACGAGCAAGAAAGCTCAGATGGTGCAGCTGTAGGAGCTTCCCCCAACTTTCAACCAACAACATCACGCGGTGATGATTTCACAAATTATTTTGAAATTGGAAATCAAATACCTAGATCAGAAGGTATATTTAATATATGGAGTACCCCACAAGGAACAAACATAAATGTAAACGAAAGTCATCAAAATTATTCAAACGATAAAGATTAGTTTGTAATAGTCATGTTTCATTATTCTCATTTATGTAATAAAATGTTGTATGTTTTTGTTTTTTATTTAAACTAGTTTAATATGAATTTTTTTGTCTAATAATATTTTATTTAATGTTTAATATTTCAGGCTTTTCGTTTATATCAGTTACGATTACAAAGCATCCATAACCTAAGCTATGAAGAGATAATTGAATTGTGGAATTTGGAAAATGAGCAATTTATGAAGTTAATAATTCAGCCACGTTTGCATTACTATCATCGATGTTTTGAAAGAGCACCAGAACTAACAGAAAGAGGTTTGGGATGGACAAATATTTGGCCTCGTCTACAACAAGATGCTAGGGTTTGTCTTCAGTTACTACGAATGTCAATGCCATGTTTTAATTTATAATGTTATGTGATATGCTATAGACAAATTACGGTCTTCAACCAACATTAAATATGAGTATTGAAGAAAGTGTGGGTATATTTTTACGGATATGTGGGCACAATGAAGTTCAAAGAGATGTTGGTTTGAGATTTGGTCAAACTCAATAAACTATGCAGAGAAAATTCATTGAAGTTCTTAGGGCTTCTGAATTATTTGCATATGATTATATTAGAACTCCAACAAGAGAAGACCTA
Source organism: Eutrema salsugineum (assembly GCF_000478725.1). Taxonomy (NCBI): domain Eukaryota; kingdom Viridiplantae; phylum Streptophyta; class Magnoliopsida; order Brassicales; family Brassicaceae; genus Eutrema; species Eutrema salsugineum. The sequence continues at coordinate 15,276,258 of NW_006256829.1, forward strand.
GACAAAGTTCCAGAAAGACTTTTACAAGATCGAAGATATTGGCCATATTTTAGTGGATTTGTTGGAGCTATGGATGAGACTCATGTATGCGTAAAAGTGAAACAAGAATTACAAGGAATGTATTGGGATCGACATGATAATCCATCCTTCAACATCATGGCAAAATGTGATTTGAATATGTTATTCACATATATTTGGAATGGAGCACCAGGATCATGCCACGATACAGCCGTTTTGACAATGACACAACAAAATGACTCTGAGTTTCTTTTGCCGCCACCAGAGAAGTATTATCTCGTTGATTCTGGTTATCCAAACAAACAAGGACCTTTGGCTCCATATAGATCATCACGAAACAGAGTTGTGAGATATCATATGGCTCATTTCAATTCTGATCCTGCTCCTTGGAATAAACAAGAACTCTTCAATCGAAATCGTACGTTTATGCGTTCTGTTATCGATAGAACTTTTGCATGTTGGAAAAAAATGGAGAATTGTTAAGGAATTTCCAAGACATAGTGTTAAAATCCAAAAGAGAGTAATAATGGCTACAATGGGATTAATAATTTTATCAAAATTTCAGATTTCGCTGATCCAGATTTTTGCAAATGCAATGGCAGAGACGAAAATTAACAATATAGATTTTGAATATGATTTAAATGACATTGAAGGAGCATAGGCAACTGATGGACATTACCAAATAAGAGACAAAATTGCAGATATGTTGTGGAATCAAAATATTTGATAATTGTTTTTATTGTATTATACTTTATTTATTATGAATATGGTTTTATCTTGTTTAACAGTATTTGTCTTGCAAAAAAATAAATTTTTACTTGAAATAAAATTTGAATATTGGAAGTTCATATATATATATATATATATATATATATATATATATATATAAAATTATCAACCAAAATTAATAATTTAATTATAATATATTATTTATTATATATTTTTATAAAATATTTATCTATAATCTGTAATTGTACCGCTTTAATCTTATTCACTATTCAAACATTTTATTGTGTACCGCAAACTTTTTTTACCAATCAAACATTATTCTATACCGCTAATTATATACAAACCGCACTTGTTCCGCAAATATATTTTTTCCGCACGTATCTGATAACACCGGATTTTGACCATTTTTATGGATCACTTTAATGTCTTTTACATGTGTTTTTACTCCATTTTCAAAGGTTTTTTTAAGGATTTCTATGTTTTCGGATTTTAAAAGACTTTTCAGGTAATTTGGGATAAAGGGGCACAAATTGGAATAAAAAAACTCTTTTGGATAAATACAGACCGTCAGAACTTTCATGGAGAGACAAATACCTTCTCACCGTCTGATCACCCTCAAAATTGGACAACTTATAGAAGAATCAACCAGCTTTCAAATGCACTTGGTTTGGAGACATTCCAACGGTTGGATCTCAAGATATTCCATTTTCCCCGGAGACCGGAGACATTCGAAGATGGCCAGCAAGTCACGCGACCGTGACCACCAGCCCATTTCCTGTGGTCACAAGCTTCTCGGCCGCGGCCAACAACCCATTTCCCGCGGTCACGTCAGTCCCGACCGCGGCCGGCCAACTCTGATTTAAAGCCCATATTTCCGAAGCCCAAAGTCATTTCTCAGCCTCAATTCCGGAACCCTAGAGACCATGGAGTATTGAAGACTATAAATATTTGTCATTTAGGTCCTTTTTAGACAGAACCTTCATACTTTTACAAAAACCCTTTTCCTTTAGCCGTTTTAATGCGATTTTAGATAAAATTTTTCAACTCTGAGTTCTTCAATAGAGAAGCTTTCTTTCACCTCTTTTCTTTACTGTTTTTGATTACTTTTATTAAAACCAATGATAATGTCGACCTCAGTCATGTCTGAGTAGATCCCGAGTTGGGCTTAGGGTTCCCGAAAGGGGCTCTCATAATCAATTAAGACATCTAGGTTTATAGATCTGGGATTTTAACTTTGTTCTCTGTTTATTCTCGTTCTTATTGCATGTATGCTTGATTGATCACCTAGTATCTGATCTAGATAGTTAGTGTTGCGAAAGTTTTCATTAAGTATCAGACCTAGAATGAAACAGGCAGGTTTTCCGTAGGAGTGGAAACCTACCTGCGGCGAGATTGTGAGTACTGACGAGTCTTGTGCAGCTCTTGCGTTCTCTCCCTTCCAGGGCCAGAGTGGAAACCTACTGGTCAGGGTTGCGAGAAACAGTTGGTTATGATCACGATAGTGACGTAGTCATACCACCGTACTCTAGCTCTACAACCCTATATTTCGATTCTCGTCAATCCCAATCTATAATCCCCAGTGTTAAAACCGATTATGATCCCTGTAGAGTTTCCAAAAGCTCAGCATTTTTAGCCATAGTTTACAAACCAATCGATTATTACTTGCTCATTTAGATCTGCATTTTATTTACTTTAGTTCGATATTTTGCTTGTTTCATTTGCCTTTCATTCGATTTTCTACTTGCTCTTTAGGATAGATATATTTGCATTCTTTAGTTTTAGTTAAATCCGTAAAAACAACCAACCTCTAAAACCAATCTAGTCTAGACATAAAGTTAGAAACCGTAGAAGAATACCAGACACACAAATTTCTGTGGATTCGATCCCTAAATACTACAACTGATTAGCTGTGCACTTGCAGCTTTCATTTGTTTTTATTAAGGGTAAAACTTGTTCCCTCACGCAGTTGGCACGCATCAAATTTTTGGCGCCGTTGCCGGGGATTTGTTTCGCTGCCTTTGTTATTTTTCTTGTTCTAATTTCTGTTCTAGACACCTGATCTCTAGTTCTTTCTTAAAGTTTGCTGAATTATCTTTCCCTTCTTTTGTTTTTCTCTGAATTGCATGAATACCAGGTGCAGACCTGTAGAAAATATTCCAATTCTAGACGGGATAGACAGACACGAAAGAGAACTTCGAAGACTTAGACGAACGCAAGGAATGGGCTAACGACGACCAGCCTGGAGATCCTGTTAACCGATCTTTAAACATGGACCAAGACAGGTCCGAACATGGAGAAAATGAAGAGAACGATCACAGAGAAGGTGATCATGCTCGACAAGATGGAGAAGAGGATGAAGTTCCTCCAAGAAACCATCAAAACCGCGAGAGAGAAGGACGTGAAGACCTTGATGCACCTATCAATGCAGCCGATAGTGACCACCAGGGGATGCAGCCAAATGGACGCGTTAACCGCCCTGTTCAGCAATCAAATCAACACCAAAGACAAGCGAGGAACCATCGCATAGCTGATTTTGATGCACATACTCAGAATTTTCAGAACCGGAATGAGTTTGAAGTCAAGCCTCAAATCATCTCTTTGGTAAAACAAAGCCAATTCCATGGAGTTCCTTCTGAACATCCAATGGATCATATCGAGCTCTTTGAAGAAATCTGCAGCATGATGAGAACAAACCAAGTTCCAGCAGATTATTTAAAGTGTAAGTTGTTCCCTTTTTCATTAGCAGACAAAACTCACCGTTGGTTGAAATCTCTGCCTGCAGGATAGATTACTAATTGGGAAGAATGTAAAAATGCTTTCCTGAACCACTTCTATACTAAGTCAAGGTCGAACTTGTTGAGAACCAAGATCTCAAGTTTTCAGCAAGGACCGACTGAATCTTTTTATGAAGCCTGGGAAAATTTTAAGGAGTATGAATGTGATTGCCTTCACCATGGATTTCCCGGATCAAGCCTGATGAGCACATTTTACCGAGGTTTGCAACCAAAATACAAACTTTCGCTTGATACAGCTAGCAATGGAGATTTTGGACAAAAAACGATAGCACAAGGAAGAGCCCTCATCGAGAATTCTGCTCAAGCCAATAGCAATGATTGTCCTGAATATGATCGCTCGACAAAGCAAACCGGAGCAGACAACAAGGAGATAACCGAGTTGAAGAACATGATGAGCCAGCTCTTGAAAAGCAACAATCGCCCAATCCATGCCTGTGAAACCAACAATGGCGCAGAAGACGAAGGACCTAGTGATATTGATCAACTTAATCCAGCCTTTCAAGAAGAAGAAGTGAACTATGTAGGAGCACAAGCACCATATCCAAATCGCTTCAACAATGGCTTCAACAACAACTTCCGGAATGCAAACTACAACAATCTCTCTTACCGCAATCCAAATGTGGAGAATCCTCAAGATCAGTACTACCCACCACAGCAAAAATCCTTCCAAAACAAGTTCCAAGGTGGAAATTTCGGAGGGACAAGAGCTTATCAACCGCGACAGCCATATAACTATCAAGGTACAGGTTTTAACAATCAATTTGTACAACAGCAGGGAGTCACAACAAACCAGCTAGCTTTGCAAATCGGAAGACTTGAACAGTCCATCCAACAGCTTGTTATGACAAACGAGAAAGCATCCAAAGACATGAACGTGAAGGTTGACTGTATGTACATGATAACACCGTATTTTGACCACTTTTATGGATCATAATTGTATCTTATCCAGGTGTTTTAACTCTGTTTTCAATGGTTTTTAAAGTGTTTTCAATGTTTTAGAGTTTCAAAAGACTTTACAGGAAACTTGGGCAAAAGATATGCAATTTGGAACAAATGAGCAATTTTGGATAAATGCAGACCGTCAGAAGTATGACAAGCGATGAAGACCTTCTCACCGTCTGATCACCCCCAAAATTTGAGACAACATAGAGGATCCAACTAGCTTTCTAATGCACTTGGTTTTGGAGACAATCCAACGGTTAGATCTTCAGATACTCCCGTTGCAAGAATGACAGAAAATACAGTTCCGGAAGAGAGCAAGTGCCGGGACCGCGGCCAACACCCATTTTCCCGCGGGTAGAGCCACCGCGACCGCCGACTTTGGTCGTTCACTTTCCTGACGACTTAATTAAAGCCCAGATCAATTCCCTTTGTTATTTTTGAAGCCCTAAGTGTCCAGAACCACCCCAGAAGCTATAAATACCCCCTTTAGGTCATTCCTAAAGGTGTGTAGACGACATAAGAGAGAAAGAGAGAGAGATTTCGTGGAACCCTAGAGAGGTGGCCGCCGCCCTCGATCCCGAAGAAGGAGCCGCCGCTGGAGAGCATCATCGCGCCTCCATCTGCTTCTCCGTTCTTCGTTCTTCTTCCTTCTTTTCTTTAGTTTCCTGCACTTTCAATACTCTGTGATGATTGTTTACAATATGTTTGAGTAGTTACCCAGTTGGGTTTAAAGGGATTATTCAAAGGGAATTTCATGTGTCTTTGCTTATGAATCGATAGATTTAGGATTTATAATCTTCTAGATGTTCTTTGTTTGCCTTTAATCTTACTGCATGATTCTTTGCTGGCCACTTAGAAGCCGATCTGATATGATATGTAGCGAAAGCTTTCATTGATTGTCTGAGCTAGGGTGAAACGAGCAATTCTTCTATAGGAGTGGAAACCTACCTGTAGTTGAGTTGTGAATGTTGATGAGTCTTGTCCTGCTATTGCATCTTCTCCCTTCCAAGATCAGAGTGGAAACCTACTGATCAGGGTTGCGAGAGATAGTTGTTTAGTGCTGCGAAAGTAGACTATTCATACTTCCGTGCCTCGAGTTCTAGAACATACGTAGTTGATTACCTTTATCACTTGTTTAAAATCGACCTAGCATAGACCATGAACCCCTGCGAAACCCCTTGAGCCCCAACGTTTGTCTTTAATTGTTTACAACCTTCAGTTTAGTTAGCTTTTCATTCGCTTATTGCTTGCTTTCCATTCGCTTGTTCTTCGTTTTCAATCGCCTAGTTTAATCGCTTTTTAGTTGCTTTACTTGCTTTCGTTTTTGTCAATTGCTTTTTAGTTTTTAATTGCTTTCTAGTTTAGATTTAGTGACAACAAAAACCCAGAACCAAAACCAAAACCTTTTAGTTCTAATCTGATTTAAGCGTGGTGTTGAATTCGTACTGAAACAACTAAGTCTCTGTGGATCGATACCCTAAGTACTACAGCGCACATCTGTGCACTTGCAGACATTTAGGGGTTATAAATTAAAAACCTGAAGCTTAGTAAAACGAAAAACAACAAACCCCGTTTACAACTCGCATCAGTATAATGAGCTGAATGGGAAGTTTGAAGCTTTATCTTCGCACTTCAAAAAGCTAGACGTACAAGTTGCCCAAACAGCCGACTCTATGAAGAGACAAAATGGAGCTCTTCCCGGAAGAGTTGAAAATAATCCCAAGAGATTTTGCAACGCCATAAACACGCTGCCCGAAGAAGAAGCCAGAACCAATGGAAAAGATGAAGAAACCCCAATCTTTGTACCACTTTACAAAGATGTCGATGCCAAGCAGCCACCATTCAAGGTACCTCAACTTTCACCGTTTCAAAGGCTTACAAAAGGTGATGATTTGGGACGTTTTGTTTTCCAATGTTTCATTTCAGGAATCAAGTTCACAGATTGTCTATGCGATTCCGGAGCCAATGTCAACATCATGTCAAAGACATTTGCCAAAAAATTGGGCATAAAAACCTTAAGGACATCGATGGTCAATGTCATCTTTGGAGATTTATCTCAAAACGATATTGAAGGGGTGATTCATGATCTACAAGTTCTAGTAGGGGACAAGATTGTTCCAGCAGATTTCCAAGTCCTGGAAATGGATCAAGACAAGAAGAGACCACTAATATTCGGAAGACCATTTCTAGCTACTGTAGGAGCAGTAATCGATCACGCAAACCGGCATGCTGTCTTCCTCAATGTAGATCGCAGAAGGTATTATGCGACTGTCCTAGATGATTTTCCAAGCAAAAGAAACCAGCCAAAAGAGAAAGAAAAGGAGAAGCCGAAAGCTTTTGCAAAGATCAAGATCATCATTCCACCGGATGCAACAGAGACTAGTGAGGACCAAATCCAGGAGCTGATCGAAAACACAAAAAGGGTTTTAAACAATGTTAAAGTCTGAAAGAAGAGTAAAGGAAAGAAGACGGCTCCTCAGGGAGAATAAGTTAAACCTCCAGCGACCGGAAATGATAAAGGCACATCAAGTGGAGTGCCATTCAAATCAGCCTGATTTTTCTATACCTACGTCGAGCTAAACGACTTAAAACAAAAGCGCTTAATAGGAGGCAACCCATTTAGGTACTCTTTCTTTTAGTTTTCTTTTTCTTTTTACAATTTATGTTTTTTTTTTAAAGTTTCAGGTATTTTTATAAAACAAAAACACAAAAAATTAGAAAATTAGAAAAACCAAGAAAAGAAAAGAGGTTCGTAGCTGCTCGGCCCAGCAAAAACCTGAAAGTTGGACAAAGGTCGCAGGAAAAAGGGTCGCGGTCACGGCCAACCGATCGCAACAAACCGTGAATGTGACCGCGGCCGAGCTAATGATCACCGCGGTCGCGCGTCTCCTGACCGCGGCCGTTGGTCGTTGAGACGGGAACTCGGGCTTCCGCCGCATTTCAAAAGTTCCCGGTGTTTCCCGGTGATTCCAGGTGATTCCCGGTGATTCCAGATGATTCCCAAGAAATTCCCGGAAAAGCCCGTTAAGATTTTCCGTAAGTTTTAAACCCCTTGTTGTGTACAAGACAAGAAAGGTAAGTTCCCGTAAGCTTTTGAATTCCCGTAAATTTCCCGTTTTTGCTACAAAAACGCTTTTTAAAGAAAGGAAACGCACTTTTTGGATCAAAACTCCTTTTTTTCTTTTCTTCCAAAAGACTTGGAGATTTAGGAGATAGAACATCCCTTTCAATTCTTAAGCTTTTTAAGAAATTCTTGGCACAAACCTCACTCTTTTTCAAAGCTGATTTCAAATCTATCATCAAATCTCTCTTTCCAGCAAGGTATGATGCTCAAACTCGCCATTTTTAATTGATTTTGGAATTTAGAGTTTTCTTAAAAAGCCCAAATTTTGGTTTATTAATGGTGGAAATAGCTTAAGAACAATAGATTATCTTTCTAGGTTATCTGAAAATCAATTTTAACACCTAGATTAAGAGGAATTGAGATTTTGAAATTTGGATTCTACATGCTTTATAAAAAATCAAATTTGGAACAGCAAAATTGGTGAATTTGATTAACTCTTGTGTGATTAGTGATTAGTATTAGGTAACCTATAGATTTGACATAGAAATTGCTCATTAAAACCGATTTTTAGAAGATTTCTATGTTGAGAACATCAAAAATCCGAATCTGGTCATGAACTACTCGATTTCTTCGGTTCAATATCAATTATGTTTGCCTATGGTTTTAACTAATCTCTTGATACTAAGATTAGTATAAATGATCGTTAATGTGTTAAAATCAGCATCCATATTCACTCTTTTTTCAAGAATCATCTCGTCTTGTAGGAAAAATGGAACAAACCAGATCCCGAAGAAGCCGTCGCACTGGTGACAGCTCTGAGGACATTCCCGATGATAGTACTCTTGGAGAGTACATGCTGAACCAAGCCAGACCGGAAGAAGAAACTACGTGATGAGGTTGCTCCAGCACTCAAGAGAAACACGAACAATTCCCGAGCCACCACAGATCCGATACATTGGGAAAGAGATCAACCCGAGAGTGGACTATGCAAGATGTTTCAAGAAGCTGAACCTCAAACTAACGCCTTGCATTGATTATCATACACTTGAGATGCTTGGGATTAGAGAAGATGTAATCTGGTACATCGATACACTTAAGCTGAGACCCTACATGGAGCTGAACCTTCCAACTTATCCCGAGCTAGTCCGCGACTTCTTAGCAACTGTCACGCTCCACCACACGAAGGGGAGGAACCCTAGAGCATCTGATGGCATCTTGTAATTCTCTATCCGCGGACAGACCTACTCACTCACCATTTCTGCACTTTGTGAAACTCTTAAGCTTCCATACACTGATGGCATTCACCTTGAAGAAGAACCCGATTTTGACTTGTGGAGAGAGATGGGTCATGGCGTCAATGATAGCGGGAGATCAAAGTCAGCCTTTTTTACTCATCTTGCAGTGAGAGTTGTGCACAAACTCTTAGCACACACGATTTTCTCTAGAGCCAACATGGGATGTGTTTTGAAGACCGAGCTCATTACACTTCAGATGCCATTTATGGACGATCCACGACTTGCCTGCTTTTCCTGGATCATAGCACAGAACATGGTGAAGGTGAAGCATGATTTACATGGTTGCGAGGACGCTACTCCAGCTTATGGGAGCGCTATTACAGTGATACTACAGGCTGTAGGATTCGATTTCTCATCTGATGATCCACTTTCTGAAGTCTGGTATGACCTACTCTATCTCTCTCGCGATCACACTATCTCTCGTGCCGCTTTCGATCCAGACAGGTTCGGTTACAAGTATTGCACAGACACCAAGGAGCACCGAGTCTGTTTACCGTCAGCATCAGTCCCGAGATTGTGTAACAGAGGACGTCCGCGATGGACTCCGGAACCTGATGAGTTTTTACCCTCGGTGCCTCGTCTACCATTCACCATCAGGCAATACATAGTGGCCAAGGCAAAGCGCGATGCAGCTGCAACACGTGCTCAATTTCAGCCATCTGTTTTGACTGGCCACACTTCATCATCGACATCGTCACACACCCATTCTGATCTGGAGCGCAGAGTTGAGAGACAAGGACGACGCTTTGAGCGCGTTGTCACCTTCCTACAGGAGCAGCACCAGTTCGAAGCAGACACATCGGAGGATGAGTGATTGATCAGCACTTCACTGTCATTTGACAGCCATCACGGTTCTATCATCATTTTCTTTTCTTTTATCTTATTTTATTTTTGCTTTTATCCACATCTTCTCACCAACTTTTTCATACTGAGGACAGTGTGATTTAAGTCTGGGGGAGGATGTCTATCCATACTAATCATTTTCTCGCTTTTGCTTTCAAGATTTCAAGTACTTTTAAAATTTTAATATGTAACCTATTCGACCTTAAGTATTTTCAGGAATGTTTGACACAAAACTATGATGATTTAGACCTGCACGCTTCTACACTACGCATGATAGCTCATTTGTGGTTAGCACTAGACTAGGCGGTAGATAGAGTACTTGCACTACGAACTCCCACCAGAGGACTTCTATTCATGGAGATTCTTTCTGACAGGATATACTAGCTCATTTTATTTGACCTTCATATTGATATCTAATTTTCTCATCATTGATTTTAAGCAGGCATCGAGATATACATCTAGGACGTCTTTTACCCTCATTTTTACCACTCTTTGTCGTCCTAGATAGCCAGTTCATCTCTATCTGGTACCATACCCTAAACCCAAAACCATTGTTTTCAATCCTCATGCATTCTCTCTTTAGTTTATATCAGCAGATATATGCAAAAACGTCGGAGAGAAGAGGAGCGACGCAGTTTTCAGTCACTCACAATGAAGACTGAATGGAATTGGGGAGGAAGAGTATGAGAAACCTTATTAAGCTTTACAAGACTGATCTTTATTGGTAATTTCGTGCTCTCTATGACTCTATATCTAAAGGTGTTCCCTCTTTCAAAAAAAAATGAATGAAAGAGAGGGAAACAAAAAGCCTTATGAGTCTTAGATTGTCAAAATTTTTGGAGCAAGAAGCAACCACTATTCGTTTGAAGAGCTATGGTTTTGAAAGATTTACAAAAATCTAAGTCTGGGGGGGAGTTAGGAGAGAACCTGAAGAAGAAGACCAGGAATCTATGGCAAGAAGAAAGTGACTGAAAACTGTGGATACCAACAGCTTCAATCTCTTGCGGTTTTGCATAATATCTTGCATCCTCCAGATCTTCAAGTAACCCATAAACACTTTAAGCCTCACCCCTAGAAAAACCCTTTTCACACCTAGCTTAGATTGCCTTGCTTAACCTTTCTTGGATGAGAACCACCGAAATTTTTAATAAATGTTAAGAGCTAGTTGACTGCAAGCTAGATCTTAGTGCAATAGATTTTCGCATGACGGATTAACGGACTAGTTATGCCCGTATTGCTAGTGAGAATTTTCTAGGCTATTCCCTATTGATGCATAATGATTGATATTGGTCTGGAAGCTTGGTCTCTTAGATTTTGTTTAGTTCCTGCGTTTTCAAACCTCTCACCGAGATTTGGCATTTGTTTTGTTTAAGGACAAACAAAAGACTAAGTCTGGGGGAGTTGATAACACCGGATTTTGACCATTTTTATGGATCACTTTCATGTCTTTTACAGGTGTTTTTACTCTATTTTTAAAAGTTTTCAAAGGATTTCTATGTTTTCGGATTTTAAAAGACTTTTCAGGTAATTTAGGATAAAGGGGCACAAATTGGAACAAAAAGATTCTTTTGGATAAATACAGACCGTCAGAACTCTCATGGAGAGATGAAGACCTTCTCACCGTCTGATCACCCTCAAAATTGGACAACTTATAGAAGAATCAACCAGCTTTCAAATGCACTTGGTTTGGAGACATTCGAACGGTTGGATCTCAAGATATTCCATTTTCCCCAGAGACACTCGAAGACGGCCAGCAAGTCACGCGACCGTGGCCACCAGCCCATTTCCCGCGGTCACAAGCTTCCCGACCGCGGCCAACCATCCATTTCCTGCGGTCACGTTAATCCCGACCGCGGCCGGCCAACTCCGATTTAAAGCCCATATTTCTGAAGCCCAAAGTCATTTCTCAGCCTCAATTCCGAAATCCTAGAGACCATGGAGTATTGAAGACTATAAATATTTGTCATTTAGGTCGTTTTTAGACAGAACCTTCATACTTATACAAAAAAAAACCTTTTCCTTTAGCCGTTTTATGCGATTTTTAGAGAATATTGTTCAACTCTGAGTTCTTCAATAGAGAAGCTTTCTTTCACCTCTTTTCTTTACTGGTTTTGATTACTTTTATTAAAACCAATGATGATGTCGACCTCAGCCATGTCTGAGTAGATCCCGAGTTGGGCTTAGGGTTCCCGAAAAGGGGCTCTCATAATCAATTAAGACATCTAGGTTTATAGATCTGGGATTTTAACTTTGTTCTGTGTTTATTCTCGTTCTTATTGCATGTATGCTTGATTGATCACCTAGTATCTGATCTAGATAGTTAGTGTTGCGAAAGTTTTCATTAAGTATCAGACCTAGAATGAAGCAGGGGGTTTTTCCGTAGGAGTGGAAACCTACCTGCGGCGAGATTATGAGTACTGACTAGTCTTGTGCAGCTCTTGCGTTCTCTCCCTTCTAGGGCCAGAGTGGAAACCAACTGGTCAGGGTTGCGAGAAACAGTTGGTTATGATCACGATAGTGACGTAGTCATACCGCCGTACTCTAGCTCTACAACCCTATATTTCGATTTTTGTCAATCCCAATCTATAATCCCTAGTTTAAAACCGATTATGATCCCTGTAGAGTTCCCAAAAGCTCAGCGTTTTTAGCCATAGTTTACAAACCAATCGATTTTTACTTGCTCATTTAGATCTGCATTTTATTTACTTTAGTTCGATATTTTGCTTGTTTCATTTGCCTTTCATTCGATTTTCTACTTGCTCTTTAGGATAGATTTATTTGCTTTCTTTAGGTTTAGTTAAATCCATGACAACAATTAACCTCTAAAACCAATCTAGTCTAGACATAAAGTTATAAACCGTAGAAGAATACCAGACACACAAATCTTTGTGGATTCGATCTCTAAATACTACAATTGATTAGCTATGCACTTGCAGTTTTCATTTATTTTTATTAAGGGTAAAACTTGTTTCCTCACGCAGTTGATACACATCAGTATCGCAGTTAAAATGTATTGCACTTTAAAACCGTTTTTCTTACACAACTAAATACGATGTTACCATTCAAACCCTTATTAGGTTGAACAATCATTTAGAACCTAAAATATCAATTTTCTTAAATAATATTTACCTCAGCAAAAAAATAAAAACTTGCCAAAAAAAATAAAATAGAGACCACCCACGAAAACCGATACAAACTGAAAAGATAAAACAAATTTAATCCGGACAAACCAGAACCCGAAATCCAATTAAACGGAAGACAACCAGAACTTACTCTCTCTCAAATGTTCGAGAGAGAAAAGAGAGAGAAGCTCTATCCTTTTCAAGCGTTTGAATGTCGATCTTTACTCTGTTCATCCATAAATAATCGGATGTTTAGAGTTCAGAATTGTTGGATGGCAGAGAAAAAAAAAAGGAAAAGTGAAAAAAGAGAAGAAAAACACAAAAGTTAGCAAAAGAACAAACAACAACAGCTGTCACTTTCCTCCATTCGTTCTCTGTATAAAAATGAAATCAACAAACCCTATATTAGGAAAGCAAAGAAACAATTAAAGTAAGAAAATCATTTCTTAACTTAGTAATAGCTTTATAATATTTTTTCTCCCTCTCTCTCTTATGCATTATTGCGGTTGCAGCAGCAGCCACACTTGTCTCCACTTTCTCTCGCTAAACCCATCTTCTCTCATTTTCACTTGTCATTTTTTTTTTATGTATATTTCATTTTTCTCTTTTGGTGTTTCTTCTACTGACTACTGGAGTGGTAGGTGCATGGAATTGGTAAGATTTCTCAACCTTCAAATACCAAAACTTTTAATTTTCTTTTCTTATTCTATATTTAGGAATAATTTGTTTTAACTTTCTTTAATCTTTTCCTTTATTGCATTTTAAATTTCTTGCTTGTAATTGATTAGACAGAAAAAAGAAGGGCTTTTATGATGGAGTGAAACTCAAAACTGCAAATTTATATAATTGATCTTTCTCAAAAAAAAAAAATTTATATAATTGCTTTTTTTTTTCTTCTTCTTGTTTTTCTTTCTTCCCATTTCATGGGATCCGTTCTAGTTCTATATTTCTGCAGTTCCCATATCGTTTGTTCAGTACAAATAACTTGCCCATTTTTGGAAATTCTTTTCTTAAATCAAAATTGAAAATTGGGAAATAGAATTGTGTTAGCTTCAACTGATATTTCAGTGTTTTCTTTACATTACTCTAAATTAAACAACTTTGTGTTTCCTTTTGCTTTATGTTCCGACAAATATCCCAATTATCTCTGTAATTTCCTGTGAAAAAGAAAAAAAAGGGAAGAAATTTGTGGTTTCCTGTAAAAAAAGAAGAAGAAAGCCTTGTTTTTTAAACCAGCCTTCTGCTTCGGAGTTTCGAGCATCAAATTTGCTTCTATTTTTCTCTTTATATGTGTTCAAAATTGAATTTTAATCAAGTTTGACCTTTGTGTTAGGGTTCTTAATTCGTTAACTGAAATTTTAAGTATCCTTTTATCTTCCGCTAAATTACCCCAATTGTGTTAGGTTTATCTTTCGAGCATCAAACTTGCTTCTTTTTACTTCATTTGTGTTCAAAATCGAAGTTCAGTCGAGGACATATTCATGGGTTCTTTGTCTGAAAGTTGATTTTGTTGTTTTGTTTTTCTTAAACCTTGTTGTTAATTTAGATTAACAATACCAAAAGGAGAAATCTTGAGATTGTGGCTTGTGTGTTTCTTTTAATAGTGAGTGAAGAAGAAGAAGAAGAAAAAAGACAGTCTTTGAATGGATTGGAACTTTAAACTCAGCTCAGGATATTTATCCGAATTCGATCAAGAATCTGTACCGGTATCAACCCCAATCGATGGCTCGATCTCGTTTGGTGGGTCATCATCATCATCATCATCAAGATTGCAGCCAAAAGGGAATTTTTCATTCGATCTGAAACTTGGAAGAAACACTGGAAACTCATCTTTCTCTGCTTTTGGTAATACAGAGCAAGTGATAAGTCTTAGTAAGTGGAAAGAGAGTGCAATAACAAAACCAGAGGCTTCAAGAAGCTCTGGTTCGTCGAAAAGAACAAGAGGAAATGGTCTTGGAAACAACCAGATCCCGATCTGTTTGGTTGATGGATGTGATTCTGATTTTAGTAATTGTAGAGAGTACCATAAGAGACATAAGGTGTGTGAGGTTCATTCAAAAACTCCTGTGGTTACAATTAATGGCCATAAGCAGAGGTTTTGTCAACAATGCAGCAGGTAATTGACATAAAAATCCAAACTTTTCCGGTTAAGCTTCTTGTTGTGTTAGTGAATACATTGAAGCATTGATAGTAAGTTGTATATTGAACATTTTGTGTATTATCAGGTTTCATTCCTTGGAAGAGTTTGATGAAGGGAAGAGAAGTTGTAGGAAACGTCTTGATGGACACAATCGAAGAAGAAGAAAACCTCAGCCTGACCATATTGCTCGTCCGGCAAACTTCTTCACCGGTTTCGAAGGTTTTAGTTTTACAAAAAAACTTGGTTACATGGATCAAATTGACTTGTCATTAAGAAGCATCATTTTTTCCATCAGGTAGCAAATTGTTGGAGTTTTCAGGCGCTTCACATGTGTTTCCAACTACATCTGTTGCAAGTCCGAGCTGGGGAAACGGTCTAGTAAGCGTTGCTATGGCTAATGGTTCGGTTTACAGACAGAACCAGGGGTTTCCTGGTTCATCTCCTGCAAAGACAGGCATAATGTTCCCAATCTCTTCTTCACCAGACAATAGAGGGAAACAATTCCCTTTCTTGCAAGAAGAAGAGAGCTCAAGAACAGCATCGTTGTGTGAGAGAATGACGAGTTGCATCCATGACTCTGATTGTGCTCTCTCTCTTCTGTCATCCTCTTCCTCGTCAGTGCCTCATTTGGTTCAGCAGCCAGTTTCTTTGTCCCAAGAAGCAGTAGAGACAGTTTTTTATGGGTCGGGATTGTTTGAGAATGCGAGTGCAGTCTCTGATGGATCGGTTATATCTGGTAGTGAGGCTGTGGCTCTTCCACAAACGTTCCCGTTTCACTGGGAGTAGTAGAAGAGAAGTAGTTAGATAGAATCAGAAGGAAATATTGTGTGTGTTTCTCTCTGTCTCTCTTCTCTTTCTCCATAATTTTTCAATGTTTTTCTACTTCATTGTTATTGTTAAATGCTGAGCTGTGGGTGTTTGATGACATTTCAATTAGTTAATGTGTAGGTTGTATTGGTTTAGGAGCTAAGAGTAGATAAACTCTTTATGTACACATCTCATTCCCGGTACTAAAAAAATCTTAATCTCATAGAGAATTTTAAAACCACTCTTATCCTTGGGTTGTGTATCTTAAAACAATTTCAAATCTATATAATTTTTTTGGGCTAAAATCATATCTTTATACGAAACTGATGAAATGGCTGTTGAGATGATGTTATAGATGCCCATTGTCTGGTCGCCTGTCTTTTTCAGCAAATCGTTTTATAAAATTTGAAAAACATACTATAATTTACCAAGTTTCTAATAAAATGTATGATTGGTCAACTCTCCATTTTGTCATTACTGGAAATTTCGAAACAAGTTTCTTATGAGTCGCACTTTACAAGGGATCATTAACGTTTTCGTTGTTCTTCTTTATTCAATCTTTAGAGAATTACTTTTGAATATTACGGTACAAGATATTAGTATCAAAATACATAACAACGAAAAGAAAGTAAATGCTGATAATATAAACAAAATGTATAACGTACGTAAAAAGCATATATAAGAAAAAGGAAGAAAGATTTGTGTAAGTAAAAGCATATAATTTAAGTGCCAGGAAAGTGAATGACGATGGTGAACACAGTGACGAGGCCGAAGTAAATGACTGAATGAAGAAGAATTGAGTAACCGCTCGTCTCCATCTTCCCAAAGTCTACAAAATTATTGTTGCCGGGAACCTGAAACAGTAGTCCCGGCGTCAGAACCACGAACAAGATCGTCGCTGCAATCACCGGTATCCAGTCTGCCATTTCTTGATACTTCTTCTTTGTTATCCCAACCAGAGAGGGAGAGAGAGATAAAGTAAGAAGCTATTTTATCAGAGAGAGAGGGAAATATTTTTCTTGAGTAATAAAGATCATATTATCAAGGTTGGCAGAGGTTGGTGAAATGGCAAAGTATTAGTAGTATTTGTTTAGTAGTTTTTATTAAACGTGTATTTAATATGATTAAGTATTTTTTTTAATTAAAAAAATTATGGACCCTAATTTATGTAATTGCTAAAATTTTGTAAAGAAATTTTTTATATTTGAGTCGGGTCATGTTCGACTGCTTCAACTGTACGTGCTAAAAGATGTGCTGGTTGTGGTCAAAGTGTGATACCATAATGGAGAGTTGATGTCCCGATCGAGAGATTCGTTACAATAGTTGGATGGTCACTCTCATCTCTAATATTGTTAATCATTGCGTTAGACGATGATTGGATGGTAACTTCGTTGACCAAAAGAAGTTTAAACTTCCTTAATTGGGTAAACGAAAAGGCAATTCTAAATTTCTAATAGAGATAGGAAAGAAATCCAAAGTAACTAAAGCATGATTGATATATATATATATATATATATATATATATATATATATATATATATGCACATTTGCATGCATTTAAGAAACAGTTTATGCATATATTTTTACTTTTGTATTGGTTTGTTTAATCACTTTTTTAAGACATTTTGGCAATTTTTTGGATTTTTTTGGATTTTTTTTTATCAAATCATATGCGTCTATTTCACTGATTGCAAAACATTAATAAACTTTTTCAAATGACTTAATTTTCTTTAAAAAAAAATACATCCAAAAGACTGCATCACATAGAAGACTTCTACCTTTTGATTATGCTCAAATCATAAAATTAAATAGGAGATAATATTTGTAGATGAAGAAGCCCAGTCTAGAGATTCACCTCGAATCCGAAGAGAGAGAAATCACAGTCTAGAAGTTGACTGACAACAACAAGAATCATGAACTTCGAAGATCATGAGGTTTGATGATGAAAAATAGGATGATGGATCGCTCATATCTAGCAAGTATTGTGGCAGAGCTGAGGCAATGAGTTCCTCTCTTTTCTTCAAGTTTTTTTCATGATAAGGGACATGATTTGGTTGCTCAGAGATGATCTCAAAACCATGTACGCGAAATAAATCTTTCCAAACTTCAAGAAAAAAAAAAAAGAGATCACTGTCACTGATAATGTCATGTTGCATGTTTTGAAATGTGAAGATATGATCCATGTGCACTTGGGCAATACTAATAGCAGTATAAGGATGTGACATCATACACAATCTCTAGCTAGAACTTGTTTTTCTTTCTTAGAAGTACTATAGAGAGTGCATATGGCTGGACTTGTATGGTATAATTAATCTTCTGAGCTAGTGTTACTTATATTTTCTTATCTGTGGCACCCATTTCAAGTGAAATTTGATGATCAAAACCTTCTCTAAAAAGTGGTAACTCAATAGGTTCATCAGATAAAGCACCATATGAATCTAGCAACGGGCTGAATATTAATAGTCAAGTTTTATTTCACTAGCCTTCGGTTTCAAAGGAGAGAAATGGATGGTTGTATTGGCGATTTCCATTATATGAAGCAAAGCAATCCAAGGCTCCTTGCAAGAATAACTTGTTAAGGCTTCCTCCCTTAATCAATTCACAATCTGATTTAGTAAATCACGACCACTGGAGTTTAATAATGGAGAAACTCCTCCATTTCAAGGTTTAAACCCGGTACAACAAAAGTAACTCGACAAGGCAAACCTTAGAAATCATCAAGTAAAGAATTATCTATTCCAATCCATTGACAAGACCACTTTGAAAATCATCACTCAGAAGGAGACGACTTAACAATTTTGGGAGTCAATGAAGTTCAAGCAACAATGAAACGTTTTCACAACTACAAGGGCTTCCGATAACATTTGAAACTTTGGAGTCAGTGATTGTCAAGCATCAAGGAAGTTAGAGGTTTTTTTCAAAGTTAGATTTTAGTTTTGTTTTTGGCATAAAAAATCTACATATTTATTCCAGGTTAAATTTTTTTTTCCTGTAATTTGAATTTATTTATCAACAGGAAATAAGTTTATTTGCAACCAAGTGGAAACAAATCAATAAAATAATAAAAAATATTATTTAGAAAACAATTAAGAGTATGATCTGGTACTAGTCCAACGGTTAAGAAGTTTGCCGTACTTGTTAGTATTCAGATTAGTGGACCGAAACAATCCGGTTCCGGACAACTTTGGTCGACCTGGCTCTATGAGAGACCATATGGATGATATATTACCTTTAAGGTGGCGAAAATTATTACGTCTTCTCGAAATGTGGTTGATAGTGGTTTGATATGTTATTTGTAGGAGGGCGAGGTCTAGATAATTGAATTGTTGAGAGTAATGAGATTCATGGAATCAGTTTAGTCAGCTCGGACCAGAGGTTGCTTTCTGTTTTGTTTTCTTTTCTCCACTTAACCAACTAATCCGAAATTGAAGGATGAAGTGGCGCTCTTGAAAGTTTTCTTTATCCTCCACCTTGTGGTTTGTAGATGTAATTTTGTTTTTTCGATCGTGGCATTATTTGATTTTGGAACAACAATCAGAGTCCATCGCTGGAAATATTAAGGTCTTTTGGGATCATTGCGGTAGCTAAACAAATTAAAAGTCTTTAAAATTGACTTTAATATAGAAAATTGGTATAAAAATATCGACAGAAAGGTTACCGAAAACATATGATTTTATCATATAGTGTGCAATTCGGAAATTCAGCCAAAAATACTATTTCATAATACCATTCATGCACACAATTAGCATCTTTAAATTCACTTCTCTTTGTGTATACGTATTCATGCATACAATTAGCATCCTTAGATATAAACAGAATTACCATCCTTAGATATAAACAGAATTAGACATTTGAACTTATTATCGTACAATATTAGTTTCCTTTAACAAGTGTTTAATAAGTTTTTTTTTCTTGGTTTTCAGAGATAATGAAATTTCACCTATCAAAAACAAATTTTACAAAGCAAAACAAAGACAAAAAACTTGTGAAAAATACCAAATTTATTGCTTGGATGGAGTGTAATAAGATATACGAGACGTCCAGATCCCTGTTCTATATAGTACTATCTCATCAATTTCTCTGGAATGCGACATAAAATGAATGGAGGCCTCGGTTAAGGGGTATAGGGAATTTAACAATTCTTCAATAGTATTCAATTTTAGATGGAGAGATATTTTATTTGGGTTATCTGTTGAATATCATTAGAGGTCATTGCAGTTATGAAGATATCCGAACATTTAATGGTATTTTATACGACACCTTCAAAGAAGATTACTATACAAGGGGGTTATTCCCATTCTATTACATTTAAATGTCAATCTTAATTTTATATTGATAACTGCATGACAAATCATTATTTCAATAAGCTACACCTTTTTTGTTGTTTTTATTCGTCTTCCATATTTACAGTACATATTAAGTGGTAATTTATGAAAATTGAAGTTAAATCATTTTCTAAATCATAAATACTATGGGCTTGACTGGTTTAAACGCAGTGGTTGCGGTTGCGAGTGCGGGAGTTTACGGAAGCAGACGATTGCGGTTATGAGCGTTACTCAGCGGTTTGCACGACTGGTTAATTTTTTTAAGATAGATCTGTTTGCGGGACAATTTTGACTGGCAAACCAGTGATTGTTTTAGCGGTTAAACATAAAATTACCAAAATAAACATCATATATAATTATAAAAAAAAACAGAAAAACTATATTATTATGATTAATATCAAAATCAATAGTTTAAAATAATTAATAAATTATAAATAAATACTAGATAATTATTTTAAAAATTAAGAAATTTTATAATAATATATTTTATTTCAATTATTGGGAACATCACCCAAAGTTGTGTCTAGTAATGTAATAGACTGGAAAAAATTTACTCCAATATGTAGATTTTCTGGATTTGTCTTATGCATGATGTAAAATTTCTTCAATTGATCTAATCGATTTTTTCCACGATCCCAATTCAAATCAACTCCAAATTGCTCATTAGTATTCTTCAAAATACGTTTTTTCTAGAGTGCACTCAAAAATCTAGGATAATTTATCTTAACTTTGTTTTTCCACAATGATCCGTTGAAGTAACACACATGTCATCTCATTTGATCATGTAACTTTCTGAAGAACAAAAAAAAATTATAACAAACTAATTTTGTAATTAATAAGATACATATTTATAATTTCTTACTTTAAATTTAAAAGTGGAAACAGAACAATTAATATAATTAAATTAAACTAAAGTATTATGACACTTATGCTTGTATCTTAATTTTCTTCAACTGATATGGAAAGCCATGATTATAGACTAGAACTTGATAGAAAAAGTGAGAGGTTAGGGTTTATATATATAAGAAAAGATTAGTAGGATTAGGGTTTTATAATTGTTTTTAACGTGATCTTTTTTTTAGCGTGAATTTATTTATTTTTATTTTTTTACCCAACCGCTACCGCCCGCAACCGCAAACGCTGGCGGGAAGCAGCTTTCGGATTTCAGCGGTATAAAACGATACAGAATGGTTTGCAGCGATTTCTATGATTGTGATAAAACGCTACTAACCGCTACCAACCGCAAACGCTGCGTTTGCGGGTGATAGCGGGTGAACCAATCAACACATATATTTACAGCAGTTAGATATTGCATAATCAATACGAGAACCAAAAAGTTGAAGCTTTATAAATTTTGCATAAATTTAAATTTTTATCATATTTGAACAGTTAATACACCGTTATTATCGTAAGTTTGAAGTATAATTTATGTGGATTATTTGTAAATTAATATTCAAAATAAACAAATATCTCACAAAATCTCAAAATCACACAGAAAATGATTGAAATTTTAAAAGTTGAAATACAACTGACATACATAACTAATTATATTCCCGAAATAAAGTGCTTTCAAAGAAATGCAAATAAAAAATAATAAATCTAAATTAACGGTTAAACAGGGAAAACGGTATAGATAAATATTTCGACTTCCACTTAATAGATTTGTATTTGTTACACATTTTGGTTTTCAAAATTTATATATTACTTTACAAGAAGTACACAGTCAATACTCTCTCCTGAATTTGGTAGAAAGTACTCACTGTGTACTTCCTGTCAAAAGTGAGCACTGACAAGTGACACAATAAAAATTATTAGTTTTCACACAACTAAAAAAACTCTTCATAGACGCACAAAAAATACTATGTAGGCAAAATATATTTTTTTTTTTGATGTAAATATATTTTTGTACGTCTCTAAGAAATCAGATCACAAGAATAGTTCTAGTATCATTTGTCTTTGAGTGAAATAATTTTTTCTTTGTTACTTGATAAAATTTCTCTTGTGTTGTTTATTTATAGAGTAAGTAGAGAGTGATCACTCATGTTTTTTTTCGTGTGTTTCATATTTTCCCAAAAGTCTTTTGTAATTAAAATATATTTACTAAGATTTGAACAAATTCTCACAAATTCCCAAAAGAAGATGCATTTTGTTAAAATTAATACATCTTTATCTATATTACAAAAATAATATTTCTTCAATATACATTTTGAAAAATACCTTAAAAAAAACTAAGGGTTCTTTGGGAATTAGTTGTGATCTTCATCATTACTCTTTTTATTATACATAAATATAATTTATACAATAATAAACTGCAAATATATCCCATCAGAATAAATACGATAAACTATTAATATACTAAAACTAGGTCCAATAAAATTAACATTATACCCAATAACGTTTAAATTATAGAAAAACGTTCAAGCTCGCGTGTAAACTAGTATCCTAGTATTTACTTATATAATAATTTGTTTTCAAATAGTTCTGTATACAAACTTTGTAATATTGATTTTTGTAATCTTGATTTGAAATATATGAATTCAAATTTTCACTATAGTTACACTATTTTCTAATCTACTATTATTTATTTAAAATTTAAATTTAACAATGTAATCAATATATTAAATTGCTAAAAGAAAATCTAACTGAAAAAGTGTAATTGCATAATCTGTAATCAATATATTAAACTGTTTTCTTATTAAACTGCATAACTTATAAGTGGGAAAATATTTATAAATATGTATATGCATAATCTGTTTTCTTATTTTCATTAACAAGAAAAGAAAAAGAATATATTGACTCATTTAATATGTAGTCTAAACAATTAAAATTAAATAATAACCTAATGATGAAAAACTATTTTGAGTTCACTTTCACTTTTCAATAATTCCAGAGACAGTCTGTATTCTCTTCACATAAAATAAGTTTTGAGATAGGGAGAGAACAATAATAAACAGTCGTCGTTCCCGCGTGGCACCTCCAGGCAATCCAAGGGTAAATATGTAATTTTATCGTTAACAGATTGGCCATTGGCGCATGAAGAAAAAAGTTCCACCACGGCTTTGAATAAACAAATTCTTTTATTTTCCTCTGGCTCTCGCTTTCCCTCTCTTTCGACTTTCTCTTCCCCAGGTGTTTCCTTTCATTCGATTCCCCAGAAAATTAAATCCATTGATCAAAGCTACAGAAATTCGAAATCGATTGCGTCCTTGTCGCAGAATTCGATTTGTGAATCGATCATATTAGAAGTATAAGGAAGAATCTCGCCATTCTGATATCTCCTTGAATTTATTCTCTCTCTGTGATTAAATTCTTAAAGAAAATTTGAAGAGAAAGACTGTTTGGTATGTTACTTATGTTTTGTATCCTTGTTCAAATGTTCCATTGCGAATCTCTGCCTTTTTTTTTCGAAATCGTGTCCATATTGTCAAGTTGATGATGGTTAATTTTGTGTGATTTGATTCAGAAAAATTTGAGGGAGGAGGAGACCGGAATTGTTGAGATGGCAAACCAAGGTGGTTCGTCGAGGAAAAGTCTCTCTTTCTCTGGTCATTCATTTCAAGGGAGGAAGAAAGCTTCTGAAAACAATGAAGGTGGAGGAGGAGGAGGAGGCTCTGACCTCCCAAGGAGATCTCTCACATCTTCTCGTTCTTCCATGTAATCACCTCCAAATCATTTATTCCTCTTTAATCGTTAGTTCTTTAGTATTCATTGATCGTGATGGTTGTGAACTTTTTTACGGTTTTCCAACTCCAAAACCAATTGGTAATTTGTGAATTGGCCTATATCACAAGGTCTTTTCTAAACTTCCAATGTGGAATCCTAACGATGGTTGCGTGTTAGGGTTCTTGGTATTCTTGTTGCTCTCCCATTGTTCCTTGAGTTGGGATGATCAAGTGATTGTTCTTGTGGCTGTTTAAAAGTAGATTATACAAAACTTTATTCATTTACTAGATAGTAACCTTTTTGTTATTCAGTTTCTTTATAATTCTATTTTAGTTTATTCAGCTTACCAGTTGTTTGTTCCAATGATTCCGCCGTTTCATGATTTAGCTAGTCAGCTAATATACAGTCATGCCTTTAATTGTTCGTCCTTGTGACTGTTCAAAAGGATTCTTTAGGAGATTTGAATGTAGTGCTACTTCTTTATTTAACCTGAACCATTAGTTTTGAGTAAATTAGCTTGGGGATTGATTATCACTATACATAATTGCATGACTTCGATATTGACAGTTATCTTTTCGGGTATGAGTCCTATAGCTCTTTTTGGTTATAATCAGCAATGTGATGATGATTCATAAACAGCAAAAAGAGCAGAATGTAAAGAAATAATCTCTGATGCTTCCACCTTGGCGTTATGGCCTCATCAAGAATTGTTAAAAAAAATCACAAAGAGATGCATAAAGTGCAAGCTCTTGAGTTTGCTTGCTTGAAATTTCTGCATGCAAACTACATCAGTTTACCTAAAACAGTAAGGCTTTTGCTGGTGAAGTTTTCATGTATTTGCTATTTGCATGTTTTTGCAGAAGCTTGAGTGGAGAAAGGAGTGGAGAGAGGACTGTCAAGCGACTGAGATTGTCTAAGGCCCTTACCGTACCTGACAGCACAACATTATATGAAGCTTGCCGGAGGATGGCTGCACGTCGTGTCGATGCGTTATTGCTGACTGATTCTAATGCGTTACTTTGTGGGATCCTTACAGACAGGGTAAAAACTTTCTTGATCAGTTTCACTGCAAACTGTTTCTCCAGTTTTTACCTATTTCAAGTGGCTTAAATAGATTTTATATCTCACTTTTGGTTTTAAAGGACATAGCAACAAAAGTGATTGCTAAAGAGCTCAACCTTGAAGAAACACCTGTATCTAAAGTTATGACCAAGAACCCTGTCTTTGTTTTGTCTGACACTATTGCTGTGGAAGCTCTTCAGAAGATGGTGCAAGGTTTGTAATGCTTAGAGAAACACTTTTCTTTAATGATTTCATTGGTTTTTATACTGTTCTTGAAATTTGAAACTATCGAGTGGATCTGCAGGAAAATTTAGACATTTGCCGGTGGTAGAGAATGGAGAAGTTATCGCGCTTCTTGATATTGCAAAGTGTTTGTATGATGCAATTGCCCGAATGGAAAGATCAGTTGAGAAGGGTAAGGCCATTGCTGCAGCAGTTGAAGGTGTTGAAAAGAATTGGGGGACATCTATTGCTGGTATGTTAAAAACATCAATTCCTGAACAGCTTTCGATTGTCTGACTTGTGTTTAAACAAAACTGAATATCCCAGTTTTTGGGAGATATCTCTGATGGCATCTTGTTGAATACAGGACCAAACAGTTTTATGGAGACACTTAGAGAACGAATATTCAAGCCTTCACTTTCAACTATAATTCCAGAGAATACAAAGTAGGTAATATATCCTTTACGTTACATATCAAATTTTTTAAAAATGCTTTGATATTATAATTGTTTTTGGTAAGAGTAATGTAATAACGAGTAAAACCGAATTGAAAACGTACAGAGTTTTAAAGGTTGGATTGGAAGAGACGGTGTTAACAGTAACCATGAAGATGGTGGAATATCAGTCTAGCTCAGCCATGGTGATGGTTGAGAACAAATTAACAGGGATTCTCACGTAATGTCTCATATTTGGCCTTCTGTTTCCATTTATCTGGAGAACAAGCCTGTTCTGTTCTGGTTAAGAAATTTTGTCTCTAGATTTCATACTTCTTGTGGAACTTTGATGTTAGTTTGTGAATTTTTTGTTAGTTCAAAAGACATCTTGATGCGTGTGATAGCCCAAAATCTTCCTCCCGAGACCACTACTGTAGAGAAGGTAACTTTTTTGCATATAGCTAATCTGCTTTTACATTAGAATCTATTTGGGACTTGATTTCAAGTCTTCTTTATAATTATATATCAATGCTCTTCTCTTGTCTTTATTTTTTGTTTCCAACAATTCTGTAGGTTATGACTCAAAACCCTGAATCTGCAACAGTTGATATGGCAATTGTTGACGCCTTGCATATCATGCATAATGGAAAATTTCTTCATCTTCCTGTATTAGATAAAGGTAAACAAAATCTCCTCGAAACTGACTCTTGAGCAATTAAAATATGATGCATTGTTTAATTCAGCACTTTATTAAATGTTAATGATTTCAAACAGATGGAGATGTTGTCGCTGTCATTGATGTGATCCACATAACTCATGCTGCTGTAACTACGGTACACTTTTTTTTCTTTTCTCTTTGAAATGAAGATACAATATTGCCCAAATTAGCACTTAGAGCAGCTCCATTAGCACTTAAAGAGGTTCTTAACATCTTTTTTTTTATTAGTTAATTTGATTATTAAAAGAGAGAGTGCAGTCCACGTGTCGTGTCTGGGGAAGGAACTCACGAGAGAAGAGAGAGCATCTCGAAATTTAAAAAAAAAAAACATAACTAATTACACATAACTTAGAAACCGATCCTAAATATCCTTATTTAACGATCAATCCTAAATAAAAGTGGGCTTTTTTACTTTTTTTTTTTTTTTAATCCAATTCTATCTAGGAGTCCGGACCAACAGATCCTGATCCTGTTGGAGATGGTCTTATAGTAATTATATACTCAATTTCTTAACTCTCAGATTTTTATTCTGTTCTTTTTTGTTTTTAACGAGTACTAGATTCTAATCCTGTGCATCCGCACGGAAATATTTTTTATTGTTTAACGAATTTTGTAATATAATTTGTGTTTTTGAGTTTAGATATAATTATTTTTATAAATATATTTTTAATAAGTGAAAATATTGATTTTTGTGTTTAGATATATTTTTATAATATTAAAATTAATTATGATTATAAAAATATAATTTTAATCCGTTCGCTAATATTAATTCAAAATGAACTATTATAAAAACATAATTCTAAATTTTTATTACCGTATAATATAAATATTTGTTAAAATTTTGAGATGTATTAACAGTATTATTTAGCATTATAGTTTTCTAAAATTTAATCAACGAAGGGAATTTACAACTGGTTTTTCAAACCACATTATATTGTATGCAATAATTTTTAATTTTTAATGTTTTTATTTTGTATGAAAAATATATTTTCGATATACATGTATAATTCAAAATTAGTGATTTTAGTTACCAAAATATTTTTAACCCGGTTTTTATATATATTTTTAGTTCTATAAATTTTAAAAATATTTTTTTAATATTTAAATTATACATTTGAATTTTACCTAATATTTTATTATTAATTTGTAAATAAATCATAATCGTAAATATATTATATAAGCAACATAAATATCACATCATTTACATCATTATAAATATTTTATATTTCAAATATGACCATTATTTTTCATATATGAATTATTTTTTTTCAAAACTTCTAGATATTTTTGATAAAAATGTTTAATAGTATAGAAATTATTTAAATTAGAATCTTTAAATCAAATCTAAATTAATATCTGATTTATTATTTTTAATCAAATCAAATCAAATCTAAATTACCTATATTTAAGGAACTCTAAAAATATTTAAATTAATAACTAATTTTTGATATTAAATATAAATAATTATTAAAATTATTTTTAAACACTTAAAAAAAATTAGGAGTGTTTGGAAGCAAGTACTAAATGTGTTTCTATTTTAATATAATAGATTACTCTCATACTACTTTTCCCTGTAATGTACATAAGACTACACTCAAAACTATAGAAATTATATTGGTCATTAACAGTACAAAAGTGCTAAAAAAACTAACAAACTTCAAATAAGTGCTAAAATTTGCAAAGCTCTCAGAATAAAAAAGTAACAAAACTTTAAATGAGTACTAAAATTTGCAAAACTCTCCAATAAAGATAGGAAACATGAGATATCATTCTTGTTGAAGTGTTTTTTTTGGGTCGAAAAAAAGTGTTTTTCACCTCTTTGCCGGGAACCCAAACAATGTAAATAGTCTCTCCCAACGTATGTTGAACCTAGGGTGGACGGGCAGATACCCAAACCTTTTTACCACTAGTCCAACACAACGTTGGTTTCTTGTTGAAGTGTTGTGGTTTGGTATAAGCTCTAACTTTCCTTTGGACTAGGCTGGAAGTACGGCTGGAATAAACAATGAGACAGCAAACTCAATGATGCAAAAGTTTTGGGATTCAGCTATGGCTTTGTCTCCTAACGAAGATGGAGACGAAACAACGAGGAGGTTCTTACTCATTTCTCTAAAAACCCATTTAGTTTTGTCTCAAAAGCTAAGTTCCTCAAAACTTTAGTTGTTGGATGATCATTAATTTTTGCAGTGAAGAAGAATCAATGAAGTTATCTTCGGAGATCGAAGGGACAAAATCATTCTCATATCCCAACACATTTGCTTTCAAACTCCAAGATAAAAAAGGACGGATGCATAGATTCATGTGTGGTACGTTCTAATCATATAAGTATAACACCAATTTATGTCGATGCAGGGATATTCCATTTACAATTATTTTTACTTACTGATTACAGAAACACAGAGTTTGACAACTCTGATAACTGCAATACTACAACGGATGGGCGATGACATTGAGCCTGAAAACTTGCCTCACATAATGGTACGTATTTATTCGAAATGAGAAAGGGAAAGCTAAGAAAACCTCCTTCTTGACATATTTTTTGCTTTGTAGTACGAAGATGAAGACAATGACAAAGTCATTTTAGCATCAGATGGTGATCTTGTAGCTGCCGTAGAGCATGCAAAATCAATAGGCTGGAAGGTAACTGATAAATACCTTATTCAACAAAGCAAAGAATCATAATGAAATCAAGAAGATAAACCGAATGTCATTTGGATCGGTTTCAGTTCGGTTTTTTAATAATAAAAATGTATCCTTATTTTTCAAATCAATGGTTCTTACAGATTTTTCGGTTACAGAAATAGTAAAACCATTTTAACCTTTAAGGTAGTCGGTTTTTAGATCGGGTTCTTGGGTTCAGATGGTCTGGTTTTGAGCTAAAGAAGAATATACCAACATTGGTGCAGGGCTTGAAATTACACTTGGACTTCATAGAAGAGAGAGGGCACAGGAGAGGCTTGAGTTCAGAGGGTATGGACTACGAGCAATCAAACTCATGGGCAGCCGCTTACAAAACAGTTGCAGCCGGGGCTGCTCTTGCAGCTGGACTTGGAGTTTTGGTTTACCTGAAACGTCACTCAAACTAACTGATTCATTTCTCGGAGATACAAAGGCAATTGGCCTTCTAAAGCTAAGCTTGGCAAGTATTGCAACTCTACATTATTTGTGTTCTTGTTGTTTTTGATCTTTTTACTTATTTTTTTCTGAAGTTACTCATTCAACTGTATATAAATAAGTAAACATTTATTTGTATTAACATTGGTGATTGAGTGACGTTTGGATATTTCAAAAGGTTTTGACGATTTTTTTCTTCTACTACAAGAAAATACTATTGTTTCTGACCGTTTTCTGATGACAAGCCACCTGATGTGAGTACCTGAACAGTTCTCACTACATACTCATCATCTTATCACAATTTTGACAACGATCGAACAGAAGCATCAGTTTGAGGAAATTGGTGCATTCCATCATAATCATAAGAACAGTACAAAACTAGTTTTCTCCAAATGATGCTTTGGTTGGATCCTTGTCAAAATTTTAAAAATCAAGAACTAGAACACTCATAACCTCTAAATTAGTTTCCTCCTTTTTATTTTTAACAATATCATCATTGTTTAAGCTATCACACGTAACTGTTTTCAGTGCATTGAATTTTAGTCTTGAGGGGCTTTTGTTACTGCAGTAAATCCAACATTCACTTGTTGAGAAGTAGAGAACATACTTTTCAAGACATAGTTTGAGCATACTCTTGGCCTTTTCAACCAACACATTAGTCTTCTTAACTCCTCGTGTCTATTTTAAAGTGACGATCATTGTGGATCAGTTTCAGTACGTTTTCAATTTTTTTTTTAAATCCTTATTTTTCAAAGCAAATTAGTGGTTAACGTAAACAAAAATTTAAATGTTCTTTTCCTTTTGAGTATGGATTCAAAATTTTCCAGAAATAGTAAAGCTCTTCTAAGGTCTAATTTATAGAGATCAACTCTTTTGAGTTTGGTTGGTCTGAATCATGGCTTGAGCTTGAGCTCAGAGGATATGTACTACAAGCAATCAAACAGTTGCAGCTGGGGATGCTCTTACTGCAAGACATGGAGTTTTGGTGTACGTACTTGAAACGCCACCCAAACTAACAGAATCATTTATTTGATCTTGTCACTTCTCTGTTCTTTAACCTTGTTCATTCAACTGTATATAAATAAGTGATTATCAATTTTTATTGACTTTGGTGATTTGAGTGACGTTTGGATATATATTGTAAACAAGACAGTCAATTTCAAGAATATTTGGTTAAGAGATAACAAAGTTAAAGAGTCTCCTTCATGTGGCTTTGAAACCATGAACCTTTCTAATCATTGTATGGTACAAATTTAGCAAAGTTTGATGTGAGACTCTTGGTTCACGATGAACATAAGCAATTTCAGTTAGCAAATGGCTCAATCTATGAAAAATATGCCTACTAAAAGCTATTGAAGATACCAAAAAACTACTTCGGAGAAATAGTTACTAAAAGCTATCGAAGATACC
This sequence comes from Eutrema salsugineum, assembly GCF_000478725.1. Taxonomy (NCBI): domain Eukaryota; kingdom Viridiplantae; phylum Streptophyta; class Magnoliopsida; order Brassicales; family Brassicaceae; genus Eutrema; species Eutrema salsugineum. The sequence continues at coordinate 15,306,961 of NW_006256829.1, forward strand.
AAAAGCTATTGGCAATTTTAGACAAAAATAGCTTTTTAAATACTTTTAGTTTTCAAAATAAATACTTATATCTACTCATAAATTCTAAAAATTTTAAAAAAAGAAAAAATATTATTCTAAAAATTCGTTTTAGGAAATACGTATATTTAAAATTTATTTATAAATATGTTTTAGAAAATGTGTTCTATAATTCTAGTGTTTTATAGAATTTGCTTTCTACTATTTGGTATAAGATCAACCGAGTATAGAATAAATATTCTACTATTTGTTTTGTTTTCTAGATCTCTCTATAAAATAGTTATCTACAACCTGTACTATATTCTACATATTTTAGAATATGTATTCTATAATCCATTATATATTCTATGTTTTTCAGAATTAAAATTTTATTGATTTGTCTTCGTTCTAGCGAATATAGAATCCGTATTCTACCAAACGGTTAACAGAATATGAGAAACTCTAGGATCAGGTTTATTCAACAAAAAAATAAATATTTGAAAATATTTTATTTTTCTTTTTTGTTTTCACGTTTTAATATATTTTTGGTTTTTTCTTTTCTTCTTCTCATTCATGACAATTTCACGATCTCTTTCACGATAATTACTGTTCTTCTTTGTTTTCTGTTCTGGTTATTAAATTATGGTGCATATCTATGTCACCTATGGTATATGGAGATCGATTCTCAATAAGGATTGGGGTTTTGCCGTCGATGAAGAAAAATGAGGTTGATTAGTAACTTTAGAATCAAGTAAGACTTTTGCAGAGTTAACAACTATGGTGTTAGAGGACTTTAGAATTGTCAACCATAGTGCTGAGTTCAGTTATGTACTGAGCAATTTGATTGATAACTTAGGTTCTCCATCAGTGATTATCACAAATGATCGACAAGTGAAAAATTTCACTGATTATGCAAAAAAATGCGTCTACACGTAAAGTTAAAAGAGAAGACGATAAAAAAATGTCGGAGAAGACGATGAAGATAAAAGAGTCGCATTCTTAATTTTTTCCCTGTAAATTTATGGTTTTTTTATAATTTCAATTTTTAAATAATAATAGTTAAAAATAATATATTAATATTAGATAAATCGATTTTTAGGGGTAAAAGAGGATTATCCTTAATATAAGTACTCAGAGGACATAATTTTTTTTAAAAAGTACTTAGGGGACAAAATTTCCATTTTGTGTCTTATATTTTTAATTTTGTCTTGACTTAATTGAAATACATCATCACATAAAAATGTCTGTGAGTAAAAATAGCTTCACATAATCGTGTTCAAACAAGGGCTAAAATTATTATCCGGTATCCAGTCTCCGATCCGGTATCCGCTCTTATCCGATCCGTAAAAACGAATATTCGTGTAGTTCGGATACAGATCTGGATAATGAAATTAAGTATTAAATTCGGATACGGATCCGGATAATAGAAAAATTTAAAAACAGATATCTGATATCCGTTTGTTAAATATTTATTTATTATTGATAATATTTATTCATTTAAAAAAATTAACTTTGTTATATTAGAGCATGTATGAACTCAAGTTTTTTTTGGTTTAAATCCTTTACATATTATTGAAACTCATATTGTATGATAATTTTCTATTTCAGATTGTAAGAGAAGAATATGAAAATGGATAACACATGGAGATGAAGATAAATAAAGTTCTCTATTACTATTTTTTCTTTTGCTATGTAAATTTTTTAAATTTTGTGCTATTTGATTGTTACTTGAATGCTTTTTAAATCTTTGCTATTTGTAAATTTTGCTATGATGATACATTTTAATTATCTATGTTATTTAATTTTAATTTTAAAAAATTGATTTTTTTTTAAATCAGCAAAACTGGATATCCGATTGGATATCCATAAATATTTGGTATAAACCGGATATTCCGAATTTTCGGATCTGAATTCAGATAGTAAAATTGATTATTTGGAGAATTCACATGCGGATCCGGATACTTTGAAAAGTCCGGATATCCGGCTCCGTTCTAGCCTAGTTCAAACCGCTTATATGGCCATATTTCATAGTTTAACCCCTTGAAAATCTAGTATGCAACATTTAAAACCAAAACCAACTGTTTCCACGTAATAAATAATTTATATATAGAAAATATAAAAATCTTTCTCTAATTTAGAAGTAATACTTTCTCTTTTTTTTTTTGGTGCAACAAAGTTATACTTTCTATCTGCAAAAAATCATTACTCTCATTAAACAAATTGAAATATTTTGACTGGATACATCTGTCACTGCGAATATATGGAAAGAAAACTTGCATAGAAAACATATAGCAATTTTACCATAAAAGCTTTTTTGGTAAACTTATTTTACAGATCACATATTTTAATCATCTTTACTGCTAAAGTTATCCTTAAGAGTTTATAATTCAGCGCCTAAACCACACAACATCAACAAGAGTTTAGGTACTGGGTACTTGTCTTCAAGCTTCTTAACCTGCGTTTCCTGCGGCGGCGATCGGGTAATTTTGTATGCATGTAATTTTGGCTTTATATGAAATTGTATTCTTCAACTTTAAGATTTATATATGTTTTGTTGTTCTTCACATGCGTATTCTTCGCCTTCGTTTTCAGTGTAATTTTAACAAGTGGGTTGGAGTGATAGTGGGTTTATATTTTACTGTGTGGATAGTGTAGGGATATCATATTTATGGCATTTCAGTTTTCTTTCTGTGAATTCAATTTAGTGCTTCATGTTAATGGTTAAGATCACTGATGTGTAGTATAACTGGCAGAATGAAATGATCAGCCATGCTTACTTGATGCTAAATTATGTTTTATTCAAATCACGAGTGTTTAGGGTTTGTGTTGTCAATGGATTTTTTTTTCCGATTATATCAATTATTTATTTTTCTAGAAAAAGTTTGATAGAATCCTTATTTAAGACTTCAGTATCTGCATTTATACTTTAGAGGAACAATATCTATTTCCACCACTTATGTTTTTATTGATTTGGATCTGTTAACTCCATTGACATTTCTGGATCCCACTTTCTGTTTCAAAATTGTTCAAGAGTTAAAGATAATGTTTTGTAATGTTTTTCTTCTATGTTTGAATATTGTTCAAGAACTGAAACCTAACACTAGTGAAATTTTGGGTTGTTTCATTATCTGATCTATGTTTCTTGCAGGATATACAAATAAGAAATGATGCACATGGACGAATCGAGAATGGAAAGCAGTAGAAAAGAAGCAAGAACAGCAAAGGCGATTGCTGTGGAGAAGTACAAAGCAGGGGATCTTGCTGGTGCCAAAGCCTTTGCTATCAAGGCAAAAAGTCTAGATCCCGCACTTTGTGGTCTTATCTGCCTCATTACTGTTCTCGACGTGATGATCCCGTTCGAGAAGAAACTAAACGGTGAAGTTGATTGGTACTCTATTTTAGCAGTCGAACCAACCGCGGATATTGCAACGATCAAAAAGAGCTACAGTAGATTGTTTATGAACATTATCATGGAAAATGACAAAGAAGTGGGTAGCATTGTTGAAGCAACCAATATACTGGATGAATCTTGGAGCGTTTTGTGCAATGAAAAGAAGAGGCTAGATTATGACAAGAGACGTGGAATCCAGCCACAAGTTCAAAATCCGAGAATAGTCCCGAACCTTATCAAGGGTACTAATTCTTCATCATCAGATGATGATAGCAGCTTCTGGGCAAGATGCCATCACTGTAGCTTTACCTATAAGTATTCAAAGAGCTGGAAAGATCAAAGGTTCATCATTTGTGTTAAATGCAGCCAGCCCTTTGAAGCTGTTGAGTATCGAGATCCATGGAGCTGTGAAAACCAGCAGATCAGGAGAGAGACTCAGGTTCCAAGCGTGAGCTTGACTTATAATCCGGTAGTTTTGTCAGCGCCTAAACCTGTCGCAAAACGTCAGAGACTTGTCGACAAAGGAAAGCGAGTTTCAGTTCCGGTAAACAAACAAAGAAGAGAGAGTCAGGTTCCAAGCTTGGCTTACACTCCGATAGTTTTTTCAGCGCCTGCTCAAACAAAGAAGATGTTTAATGAACAAAATGAAGAACTCGTTGAGGTGATAGTTGAGCAGATGGTTACTTCAACGCCTTTACCTGTCTTTAAATCTCAAAGAACTTTCGATCAGCCGAAGATGTTTAATGAAGAAAATGAAGAAATAGTGGAAGTGATCATTGAGCTAGCTGACTGATCACTATGAAGTGAGATTTTATCTTTACTTTTTATTTGTTTCCTTTTGTTTTTTTTTTAATGTTGTTGCATGCTCAAAGAACATGACTGTATCTTAAAGCAGGGTTATTTGACTGGAATGAGACCCTGAGCTTATCTTTTATGATTTTGAAATTCGTATCTCCATATATGTTAATGTCAAAGTTGTAATGTAATTTACAAATTGAGACTTGGAACGTAGAACTTTTTGAGCGATTTTGCTCATTTTTTTTTGAGGTTTAAAGACTTATAATAAATCTAAAACTGATCTCACTCATCTAATATTGTTGCATTTCTCATTTATGTTCTTTAAAGAAATCTTAAGTTCTTAAAATAAAAGAATACTGGTAAACAAAAATGTATATATAATTAAATTTTTGTATATTTAAGTTAATAATGTTTTAAAAGACTTTGGCATATCTACAACATACAATATATTCTTTTTGTAACTATAAGATTATAGAAAAATAAAATATTTCCTTTATTTGATATTGTCAAATATGTAAAGATTACTTGGAGGCCACTCTTCTTATAACAATATAAGAATTGCCTCATTAATAGAATTCTCTACGGAGTTTCATAATTTTACATGGTATCAGAGCTAATCATAGTATAAACCGAAAAGCCCTAACTCGGCCGCTAGAACTCGATTCATCTCCGCCCTTTTCTTCTTCTTCTTCTTTTTCCTTCCTTCATCTTCTTCTCTTCTCTTCGTGCTTCTCTCATCAACATGAGGAGCACACCCTCTCCTTCTTCTAATGATAAGCCCTTTGGAATCACTCAGATTTGTGCTTACATACCAATTCAAATTGATCTCACCAAGACGAATTATGATGTCTGGCATGAGCTTTTTGAAACTCACTGCCTCACGTTCCGTGTTCAAGGTCATCTCGATGGCTCCTCTAAGCCAACTCCTGAGATTGAAAATACCTGGAAAGAACACGACGGACTTGTGAAGATGTGGATTTACGGGACTGTCTCTGAACAGATCCTCGATATAATCCTCAAAGCCAAAGCAACAGCTCACGATATCTGGGTCACGCTGGAAGATCTTTTCCGCGACAACAAAGAAGCTCGATCTATGCAACGAAAACGAGCTTCCCACCCTTCTTATCGGTGACTTAAGTGTCTTTGACTACTGCCACAAACTCAAGACCCTTTCTGATCTCCTCGCGAACCTTGACTCCCCTGTCTCAGATCGATCGCTCGTGATGCACATGCTGAACGGGCTCTCGGAAAATATGATAGCATTCTCAATGTTATTCAGCATCAAACCCCTTTTCCCTCCTTCACCAAGGCTCGTTCGATGCTACTCATGGAGGAACAGCGGCTTTTGAAACAAGTCAAACCTGTTCCTCAAGTTCCCGAATCCTCACCACCATCAACAGTCATGTACTCATCATCAGATCAACAGTCCGATCAACAACAGCAGCGCCAGAACTATGGTAACAATTGTGGACGTGGACGCGGCGGTTAGAACAATCGGGGTCGGGGTCGCAACAACTACAACAACAACTATGGCCCCGGTCCTTATGCGTATCCGCCTTACTGTGGCAGTACACTCCATCATACTCGGTGCCTCCACCATATCCTGGACCATCACCTTACGCTCTCCACTGCCGTATTATTCTGCACCTGCGCCGCACTCGTCCTCGTCTCACAGCTCTACTGGAATTTTTGGTCCATACCCGCCTCAGCACCATCACTCCAGTGAGGCCCATTATGCTTACCAGACGCCTACACCGTCGTCTGCGGGCAGCTCCAACAACTACATTCCCTCTGTTCTCACCAACGCGTTCAATACCATGAGCGTTCAAGATCCCTCTGCGCACTATTGGTACATGGATACCGGCGCCAAAAATCACATAGCAAATTAGTCAGGTACGCTACGTTTTTTTTTAATAAGAGCAAACATATTCCTCATGTTACTGTAGGTAATGGTTCCACCGCCAATGTTACTCACATGGGTCACACGAGTTTCATCACCAAATCTCGTCCACTTCACCTTCGTAATGTGCTTGTGTGCCCATCGATTGTGAAGAATCTCGTATATGTGCGCCGGTTTGTGACTGATAATGGATGTTCTGTTGAGTTTGACCCTTTTGGTTTTTGTGTTAAGGACCTTCGAACGCGGACAAAGCTCCTCTGATGTGACAGCTTGAGACCTCTATACTCCATCACGCCCACCTCACCATCCTCCGCACATGCATTTTTATCAGTTTCTGCACCGCTTATGCATCGTCGACTTGGTCATCCTGGATCATCGACCACCCACTCTCTTATTTCTTCTGGTGTTATTTCTTTTAAAAAGACCTACATGACAAAATTGTGTCATGCGTGTCAGTTAGGCAAACATGTTCGTCTACCCTTCTCTTTATCTACTACATCTACTGTTAAACCATTTGAAGTTATACATTCTGATTTATGGACGTCTCCAGTTCTGAGTATAAGTGGTTTTAAGTATTATCTCATCTTTCTTGATGATTTTAGTCACTATGTTTGGATTTCCCCCCTGCGACGAAAGAGTGAAGTCTTTGCATCTTATCTCCACTTCTAAGCTTTGGTTCACATTTATTTTGGACAGAATATTATGTCTCTTCAATGTGACAATTGGAAGGGAGTATGACAATGGACAGTTTCAGACGCTTTTTGCCACTACCGGAACCGTATTTCGCTTTTCCTGCCCTTATACGTCTCAACAAAACGGGAAGGCTGAACGCAAGCTTCATACCCTCAATAATTTGGTGCACACTCTTCTCATTCAGGCTCATATGCCTCCGACTTATTGGGTTGAAGCTCTATCTGCTGCAGTTCATCTTCTCAATTTGCTGCCATCATTGTCTATCTCGCAAGCAGTCCCATTCACCAAGCTCTTCAACAAGCCTTCTCAGTATGATCATCTTCGAGTGTTTGGGTGCCTGTGATATCCAAATCTGCTTCCACTCACGCCACACAAGCTTGCTCCTCGCTCCATGCCTTGTGTCTTCTTGGGATATCCAACTGATCATCGTGGATATCAGTGCTTGGATCTCTCTACCAATAAGGTCTTTCTCTCTAGACATGTGACTTTTGATGTGGATACATTCCCTTTGGCGTCCCTGTCTCCTATGAAAAGACCATTGCCAGAACTTGAGGTCACACCACCGCCGATCATACATCCATCTTTGCCGGTTTTGGCTCTACAACCAACTGCTCCGGCACCACCGCCCTCATCACCTCTGCCTCAGCCAACTACCTCAACACATCCGATGACTACTCGTGCTCGTGCTGGTATATTCAAACCTCGAGAACACTTATGACTTCACACAGATGTTGTTTCCCCTCTTCCGTCGTCGCATGTTCAGGCTTTGAGGGATCCAAATTGGAATCCTGCTACTCATGAGGAATATAATGCTCTTATTAAAACTAGAACGTGGTCTCTTATACCACGGCCAAAGTTTGCTAATGTTGTTCGTTCTATGTGGTTGTTTAGGCACAAATTTGATTCAGGTGGGAAGCTAGTGCACTACAAGGCTCGTTTAGTGGTGAATGGTAAGTCTCAGCAGCAAGGCATCGACTGCGACGAAACATTCAGTCGTGTCATCAAACCGGCTATAATCCGTGCTGTTCTAAGTGTTGCTGTTGCGCGTAATTGGCCTCTTACAACTCAACATCAAGAATGCGTTTCTACATGGTGATCTCGAAGAAACAGTGTACATGCATCAACCTCCACGTTTTCGTGATGAATCCAAACCTGATCATGTTTGCTTACTTCACAAATCTCTTTATGGTCTTAAGCAAGCTCCTCTTGCATGGTACACGGTTTGCTGTATTTTCTCGTTGTATCGGATTTCGTCAAAGTACTAGCAATACATCGCTGTTTATCATGATTCGTGGTACTGAACGTGTATATCTTTTACTTTACGTTGACGATAGCGCACTTTCAGCCTCCACACCGTCGGTTTTGAAGTCGATTATTGCCTGTCTTCATTCAAAGTTTGCTATGACTGATCTCGGACCATTGCATCACTTTCTTGGAATCTCTATATGTCGCAATCAACAAGGCTTGTTTCTTCATCAGCACAATTATGCAGCCGATATTCTTCATCGTGCCAATATGACTGCGTGCATCCCTTGCTTGACTCCCGTTGACACAAAGCCCAGGCTTGCGGCTGATGCGACTCCTCCGATGAAGGATCCTACTCTCTATCATAGTCTTGCTAAAGCTTTGCAGTATCTCACCTTTACTAGACTGGATATCACTTATGCTATACAGCTAGTTTGTTTGTTTATGCATGATCCTCGTGAAGCAAATTTTCAAGCTTTGAAGCGCATTCTTCGCTATGTTAAAGGTACGATCTCTCACGGGTTGCAGCTGTATCGGTCTTCTTCAACAACTCAGCTCACAACTTACTCTGATGCTGATCGGGCTAGGTGTCCAACTACTCGTCGTTCAACGTCTGGATTCTGTGTTTTTCTTGGTGACAATTTGATCTCTTGGTCTTCTAAGCGGCAACACACGATCTCCAAGTCTAGTGCTCAAGCGGAATATAGAGGTGTGGTGAATGCTGTGTCCGAGTTAACATGGCTTCACAACTTGTTTCTTGAAATGCAGTGCCCACTCCACCGCACCTCTGTTGTCTTCTGTGACAATGTTAGTGCTGATTACATGTCTGCTAATCCTGTTCAACATCAACGCACCAAGTACATCGAGATTGACATCCATTTTGTCTAGGAACGTGTAGCACTTGGCCATATTAAAGTTTTACATGTTCCTTCAGCTTAGCAGTATGCCGATATATTTACCAAGGGACTACGTTCCAAGCTCTTCCTTGACTTTCGATCCAGTCTGAACGTTCGAGAACCTCCCGCTCTGACTGCGGGGGAGTATAAGACTTTAGGAAAATAGAATATTTCCTTTATACGATATTGTCAAATATGTAAAGATTACTTGGAGGTTACTCCTCTTGTAACTATATAAGGATTGCCTCAATAATAGAATTCTCTATGGAGTTCATAATCTTACAGTAACATTGTTTTCCAAACCAGATTATTTGGAAATTGTTTTGAACACAAAGATGTTGTATTATTATAATTAAGTGAAAAACAGAACATCTTTACAAAATAGTCTAAAAAACAGAGTAAAACACTTGCATTCGTGATTTAATAATTTTCCTTTTGAAAATTGGTATAAGTTCTTTTCATTTTGGAGATTTTGCAATATGAATTCTTTTCATTTTGGAAAAATTGCAATATTTATGATTCTCAGTTTCGCTAAGATATTGTGTGTATGAGTTGACTAAAGTTGAATTCAAAGTAAACCATAGGTTTAAATTTATTGCATGTATTGATTTGGTAGCTGACTCTAGCGTTTTACAAAATTGCAAATTTAGTTATTGAAGATATTGTGTGTAGGTTAACTAAAGTTGGATATAACATCAGTGCTATTTTAGGCATAGATTTACTGATCGCTCTAGACAAGATTACATAGAAATCTAATGAATTCATCAACTTTAGTGTTATACACGTTTACTCATAGTCCAATTTGTAAGTGTTTTGCCTATTTTCCATGATTTACGCTCCTTTGCTATTTACAATTTTATGTGTTGTTGTTGAAGTATGTTTATTATGAATATTGGTATACTTCCGGCACAATGAAATTACCTGTGTTCTACTGGCTAGTTCTCATTGCTTATCATAAGGCACCAAAATCCTACAACCATTTCATTTCCTCATCAAACATAAATAGTGTGGGAGCTTTCAACGAACAAAATAATGATATCTTTGTTGCAGTTTCTATCGTTTGAATTATGAGTTTTTTAACCTATATTTTTTTCGTTATATTTGTATTTTGGTTATTAGATGTTGTATGTTTAAAGTAGTTGTTTTAATTTTCTTTGGTATAATATAAATTTTTGAATTATGTTTTTGAAATTCTTTTGTGTGCAAAGTGCAGACTAAACATCTAGTTAGAAAATAAAAAATCAAATATTATGAAAGACTATTTTTAATGTCAACAGTATTATTTTAATCATTTCTATTTTTTTGGTTTATATATTTTTTTAACAAATTTTCTTCCCAATTTGTTTGTTTTGCAATTTTTATTTTATTTTTTAAGTTAGCCGTTTTCTTTTCCGAAACAATTAATTTTCGGGAATTTTATTACAAGTTACAACTTACCGAAAAAAGAAAAAAAAATATATCGAGCCAGTGAATATGATGACTTGGTGGCCTCACAAACTCGAGGCTCTATTCAACGACTGATGGCTAGTCTTCGTGTGTGCCATGTGGATCCAATCTGTCGTCGGCGTCGGTTATCTATTCGGCGGCTCTATGTCGCCGGCGATCAAGACAGCCCTAGGTTACAACCAGAAACAGATCGCGCTCTTCTCGGCATAGCTAAGAACCTAGGTGACGCAATCGGGTTCGTCTCCGGTGCCTTATCGGAGGTCTCACCGTCCTGGGTGGGTCTGCTCATCGGTGCGACTCAGAACCTTATCCGCTACGGTGTTCTCTTGCTCGTATCACAGGTCAATTGCCTAATTTACCCCTCTGGATGGTGAGATGACTTTTCAAATACATTTGTTTGCGTTTCCCATCTGAATTTTTGTTTAGTCACTATGATTCTCTGTTTCCTTATTTTGACCAAATATGAAGATGTAGGAGACTAGATATTGTTCCTTGAATGATATAATGGATAGATTTTGTGAATATGACCAGATTTCAACAAATTTAGATTGTGTATAGTAAGTATATGATCGGTTTACAAGAAGCAAGATTGTTTGTAGTAGGTATGTGATCAGATTACTAGAAGTAATTTTACTAATTTAGATTGTGATTATTAAGTGTTTGGTCTAGGCAATGTTAAGTTTATTTCATATGTGGTATGTATGAATTTACTTACTGAGCACGCAAGAACGCTAGATATTATTTTGAGAATTTCACTTTTTGAGAGAATTTAGGGCATGTGAATGCAATAATGCATTTTTCTTTGTGGTAAATACTGAGTAAAATGAACTGGATCTGGATATCAAGAAAGTTATGAGTAACTATTATACATGATTTGATATAGAGTATAGATACTTTAATGTATATTCACTTGCTAAGGTAAAGGCTTGAGAACTGTTACTATCGCAATGCTACATGGAACAGATGCTATAATGTGGTATATGCAAGCTAAATGGAACAGATGCTACACCCTAGCAATCTGGTTATGAACTGGTGATGGAATTTTTTCGATAGACTTTCTAGCACCATTGCTCGACTCCATTGGAATCTAAATCATATTTCATTCCTTAGTTTAGTTGCTTAGCATATCACAACTGTTATTCATTAGTTTTGAGCTTTTCTTATGTAAGCAAGTTTTCCAAGCTTGTTTGGGAGAGATTTAAGAACATAGGCAGATAAAGTTCACTGCCATAAGTATGATAATGAAGTGGAGAAATGTTTAAGTCCTTCTCTAAGCATTTGCCCAGTTTTAAGGGAAGTTGGTGATAAACAGACGAATTCTTGGACATGTTACATAATTTGATAGACAACGTAGAAAATAAGTTAGTTTCTTAAACCTTTGTTGGCAAAGACTGAAGCACGTATGCAGATCACTTTGACAAGTACAAGATGGCCTACATATGTCAAACACTTGAGTTCTTACGGATGTTTGGAACATTGCCTGGAGTATCAAAAACTATTTAACTTGTTTTTCTTGACTAGTTATAGATCACATACTTTTAGTAACTAACTTTAGCTAGATGTCATATCTTAATTCTTTGAAGTTCCATTGGAGGAGATTAAGATTTTAAGGGGAAGCAGTTATGTCACAAGTAGACAATGAAATAGATGTTTTACGCTGTAACAAATTAGCTATGAATGATAACTGTATTCTACCACTTGTATCTGTTAGTATCATGCATGATTTTATTGCCATATTAAAATTTCTTTTACGTTCATTTAGTAGCTTAATATGTTAGGTGTCAATTTTCTGAATACTCAGGAGAGATTTGAGAACATATGGAAATGTTGAGCTTCACTTGATAGGAGTTTATAAGAATATATGTCAATGCATTTTATACAGGATGACAAATATAGTTTGCATTTGTACGAATTTGACTCTAAAGCTGTTGCTTTTCATTTCATTTAAGCTTTAGACGTGATGTGCTGTATAGATTTAGTATCGGATACAACTTTATACCCAAATTTGACATAAGTGTATCACAGATGTCATAAGTTAATTTACTGAACTTATTTCAAGAGAGATATAAGAGCATAGTTGACTGTGACAAATATGAGGCAGGAATGGAATAAACGTTGATTCTTTAAGTGCTTGACTAATAAGTCACTGGAGTTTAGACAAAGAGAAGAATCTTTGGGATCAAATAACTAACTTTGAAAATATTTCCTACAGTAGTTTCATTAAGCTGAGGATTCAAATTAGACTTCACTTACCATTTTCTCATTTGACAATTGATCTTAAATTAAGGAAAGCTGTATGATGATCAACTTTTTTTGAAGAATAGTATGATGATGATGATGATAAATTTCTAGGTTTTGTTTCTTACGTATATATTTTTGCCTTCGAAGTATTTTTGGGTATTACTTGCAAAAAGGCAGTCATTTTTTTTTCCTGATTTTGGTTTCTTAATTCATAGAAAGTGACAGCTTTGTTCATGCAGTTGTTTATTGCTATTTTCGTGGGAACAAATGGTGAAACCTACTACAACACAGCATCTCTTGTGTCATGCATTCACAACTTCCCGGAGAGCCGTGGCCCTGTAGTGGGAATCTTGAAAGGGTTTTCTGGTTTGAGCGGAGCAATCTTGACTCAGGATTATTTGATGTTCAATCCCTCTCATGATTCCTCGGTTATTCTCATGGTTGCTCTTGGACCACCACTCGTTGTTCTTGCTCTACTATATATTGTTAGACCCGTGGAAAGAAGCTACAGAACAAACTTGTGCTCCGATGATTTACGATTCTTGGCTATTTTTGTTTCTGTCTTGTCCTTGCAGTATATTTATTAAAAATATTGGTGCTTCAGAGTCTTGTTGATATAACTCAAACAGTTATCACAATCTCTGGAGCAATCCTTGTCGTTTTCATGGTTGTTCCAGGTCTTGTCCCTTATTCATCGGTTTTCATCTCGGGTAACAGTGCAACCTCAATGAAGCTCGAAGAAGCAACCTCTACTGTGGATAAGAATGAGGTTAGAACTTTGATCGAGAGGAGTGAGATAAAAGCGCCGAGAACAGGAGAAGATTTCACCTTGTTACAGGCTTTGAGACAAGTTGACTTCTGGCTTATATTTATGTCTCTCGTTCTAGGTGTTGGTTTGGGGATAACGGTTATAGACAATCTTGGTCAGATTTGTTACTCCCTTGGGTATAACAACACCAAAGTATTCGTCTCACTGATCAGCATCTCCAATTTTCTCAGCCGTGTTGCTGGTGGCTACTTCTCAGAGCTATTTATAAGGTACAATTACAAAACCCAAACCATTTCACTTTCAAATCTAAAACATAAAAACTAACTGACATGTGTAATATCTTTCGTCCTCTTCACAAGAAAACTCTCACTTCGAAGAACATGAGTGTGGTTTATAGGACGAGGAAGTTTTACTTCAGGCTTCACTGAGTTTCCAACACTTGAATTCTGCTAAGCATCTACCCAAGTTGCTATTAAGAGTTCAAATATATTGATTGTATTTTTGAAAGATGATTAGCCAAAAGAGTTAGATAATGTATTACATAAACAACTACAATGTTATATTAAACGTTCAAATATATTGATTGAATTATTGAAAGATGATTAGAGAAAAGAGTTAGATAAATTATGTTACTTCACCATTTAATAAACTTCAACCTATGTTCCTTTGCACATATTTTATGTCTTCTATGAATTTAAGTACATCATCGCATAATAATAATAATGTACAAAATAGTGTTATCACTTATACCACCATATTTTATACTATAATCCCTTCAAAATCTAATCAAGTATGAAACATATTCTTAACTATATTAATAATTTTATAGTCTAATCCCTTCAAAATCTGATCATGTATGAAACATATTCTTAACTAATTATTAATGTTAAGCCATAAGGACAAAGTAGCATACAAACTCTTCAAATTTCAAACTAACTGTTCCCACACAATAATAATTTGTAGATAGAAAAAAATATTTCTCCTATTTTACCGTAAACACGAAAAATTGACTGCAATAAATGACAGAGAAAAATAAAAGACACATGTTGACTGGCTTGCTGATCCAAAGAAGTAAGAATTATTACTCTTATTGGAATATGGAAGTATATTGGCCAATGTTTGACTAAATATATGTTTGAATATGGGAAAAAACATAAGTTGCATAGAAAATTAGTAATTTTACCATAATTTTTTTTTTTGGTAAACTAATACTTTACACATCACCTATCTTAATCATCGTTATGGTGAGATTCTATTTAAAGTCACCGTAAAAGAGTTTCTCTCAACACCTAAACCACAGATTAAAGACAACATTAAACAAAACAAAAAACGTATAGGTATATCTAGTAGGATTCATCTAGTAATCTGAGTGGTAGCCAAAGAAGATAGAGGAAACATATGAAACAGTTCATTCTGATTGTATACACTATATGCATAGGTATATATTTTTATGACCTTGTATCGTACTCTTATGTTATTTATGTGCGTTTTTCCGTGTCTCTGTCTCTCGTGTTTAAATGCGCGTTTTTAATTTGCATGCATACATATATACATATATACATATATACATATATACATACATACATATATACATACATATATACATACATACATACATACATACATATATACATACATACATACATACATACATACATACATACATATATACATACATATTATTTTAGCTTTATATGAAATTGGATTCTTCAGTTTTAAGAATTGTCTTAACCTGCGTTTTCT
Source organism: Eutrema salsugineum (assembly GCF_000478725.1). Lineage (NCBI taxonomy): Eukaryota > Viridiplantae > Streptophyta > Magnoliopsida > Brassicales > Brassicaceae > Eutrema > Eutrema salsugineum. The sequence continues at coordinate 15,322,080 of NW_006256829.1, forward strand.
GTTGGTTATTGGGTACTCTTTTCCTGTGTTTTCTGTGTGTTTTGATAAAGAGCTGGAGTAATTTAGTGGGTTTAATAGTCTGAATAGTGTTGTGAATTTAATTGATTTCTTTATGTTTTTAGTTAAGATCACTGATGTGTAGTATACTTCTAAAAAAAACGATCAGCCATGCTTACTTGATGCTAAATCATGTTTGTTTTCAAATTATCAGTGTTTGGGTTTTGATTTTCAAAGAAGCTTTTTAATTATATCAGTTTTCCTTCTTTTCAAACATCTATGTTGAAAACTCTTTGTGTTTAGTGATGTTTTTTTATATTCCATCTTAGAATTTAGGCAAATGAAAGACTTTTTGGTTTTTAAAAGTATTTTTGCATGCAAATTCTACTAATATTATAAAATTTGCAATAAATTTTCGCTCACAAAATATTTAATGATTTAAATTTTGCAATCAACTTTTGCCCACAAACCATCAATACATTATTTTTCAGATGTCTTAAAGTAGTTAAGTTTTAAAGAGAAGTCGGATGAATTCTTTTTCTAAAACTTTAGTATCTGCATTTATAGCTTAGAGGAACAATATACTTGGATCGTTAACCAAGTAACCAAATACTCAATCTCTTTTCATCTTTTATGGTTTCAGTGAAATGGATTTGTCATCTCCATCGAGATTTCTGGATCCCATTTTCTGGTTCAAAATTGTTCAAGAACTTAAAATAATGTTTTGTAATATTTTTCTTCTATGTTTTCGCAGTGTTCGATAACTTAATTAAACCTAAATTTTTTTGGTAAACTTATTCTTTACACATCACATATGTTAGTTATCATTATGGTGAAGTTCTATTTAAAGTCATTATTAAAAAGTTTTTATTTCAACCCCTAAAGCACAAAGAAAACATAAAAAAAAAAACGTATAATTGTTAATATTTCATCTACACGCAGAGATATTAGGTACATATCTTCATGATCTTGAATCATATTTTTTTCATTTATGTGCAATTTTTCTTTGCCTCTCTCTCTCTCTCTCTCTCTCTCTCTCTCTCTCTCTCTCTCTCTCTCTCTCTCTCTCTCTCTCTCTCTCTCTCTCTTCTCTTCTCTCAATGCATCTCTTAATTTGCATGCATTTGATTTTGGCGTTTTATTAACATTGGACAGTTTTATGATTTGCACACTGAACAAGTACAACAACAACAACAATCAACACTGGTTTCTTCATGACAGTTTTATGAGTTTGATTGTGGAGAAACAAGTGTTGGCTGTTGTTGCTGTTGTACTTGTTCTCAATAAGTCGAATTGGCTATTGGGTACTCGTCTCCTGTATTTGTGGGTTTATAGTCTGGATAGTCTTAGGATATTAGATATAGGACATTTTGTTTTCTTTCTGTGAATTCAATTAATCGTTACAATTATCATGGTAAATAATCAAACCGAGCCTAATGCTTAGCTGCCTACTTTCCAAATCATGAAATAAAATAAGAACAATCAAAAGTTTGTATCTGATAGGATTAATGCATACTGGAGCAAACCGAGGCAGGTGCTGAGTGACCAAATCAAGAACCTGACTCATCTGTTCAGAGCTTTCCATAAGCTTTCAAAAGACATGGTGGCCAAAAGGGTCCACCATCAACTCACAAATGTGAAAGACGACTTCGTTGAAAACCACATCAATCGTCTCTTTGGAACCAACATATATCTTTTTCTACAAATTGTTGCTATTGGTTCAAGGAGACGATTGATATGGTTTCAACAATGTCATCTTTCACGTTTGTAAGCTGGTGGTTGACCCTTTTTGTAATCATGTCTTTCATAATCTTATGGAGAAGTGTAGCTCTAAACAGATCTCTCAAGTTTTTGATTTTGACACTTAGCACCAGCCTCGATTTGTTACCATTTCAATCCATGAGTTAAATGACTAAGAAACGTAATGGCCAAAACCTCAGTATTAAAGATCATTCATGGCGAATCAGGCAGGATAGACGGAGACGTTTAACACAATTTTCGAGTATAAAACAAGAACAAGGGCAAAGAGTAATGGACCTCGACCAACACAATTCTACTCACACTCTACATTCAACTTCAATCTAGCTCTTAGCTCAAATACTTATCGTTTATTTGTTCTTGTTCTAGAACAGAATTTTTATGCAATAAAATAACTTGAGTTAATTGTTTGAAGACCTAATGTTTGAATACCGAGGCAGATATTCAATCAGAAATGTTATGCAATAAAATAACATGAGTTAATTGTTTGAATAGCTAATATTATTTTGACCAACCTGCATGAAAAATAACATTAGTTAATTGTTTTAGCTGGAAATACAACCGTCTAAATTTGTAAATAGTAAATATAGAAGAGTCTTGGATCAATCTTTAAGAAGAGAAGAATTGAATGACTTATCGAGCAATAAACAATTATTTTGTTGCTCGATAGAAACAAGCAAGATTTGAGAGAGCTTTGGAGAAAGTTTTAGCAAAGTGAACTGGTCCTTTGTATTACAATTCCCAAAAGAGTTTACAATAACAAAAACAAAGAAAAGATAAATGTTTGAGCTAAGAGTTAAACTGCAGTTGAAAGTAGAGTGTGAGAGAATTGTTTCGGACGAGGTCCATTGCTCTTTGCCCTCATTCTTGTTTTATACTTCGAGATCATTTTTAACGTCTCCGTCTAGGTCTATCCCACATGATTTGCAATGATTGGTATTCAAGACTGCATTACGTTTTAGTCATTTAACTCATTGGTTTGGACGGGTCTTTGGTCTTGGTAAGATAGACTTATGTTTCTGCATTTAATTCTCATTTGACCATTAGATCGTTCATCCCAGTGTACTTTTAAGGTCGGCCAGATATCTGTTTCCATTTTTTGATCTCGCTAGATTCTTTGACCTCGTAAACCCTTTTACCACTGATTTAGGGCTTGTCTGGTTTAACGCAGCGGTTGCGGTTGCGAGTGTAGGAGTTTGCGGTCGCGGACGATTGCGGTTTTGTACGTTATTAAGCGATTTGCACGACTGGTTAAACTTTTTAAGGCAGGTCGTTTGCAAGACATTTTTGACTGGCAAACCAGCAGATGTTTTAGCGGTTAAACATAAAATTACCAAAATAAACATCATATATAATTATAAAAACAGAAAAACTATATTAAGGTTAATATCAAAATAATTAAACAAATTATAAATAAATACTAATTCATTACTTTAAAACCTAATAAATTTTATAATAACATGTTTTTCTTTCAATTATTGGGAACATCACCCAAAATTGTGTCTAGTTATGTAATAGACTGGAAAAAAATTTACTCCAATACGTGGATCTTCTGGATTCGTCTTATGCATGATGTAAATTTTTTTCAGTTGATCTAATCGATTTTTTTGCACGATCCCAACTCAAATCAACTCCAAATTGCTCCTTAATATTCTTCAGAATACGTTCTCTCTGGAGTGCACTCAAAAATCTTGGTTCTTTATCTCCAGTTTGTTTTTTCACAATGATCCGTTGAAGTAACGCACATGTCATCTCGTTTGATCATGTAACTTTCTGAAGAACAAAAAAAAAAGAATTATAACAAACTAATTTTGTAATTAATAAGATATATATTTATAATTTTTTACTTTAAAAGTGAAAACAGAACAATTAATATGAATGAACTAAACCAAAGTATTATAACACTTATGCTTGTATCTTAATTTTCTTCAACTTGTATGAAAGCCTTGATTAGAGACTAGAACTTGATAGAAAAAATGATAGGTTAGGGTTTTTATATATAGGAGAAGATTAGTAGGGTTAGCGTGATTTTTATTTTCTTATTTTTTTAGCTAACCGCTATCGTCCGCAACCGCAAACGCTGGCGGGAAGCAGCTTTTGAATTTCAGCGGTATAAAATAATATGGAGCGGTTCACAGCAATTTCTATGATTGTGATAAAACGCTACTAACCGCTATCAAGCATAAACGCTGCATTTGCAGATAATTACAGGTGAACCAATCAACACCTTAATGGGGTCTATTTTACTGGGACGGTGTTTTTATCCCTCACATTAGTGAACCATACACAAAATTATAAACAAATGAGGAAAATACCAAAGCTTTTTAAAAAATAATTGCATGTGAAGAGATATCCATATGAAACTTCAACATATGTACCTTTAGACACATGTTATTTCTTCCATGAATATTATAATACAGCATCACATAATAATGTACAAAATAGTGACCACTTATATGGTCATATTTTATAACCCTTTCAAAATCTAATCAAGTACGAAACATATTCTTAATAAGTGGAATTGGCTTAATAATTATTGTTGTTGTTGTACTTGTTCATAATAAGTCGAATTGGCTATTAGGTGCTCGTCTCCTGTATTTGTGGGTTTATAGTCTGTATTGTGCTGAGATATCATATTTAGGGCATTTATTAGTTTTCTTTCTCTGAATTCAGTTACTCCTACAATCACCATGACAAATAATCAAAACCGGTCCTAGTGCTTAGCTACCTACATTCCAAATCATGAAACAAAATAAGAATAATCAAAAGTTTGTACCCGATAGAATCAATGTATATGGTAACAAACCAAGACATGTGCTGAGTGACCAAATCAAGAAACTGACTGATCTGTTTAGAGCTGCACTTCTCCATAAGCTTCTGAAAGACACGGTGGCGAAAAGGATCCACCATCTACTCACAAACATGAAAGACGACTTCGTTGAAAACGATGTCAATCATCTCCTTGGAACCAACAGAAATCTTCTTCTGAAAATCGTTGCTATTAGTTCGAAGGAGACGATTGATAATGGTTTCAAAGATTTCATCTTTCACGTTTTTTCTTTTGAATCTTTTCTCTTTGAAATTATTACAAAATCAGGGACTTCTTGCTACAGGTGGACTTTAACAATTGTTCATGGGTCTGTTATGCACAAATACCCTTGAAAATTTTTCAGTTTGTTGTGGGAAGAATTTAAGTTACGATGTGAGATTTTTTTTTTTTACTTTTTCTTTGTTCCCATTTTCTTTCGGTGAGCTTGGTTACTCAGGTCTTAAGCATATTCTCTCTCTAGATTTAGCAGTGATTCAATATCAGAGGAAATCTCTCTGTAGTTTGATTAATTAATTGCTTCAATTTTCTGGGTTGTGTAAATGTTTCTTTTTCCCTGGGTTAGTGTGATTATTATTTTGTTACCTGGAAGCTCATTCAATCCGAATACAACTCAGTAGAATTCATGTTTAGAAGATCTGCTTAAGGACTTGTAGTTGAAAAAAGATTATAAAGACTCCGATTATGTGGTTAATGGCGACGATGTAGTTGTTGTTGATGGAGATGAAATCGATGATGGTGAGTGTACCTTCGTTCATCGGAGAAGCTAGAAGAGTGATGAGATCTGAATGAATAAAAACAGATTTTATTATTTGTGTTTATTAGCATGAAGAGTGAAGAGATCTTGTCAGTGAGAGAACAAGTGAAAAGCTAGAAGATGATGAGATCAAAGCTATGAAATAAACTGAGGTTTAGCCTTGGTAGATTTCGTCCATAGAACATTTTCTATGATGCCTATGGGACATAATTGTGGACGTGTTCTTGTGGATGTGATACAATGGAGATGGGAGACGTGTTCTTGTGAATGTGATATTGTGGACGTATTCTTGTTGTCGTTTTTGTTTCTACGCCCACATCATCTTCTCTTTTCATTTAAATGAGACAAACATGACTGTTTTGACTGTCCATCTCTTCTTGTTCTCCAGCTTTTATTTTCTTGAGAAGCACAAGACTGTTTTGACTTTGAGAGAAACGCATCACTGAAATTTAAGAAACTTAAGGTGGACAAATTAGTGTGGACATATTATCGTGTACTAGTTATAACACTGATTTAGAATCACTGTAAAACCATAACACATTTTTTTTAGACAAACATAACCACTACAATTGTAAGTTTGTAACATGTCCATAATAAACTGTCCAAACAAATATGTCCACTATAGTTTGTCCACATAAAAAGGTTCAACCAAACCAAACATGGCCATGAAACTTCACATCCATACATGCACCTCCTCTTAATATGTTGGATATACAGATATAATAAAAATGAAGCCAAGCTTCGAACAATCTCATATACATAAGCAAATCAGATTCTCTTACAACCAGAAACCATAAATACATAAGCAAAGCAGATTGTCTCTTACAACCAGATACCATAAATTTGAAAGAAAAGCAAAGGTAATTAATTCCCTTAAGGTCTGTCCAGACTACTAACACCATTAAAGACCTGACCGGATAGACAAAGCTTTCAAAATAATAAGGATTTTCCAACAGATTAAAACCTTGTGATGTAGGAGCTTTTCAGGTACGATATCACTGGCGCGGCAACCTGTAACAGCTTCATCCTTGTCGGAGGTGGTTGGTGGAGATTCTGGTGCAAATCGATGATCAAGAGAAGAGATAAGTTAACCCTCTTTGTGGCAAATCGATTAATGGCAAATCGATTAACAAGAGAAGAGAAAAGAGAAACTAGGGGATCTATGTATTTTCCTGACCACAAAATTTTAGGGTTCTTGGAAAATTGTTAACTTTTACAGATAAAATGTCGGAAGTAGAGATAAATTGATTTTTACTCAAAACAAAATAATATCTGAGTATTTTCACAGAGTCAAAATCCCTTTAAAGTGAGAAGTCACTTAAGTTGTAATAAAAATTCAGAAAGTATGCTAGAGTGTAATAAATTCGTAAAAGAATTACTCTCATACTACTTTCTCCTGTACTGTACATAAGGGTACACTCCAAATTGTAGAAATTATATTGGTCATGAACAGTAGAAAAGTGCTAAAAAAAACTTCAAATAAGTGCTACAACTTGCAAAGCTCTCAGAATAAAAATAGTAACAATACTTCAAATGAGTACTAAAATTTGCAAAACTCTCCAATAAAGATAGGAAACATGAGAGATCATTCTTGTTGAAGTGTTGTTGTGGTTTGGTAAAGCTCTAACCAATCTTTCGACTAGGCTGGAAGTACGGCTGGAATAAACAACGAGACAGCAAACTCAATGATGCAAATTGGGATTCAGCTATGGCTTTGTCTCCTAACGAAGATGGAGACGAAACAACGAGGAGGTTCTTACTCATCTTCTCTAAAAACTCATTTAGTTTTGTCCCAAAAGCTAAGTTCCACAAAACTCTAGTTCTTGGTGGATGATAATTGATTTTTGCAGTGAAGAAGAATCAATGAAGTTATCTTCAGAGATCGAAGGGACAAAATCATTCTCATATCCCAACACATTTGCTTTCAAACTCCAAGATAAAAAGGATGGATGCATAGATTCATATATGGTACGTTCTAATCATATAAGTATAACACCAATTTGTGTCGATGCAGGGATATTCCATGTACAATTATTTTTACTTACTGATTACAGAAACACAGAGTTTGACAACTCTGATAACTGCAATACTACAACGGATGGGCGATGACATTGAGCCTGAAAACCTGCCTCACATAATGGTACGTATTTATTCGAAATGAGAAAGGGAAAGCAAAGAAAACCTCCTTCTTGACATATTTTTTGCTTTGTAGTACAAAGATGAAGACAATGACAAAGTCATTTTAGCATCAGATGGTGATCTTGTAGCTGCCGTAGAGCATGCAAAATCAATAGGCTGGAAGGTAACAGATAAATACCTTATGCAACAAAGCAAAGAATCATGATGAAATCAAGAAGATAAACCGGATCGGTTTCAGTTCGGTTTTTTAAAAGTAAAAATGTATCCTTATTTTCCAAATCAATAGTTCTTACAGATTTTTCGGTTACAGAAATAGTAAAACCATTTTAACCTTAGTAAGGTCTAAGTCGGTTTCTAGATCGGGTTCTTGTGTTCAGATGATCTGGTTTAGAGCTAAAGAAGAATATACCAACATTGGTGCAGGGCTTGAAATTACACTTGGACTTCATAGAAGAGAAAGGGCACAAGAGAGGCTTGAGTTCAGAGGGTATGGACTACGAGCAATCAAACTCATGGGCAGCCGCTTACAAAACAGTTGCAGCCGGGGCTGCTCTTGCAGCTGGACTTGGAGTTTTGGTTTACCTGAAACGTCACTCAAACTAACTGATTCATGTCGCGGAGATACAAAGGCAATTGGCCTTTTAAAGCTAAGCTTGGCAAGTATTGCAACTCTACATTATTTGTGTTCTTGTTGTTTTTGATCTTGTTACTTATTTTTTCTTCTTCTGAATTTACTCATTCAACTGTATATATATATATATATATATATATATATATAAGTAAACATTTATTTGTATTAACGTTGGTGATTGAGTGACGTTTGAATATTTCAAAAGGTTTTGACGATTTTTTTTCTTCCACTACAAGAAAATACTATTGTTTCTGACCGTTTTCTGATAACAAGTCACCTGATGTGAGTACCTGAACAGTTCTTACTACATACTCATCATCTTATCCCAATTTTGACAACGATCGAACCGAAGCATCAGTTTGAGGAAATTGGTGCATTCCATTATAATCATAAGAACAGTACAAACCTAGTTTTCTCCAAATGATGCTTTGGTTGGATCCTAGTCAAAATTGTAGAAATCAAGAACTAGAACACTCATAACCTCTAAATTAGTTTCCTCCTTTTTATTTTTAACAATATCATCATTAATGTTTAAGCTATCACACGTAACTGTTTTTAGTGCATTGAATTTTAGTCCTGAGGGGCTTTTGTTACTGCAGTAAATCCAACATTGATTCACCTGTTGAGAAGTAGAGAACATACTTTTCAAGACATAGTTTGAGCATACTCTTGGCCTTTTCAACCAACACATTAATCTTCTTAACTCCTCTTGTCTATTTTTAAGTGACGATCATTGTGGATCAGTTTCAGTACGTTTTCAATTTTTTTTTTAAAAAATAGTCCTTATTTTTCAAAGCAAATTAGTGGTTAACGTAAACAAAAATTTAAATGTTCTTTTCCTTTTGAGTATGGATTCAAAAATTTCCAGAAATATATAGTAAAGCTCCTCTAAGGTCTAATTTATAGAGATCGACTCTTTTGGGTTTGGTTGGTCTGAATCATGGCTTGAGCTTGAGCTCAGAGGATATGTACTACGAGCAATCAAACAGTTGCAGCCGGGGATGCTCTTACTGCAAGACATGGAGTTTTGGTGTACTTGAAACGCCACTCAAACTAACAGAATCATTTATTTGTGTGCTTGTTGTTTTTGATCTTGTTACTTCTCTACTCTTAAACCTTGTTCATTCAACTGTATATAATTAAGTAATTATTAATTTTTATTGACATTGGTGATTTGAGTGACGTTTGGATACATATTGTAAACAAGACAGTCAATTTCAAGAGTATTTGGTCAAGAGATAACAAAGATGAAGTGTCTTTATTTTATGTGGCTTTGAAACCATGAACCTTTCTAATAATTTTATGGTACAATTTTAGGTGGCTTTGAAACCATGAAAAATAAGCCTACTAAAAGCTATTAAAAGATACCAAAAATTACCTCGGAGAAATTGATGAGGACGCTTGTTACAACCAGACAAATATTCTTCTTAAACCATAAATGGTTCCTTACCTCCTTTCTCTGAATCGCCCTTTACTCAAAGTCGAGGTTTGCCAAGATGCAAGTTAACCACAAAAGTAAGTGATGGACTTCTACTTTAAGTGATGGACTGCTACTTTAAGTTGGGTAACTAAATTTCCGACAATTGCGAGCATGAATGATAACTTCGAAATCTTGGCTGATTACATTTACAATGTCATGATTATCAAAAATCCTCTGAAGATGCTGTGGAAGTGTAATTTTCCATAATTTATCATGAGCAGGATAACGACTTGGCACCATAATAGCATTAATATATATGTCAAAATTCAATTCTTCATTCTAGCCCGTGTACTTGATGCCATGTCTGCTTGATACGTTGCAAAGCTTGCATTGAAGTCACTGACTTACGGGAAAATTGGAAATATATGAAAAAAAATAGATAATATTGTTCCCTTAATACTTTTTTTAAGTTTTTGACAATTTTGGACAAAAATAACTTTTTTGTTATAAACAAATGGACTTCTAGTAACCTGCCCATTAACCTCAGGTTAATGTTTCATGACCCATTAGGGTTTCTGATACATTAGTTATGTAATGTATATATACACTGTTTATGGAAATAATAAGATTAGAGTTTTTCCCTTAATACGTTATCAGCACGAAGCTCAACTTCAAACGATCATATCTCTCAAAATACAAGGAGTTAGAAGGCGATCTACATATCATTTTGAAGCCCTGGAAGAGAAGAATCTAGTGGTGAAAACCGCTCCTCAATCCGACACCAGACGCGCCCTCAAGACTCAAAACAATCGGCGCTGTCCCACCTTAGCGGGTGATTCTTTCCAAGCAGTGGTTCCTCCATTGTAGCAGCTGTTCGTCCTCCCTTCTGGCCATCATTCTCAGGAGTTTCCAGTAGATATCTGTGGTCTTTAGCTCCCAGATCATAAGCCGGTCAGAAATCCATTTGGCGAAAAGATATGCAAGACAATATGGATATCATTGTGGATAGTGGATCGAGCCACACCATTCTAAAAGACAAGAATTACTTCATAAATTTAGTAATCAAAACCGCAAACATTAGCACTATAGCGGGTAGTTCGAGCCTAATAGAGGGCCATGGCCAAGCTAATGTGTTGTTATCAAATGGCACATATCTAGACATCTCTGATGCCTTATACTCACCCAGTTCTAAGAGAAACTTATTGAGTTTCAAAGACATAAGATTGAATGGTTTCCATATCGAAACTCAGGATGAAGGGAACAAAGAGTTTTTAATTATCACTAAAATGATAAATGGCCATAAACAAGTTTTTGAAACTATACCCGCCGTATCTACTGGCATTTACCATGCTAAAGTCAGTATGATTGAGGCTAATGCTGCTATCAAAGCACGGTTTTTAGATTACACTATTTGGCATGATCGCCTGGGTCATCCCGGTGCGAACATGATGCGTAAATTAGTCCAGAATTCTAAAGGGCACAGCCTTAAACCAAATGGTATTTTCCCTCAGCACCTCAAGTGCACAGCTTGCTCACAAGGGAAACTGATTACCCGACCTTCACCAGTCAAAGTGTCTAAAGAGACCTTGAACTTTCTGGAAAGAATCCAAGAAGACATATGTGGACCAATTCACCCACTTTGTGGGACATTCAGATATTTCATGGTTCTCATTAACGCATCGACCCGCTGGTCGCATGTCTGTCTGCTCTCTTCTAGGAACCAGGCTTTTGCTAGGTTATTGGCCCAAATCATCAGATTACGAGCCCATTTTCCAGACTTCCCATTAAAGACTATACGTCTTGATAATGCTGGTGAATTCACTTCCCAAGCGTTTAATGAATATTGTATGTCCATGGGGGTAAGTGTTGAACATCCCGTTCCACATGTCCATACACAAAATGAATTAGCTGAATCCTTCATTAAACGAATTCAATGGGTTGCTAGACCATTACTCATGAGGTCACAACTCCCGGTCTCAGCTTGGGGACACGCAGTCTTACATGCCGCTGAACTAATACGCATACGACCATCTAGTGAGCACAAATATTCACCATCCCAATTGCTAACGGGTCATGAGCCAGACGTCTCCCATATTAAAACATTTGGGTGTTCAGTCTATGTACCCATTGCACCACCACAGAGGACTAAAATGGGACCTCAAAGGAGGATGGGAATATATGTTGGTTTTGATTCTCCCACCATCATAAAATATCTCGAGCCAACTACAGGAGATCTGTTTAAAGCCAGATATGCAGATTGCCGATTTGATGAATCGGTATATCCTAGATTAGGTGGTGAGACAGACAAGCTGGTAAAAGAACTTTCATGGAATCAAACATCCACACAATGGCAAGATCCTCAGACTCTAGAATGTGATTCAGAGGTCCAAAGAATTATACATTTACAAAAGCTAGCTAATCAATTGCCAGATTCCTTTGCTGACCCGAACAAAGTTACCAAATTGTACATACCAGCTTGTAATGCACCAGTACGAATAGATGTCCCCTCAGGAAAAGTCAAGTTGCTACAGAGTCTGACGCACGTAAGAAACGTGGCAGACAACCAGGTTCCAAAGATAAGAATCCCTGGAAATCAAAGAAAGGTGCAATGATTGAAACCGGGATTCAAGAGAACACGGATACAGCCTCAGCTGATACTTACCCTATCGAACCATCTTAAGAGGTTTGGGACGCCAAAACTCAAGGTTCTGAAGGGATTGATAATAATGAGATCTCAATCAATTATATCATATTCGGTTCTCTATGGAACAGAAAAGATGTCGACATCAATGAAACTTTTGCATACAAGGTAGCACTTGAGATTGCGCACACGCAAGAGGATCTAGAACCCACGTCTATAATTGAGTGCACTCGTAGATCAGATTGGCTGAAATGGAAAGAAGCCATAAACGTGGAGTTGAATAGTTTAAAGAAACGGAATGTGTTTGGTCCGATCTTAAGGACACCATTCGATGTTAAACCAGTGGGAAACAAATGGGTCTTTGTGCGTAAAAGAAACGAACTCGGCGAAGTCGTTAGATACAAGGCACGCCTTGTAGCACAAGGATTCTCACAGAGACCCGGAATCGATTATGAGGAGACTTATTCTCCAGTGGTGGATGCAACTATATTTCGATTCCTCATAAGTCTGGCCATAAGAGAAAACTTAGATTTGCGGTTAATGGATGTTGTAACCGCATATCTTTATGGACCACTGGACAGTGAAATCTATATGAGATTACCAGATGGTATTGAGCTCAAAGATAAGCATGCATCTCGTGATAAACACTGCATTAGGCTGAACAAATCCTTATATGGACTGAAACAAAGCGGACGTATGTGGTATAACCGGTTAAGCGAATATCTCATCAGAGAAGGCTACGAAAACGATCCGATCAGTCCATGCATCTTCATCAGAAAATATCAAAACAAAGGATTTGTAATCATAGCAGTATACGTGGATGACTTGAACATCCTCGGAACATCTGGTGAAATCGTCCAAACAGTTGAATGCTTAAAAGCAGAGTTTGAAATGAAAGACCTAGGCAAAACTAAATTCTGTTTGGGATTACAACTTGAGTACGTCAATGACGGAATCCTTGTGCATCAATTGGCATACACTGAAAAGGTACTCAAGAGATTCAATATGGACCAGGCCCACCCATTGACCAGCCCAATGGTTGTGAGGAGCCTTGGATTGGATAGTGATCCATTCGGTCCAAAGAAGGACGATGAAGAAATCCTCGGTCCTGAAATGCCATACCTCAGTGCCATAGGAGCATTAATGTACTTGGCTAGTCACACTAGACCAGACATCTGCTTTGCCGTGAGCCTCTTAGCTCGCTTTAGTTCGTGTCCAACTCAAAGGCACTGGAACGGAATTAAGCACAGCCTTAGATACCTTCAAGGTACTAAGGACTTGGGATTATTTTATTCTAACCATAACAAGGATGGTCTAGTTGGTTTTGCTGATGCAGGATATTTGTCAGATCCGCATTGTGCCCGGTCTCAAACCGGTTATGTTTTCACGCATGGAGGAACAACCATATCTTGGAGATCCATGAAGCAGACTATTGCCGCTACCTCATCCAACCATGCGGAAATCTTGGCCATCCACGAAGCTAGTAGAGAGTGTGTTTGGTTGCGGTCCATGACTCAGCATATCCGATCAGATTGTGGTATGGACGAAGATAAGGAGCCTACGGTGATGTATGAAGACAATGCAGCTTGTATCGCTCAACTCAAGGACGGCTACATCAAAGGTGACCGGACGAAGCATATTCTGCCCAAATTCTTCTTCACTCATGAGCTGCAGAAGGATGGTCAGGTCAAGGTTCAGCAAGTCCGATCAAGCGAAAATTCAGCCGATCTATTCACTAAATCATTACCGACTTCTACACTCCGGAAGCTCATTCATCAGATAGGAATGCGTAGACTTAGAGATCTACAATGATGCCTAAACCAGGGGGAGTAATGCGTGTTGTACTCTTTTTCCTTCACCATGGTTTTTCCCACTGGGTTTTCCTGGTAAGGTTTTAATGAGGCAACGTTCCCTAGCGCATTATAGAGATCCCGATTTTGTGACAGGCACGGTTACCTTGTCCAAGGGGGAGTGTTATAAACAAATGGACTTCTAGTAACCGGCCCATTAACCATCAGGTTAATGTCTCATGGCCCATTAGGGTTTCTGATACATTAGTTATGTAATGTATATATACACTGCTTATGGAAATAATAAGATTAGAGTTTTTCCCTTAATATTTTTCAAATATTTTTAATTTTCGAAATAATTATTTATATCTTCTAAAAATTCCAAAAATTCAAAAAAAAGAATATTATTTTAAAATATCGTTTTAGAAAATACGTATATTTAAAATTTATCTATAAATATGGTTTAGAAAACGTGTTCTATAATTCTAGTATTTTATAGAATTTGTTTTCTACTATTTAATATAACTAGGTGCCTTGCGCGGACCTCTGAAAGATTTAAAATTGTAAAACAAAACTTTATATTAAATGAATCAAAAGAATTGAGACGTATATAATCAAAATAAAACAAACACATAGAATGAAACACCTAAAATGCAATACTAAATAAATGTATGAAACCCACAAACTAATTGAACTAAGACAGATATGAATTCTTCATTTTCACATAATGGTTATTCGTTTTCTTCTTTTTCCTCTTTTTTATCTTTTGGTTGTTCTTTTTTATTGTCTTTTCTTTATTTATTTTCATTTTCTTCCAACCATCCAATATCTGTGTAGCTAGATAGTAAGTATCAATATTCTAATACCTACGTAGAGATGGCACGATAATCATGTACAAAATATACAAAGGAAGAGAGGAAGCACCTATACACTGTAAGATAACAAAAACCAATGACCAGCTACAGCCAAAAGCTTAGACAATTACAATACGTATAAACAATAAGAAGAATCATGTATAAAAAATATTATTTTTCAGTTTTCTTATTTCTCATCTTTTGATGTCTACTTCTTCTTTCTCTTTTGATTTGTCTTCTTCCTCGTTTTCTCCTTCTTTGCTCAATTCTTATTCATATTCTTTATCTTTCAGTTTTTTCTTCTTCGTATTTTTTTTTATTCTTTTTCATTGTGTTTGATCAATTCTTCTCTTGACTTTTTCTTCTTTTTTTCCGGGTTTTACTTGTATTCTTCTTCCTTATCCCATTTCAATGTATTTTTCTTCTTTCTTTTTGAATTTTTCTTTCTCTTCTTTTCTATCCAATTCATTTTTCTCTTCTTCCTCTTATTCATCTTTCGGAGTTTCTTCTTCCTTGTTTTTTCCTTATTCTTTTTCATCGTCTTTAACTTCTACTTCTTCTTCTTTGACTTCTTCTTCTTACTCTTATATATCTTTCAATCTTCCTATCCCTCATCGTTTTCTTCATCATCGTCTAGTCTCCCGACTTTTTATTTTGATTTTTCTTCATCTTTTCTTTGCTTCTCAGTCTTCACTGTATTTATCTTTTCAGAATGATTATTATTCCGATTCATATTTTCTCTTGTCTCCATATTCTGATTTGTTTACTTGCAAGGAAAATGGTTTCATCTTTCTCTCTGTCTCTATCTCCCTCCTTCTGCCTCCTTCTGCCCCTCTTTTGTCTCTCCTTCACTCCCCCTCTCTATCAATCCCTCTCTCTCTCTCCCCCTCTCTTTGTATTTCCCTCTCTCTCCCTCGTTCTCCATCTCTCTTTTTCTCTCTCTCCATTCCTCTCTCTCTATATTCATAACTTAGATCTCCTTAGGTTTACCCTTCTTTTTCTTCTTCTTATTCTCTTTAAATTAATGATAAATTCTACAATATAGCTTTAGCCTTATCTCCTCAACTTCTCCTTCTCTCTTTTGTTCTCATCGTTACCTTCAAGCCATCATCATCTTTTTTTCCACTTTTTTCATATCAATCACACATTTCTTTGCCACCCAACTATCTTTTCTCGTTTCATCCATTTTTCTTTAGCTTCTGTGTTTTCCTCATGCATTTCAGTCAAGGGTTCAGACCTGTTTTAGTATTGTCGAATTCAATGTATGAGTGTTCAGTCTCTGTTGGCTCATGTTCAAGTAAACCAGTGAACTTCAGAAACACATAATAATCTGATTTTAGTTAACATAGAAACCTGTTCGAGATTTCAACTCATTCTTCAACCTTCTTCGAAGATACAATATAAGCTTTGTCTTGTAAGATTTGGGTTTTATAGAAGCAATCAAAGGATTGACTGTTTTAAGATAAATTTAATTCAAAAACTAAATTTTTAAAGCAATAGAGTTATACGACACATGAATTACTTGTTACACATCAAAACATATGAGATATGCAACGTGTGAGTATGTTCATTCTGAAATTCACAAAAATTTCAGTCATCTATGTTTCTTAGATTCTGGTGTCAGAGAATCAAGTAGTTCCAGCAAGCTGAAAAAATTTACAAAGATGATGAAAATTACAACCTGAATATTTCTCTAGCAAACATTCTTCTTCCTCTGTATTGATAACTCTCCTTCCTTCAGCTGGTTTTATCTCTCATCAGGGGTTAAGAAAATCGATGAGTTCATTAACAAATAATGAAACTAAGAAATGCGTCAGGGATTAACCATAATATAATTCAACACCAATTGGATGGTGCGATTTGCAATTGGTTTGCACTCTGTTCTTAATACGATTGTTGTATATCAACAAGAACTTGACATGCGTAAAGATTCTAGTCACATACATATAGAAAAATTTAATAAAGAAAAATACAAATATCTAATAGGATAGATGTTTTAGGGTTTAGGGTACGGCTATGACCGAGAACAAAATCACTGGCTTATGAACTAACTCGTTGGCCCATTATCGAAGGAAAAATCCACGGCATGAGTTTTTACATGTAGGATTAATGATCGATCAATCAAAACAAATTAAAACGACACATAATATTTTTTTTATTAATGCCACATAGGACAATTGCTGTGGAAAGACACCTAAGATTTTTGACTTCGTAAATAATAGTATAGATATCAACCGAGTATAGAATAGATATTCTACCATTTGTTTTGTTTTCTAGATCTCTCTATAAAATAGTTATCTAGAACATGTACTATATTCTACATATTTTAGAATATGTATTCTATTATCCATTATATATTCTATGTTTTCCAGAATTAAACTTTTATTGATTTTTCTTCGTTCTAGCGAATATAGAATCCGTATTCTACTAAACGATTAACAGAATCTGAGAAACTCTAGGATCAAGTTTTATCCAACAAAATTAAATATTTGAAAATATATATATATATATATATATATATATTTCACGTTTTTAACATATTATTGATTTTTTTTCTTTTTCCTCTTCTCTTTCATGATAATTTCACGATCTCCTTCACGATAATTACTGTTCTTCTTTGTTTTCTATTCTGGTTATTGAATTATAGTGCATATCTATGTCACCTGTGGTATATAGAGATCGATTCTCAATAAGGATTGAGTTTTTGCCATTGATGAAGAAAAAAGAGGTTGATTAGTAACTTTGGAATCAAGTAAGACTCTTATGGAATTAACAGCTATGGTGTTAGAGGACTTTGGAATTGTCAACCACAGTATTGAGTTCAGTTATGTACCGAGCAATTTGATTGATAACTTAGGTTCTCACCAGTGATTATCACAAAAGATCGGTAAGTGAAAAATTTTGTTGGTTATGTTAAACAAAAATGCGTCTACACGTAAAGTTAAAAAATAGACGATAGAGAAATGTCAGAGAAGACGATGAAGATAAAAAAGTCTGTTCTTAACTTTTTTTCCCCATAAAATTATATATATTTTTTTTAATTTTAACTTTTAAATAATAATAGTGTAAAACAATATATTAATATTAGATAAATCAATTTTTAGAGGTAAAAGAGGATTATCCTTAATACTAAGAGGACACAATATTTTTAAAAAGTTTTACGGGGACAAGAATCTCTATTTTGTGTCTTATATTTCTAATTTTCTCTTGACTCAATTTAAATACATCATCACGTAATAATGTCTGTGAGGAAAAATAGCTTCACATAATCGTGTTCAAACAGATGGCCATATTTCATAGTTTAACCCCTTGAAAATCTTATCAAGTATGCAACATTTAAAACAACTATTTCCACGTAATAAATAATTTATGTATAGAAAATATAAAAATCTTTCTCTAATTTAGAAGTACTACTTTCTCTTTTTTTTTTTGGTGCAACAAAGTAATACTTTCTATCTGCAAAAATCATTACTCTCATTAAACAAATTAAAATATTTTGACCAATGAGGTAATTTGAGTGGATACATCTGTCACTGCGAATATATGGAAGGAAAACTTGCATAGAAAACATATACACCATAAAGCTTTTTTGGTAAACTATCTTTTACAGATCACATATTTTAATCATCTTTATGGCTAAAGTCATCCTTAAGAGTATATAATTCAGCGCCTAAACCAGACAACATCAGAAAGAGTTTAGGTACTGGGTACTTGTCTTCAAGCTTCTTAACCTGCGTTTCCTGCGGCGGCGATCGGGTAATTTTGCATGCATGTAATTTTGGCTTTATATGAAATTGTATTCTTCAAATTTAAGATTTATATATTTTTGTTGTTGTTAACCTGCGTACTCTTCGCCTACGTTTTCAGTGTAATTTTAACAAGTAGGTTGGAGTGATATAGTGGGTTTATAGTTTACTGTGTGCTAAATCATGTTTCTATCTGCAAAAAATCCATTAACAAGTAGGTTTGTGTTGTCAATGGATTTTTTTTTTTCCGATTATATCAATTATTTATTTTTATTTTTTAAGTTTGATGGAATCCTTATTTAAGACTTCAGTATCTGCATTTATACTTTAGAGGAACAATATCTTAAACCTAAGTATTCTAATATCTCTTTCCACCACTTATGTTTTTATTGATTTGGATCTGTCATCTCCATTGACATTTCTGGATCCCACTTTCTGTTTCTAAATTTCTGAAGAGTTAAAGATAATGTTTTGTAATGTTTTTCTTCTATGTTTGACTATTGTTCAAGAACTGAAACCTAACACTAGCGAAATTTTGGGTTATTTCATTTATCTGATCATTAATTCAATGTTTCTTGCAGGATCTAAAAATAAGAAATGATGCAAATGGACGAATCGAGAATGGAAAGCAGTAGAAAAGAAGCAAGAACAGCAAAGGCGATTGCAGTGGAGAAGTACAAAGCAGGGGATCTTGCTGGTGCCAAAGCCTTTGCTATCAAGGCAAAAAGTTTAGATCCGGCCCTTTGTGGTCTTATCTGCCTCATTACTGTTCTCAACGTGATGATCGGGTTCGAGAAGAAACTAAACGGCGAAGTTGATTGGTACTCTATTTTAGAAGTCGAACCAACCGCGGATATTGCAACGATCAAAAAGAGCTACAGTAGATTGTTTGTGAACATTATCATGGACAATGACAAAGAAGTGGGTAGCATTGTTGAAGCAACCAATATACTGGATGAATCTTGGAGAGTTTTGTGCAATGAAAAGAAGAGGCTAGATTATGACAAGAGACGCGGAATCCAGCCACAAGTTCAAAATCCGAGAAGAGTCCGGAACCTTTTCAAGGGTAAAAATTCTTCATCATCATCATCCTCATCATCAGATGATAGCAGCTTCTGGACAAGATGCCATCACTGTAGCTTTACCTATAAGTAAGTACTGGAAAGATCAAAGGTTCATTTGTGTTAAATGCAGCCAGCCATTTGAAGCTGTTGAGTATCCAGATCCATGGAGCTGTGAAAACCAGCAGATCAGGAGAGAGACTCAGGTTCCAAGCGTGAGCTTGATTTTGTCAGCACCTAAACCTGTCGCAAAACCTCAGAGACTTGTCGACAAAGGAAAGAGGGTTTCCGTTCCAGTAAACCAACAAAGAAGAGAGAGTCAGGTTATAAGCTTCACTTACACTCCAGTAGTTTTGTCAGCGCCTAAACCTGTCGCAAAACGTCAGAGACTTGTCAACAAAGGAGAGCGAGTTTCCGTTCCGGTAAACCAACAAAGAAGAGAGACTCCAGTAGTTTCCGTTCCAAGCTTGAATTACACTCCGGTAGTTTTGTCAGCGCCTGCTCAAACAAAGAAGATGTTTAATGAACAAAATGAAGAAATCGTTGAGGTGATAGTTGAGCAGATGGTTACTTCAACGCCTTTACCTGTCTTTAAATCTCAAAGAACTTTCGATCAGCCGAAGATGTTTAATGAAGAAAATGAAGAAATAGTGGAAGTGATCATTGAGCAAGCTGAGTGATCACTATGAAGTGAGATTTTATCTTTACTGTTTGTTTGTTTCCTTTTGTTTTTTTAATGTTGTTGCATGCTCATAGAACATGACTGTATCTTAAAGCAGGGATATTTGACTGGATTGAGACCCTGATCTTATCTTTATGATTTTGAAATTCGTATCTCCATATATATGTTAATGTCAAAGTTGTAATGTGATTTACAATTTGAGACTTGGAACGTAGAACTTTTGAGAGATTTTCCCCAATTTGTTTTGAGGTTTAAAGACTTATAATAAATCTAACACTGATGTCATCTGTTACTGTTGCATTTCTCATTTATCTTCTTTAAAGTAATCTTAAGTTCTTAAAATAAAAGAATACTGGTAAACAAAAATGTATAAATAATTATATTTTTGTATATTTAAGCTAATAATATTTTAAAAGACTTTGGCATAGCTACAACATATAATGTGTTCTTTTTGAAACATTGTTTCCCAAACCAGATTGTTTGCAAATTGTTTTGAACACAAAGATTGTTGTACTATTATAATTAAGTGAAAAACAGAGCATCTCTACAAAATAGTGTAAAAAACAGTGTATATCACTTGCATTCGTGATTTAGTAATTTCCCTTTTGAAAATTGGCATAAGTTCTTTTCATTTTAATATTTTGCAATATGAATTGTTTTCATTTTTAAAAAATTGCAATATTTACGATTCTCAGTTTCGCTAATGTTGAAAATGAGAAGATATTGTGTGTATAAGTTAACTAAAGTTGAATTCAAAGTAACCCATAGGTTTAAATTTATTGCACGTATTGTTATGGTAGCTGACTCTAGTGTTTTACAAGATTGCAATTTTGGTTATTAAAGATATTGTGTGTATTGGTTAACTAAAGCTAGATATAACATCAGTGCTATTTTAGGCATAGCTTTACTGATCGCTCTAGACAATATTACATAGAAATCTAATGAATCTATCAACGTTAGTGTAACACGCATTTACTTATAGTCTAATTTGTTAGTGTTATGCCTATTTTCCATTATTTAACCCTCCTTTGCTATTTACAATTTTATATTTTTATGTGTTGTTCTTGAAGTATGTTTATTATGAATATTGGTGTACTTTTGAATATCACAAACAATTATTAGCACCCTGTGTTCTACTGGCTAGTTCTTATTGCTTATCATAAGGCACCAAAATCCAACAACCATTTCATTTTCTCATCAAACATAAATAGTGTGGGAGCTTTCAACTAACAAAATGATATCTTTTTGCAGTTATATTGTTTGGTTTATGTTTTTTTCAAACTGATATTTTGTTATTATATTTGTGTTTGGTTTATTTGGATGTTGTATGTCTGAAATAGTTGTTAATTTTCTTTGGTATATAACAAATAATTTTGAATTACATTTTTGAACTTATTCGGTCGCAGAAAATAAAAACAAAATATTATAAAAAATTATTTAAAACTTCAGAGAGATTATTTAAATAATTTCTAATTTTTTTGGATTATCTATTTTTTTTCTAACATCTTTTCTTCTCAATTTGTTTGTTTTGCAATTTTTTTTAAAAGTTAGTTGTTTTCTTTCCCAAAATGATTACAAGTTAGTGAGTTACCACTTACCGAACAAAAGGAAAGAAAAAAACATATCTAGCCACTGAATATAATGACTTGGTGGCTCACAAACTCGAGTCTCTATTCAAAGACCAATGGCTAGTCTTCGTGTGTGCCATGTGGATCCAATCTGTCGCCGGCGTCAGTTACCTATTCGGCGGCTCTATGTCGCCGGCGATTAAGACTGCCCTAGGTTACAACCAGAAACAGATTGCTCTTCTTGGCGTTGCTAAGAACCTCGGCGACGCCATCGGGTTCGTCTCCGGTGCCTTATCGGAGGTCTCACTGCCATGGGTGGTTTTGCTCGTCGGTGCGACTCAGAACCTTGTCGGCTACGGTGTTCTCTGGTTCGTCGTCACTGGACAATTGCCTAATTTGCCCCTCTGGATGGTGAGATGACTTTTCAAATAGATACATACATTTCTTTGCGTTTCCCTTATGAATTATGAATTATGGTTTAGTCACTATGATTCTCTGTTTCTTTATTTTGAACAAATATGAAGATGTAAGGGACTAGATATTGTTAATATGACCAGATTTCAACAAATTTGGATAGATTTTGTGAATATGATGATTTTGTGAATGGATAGATTTTGTGAATATGTCCAGATTTCAACAAATTTAGATTGTGTATAGTAAGTATGTGATCAGATTACAAGAAGCAAAATTGTGTGTAGTAAGTATGTGATCAGATTACAAGAAGTAATTTAACTAATTTAGATTGTGTTTGGTCCTAGGCATGTTAAGATTTAGTTCATATGTTTGTGTATATGAATTTACTAACTGAGCACGCAAGAGCTCTAGATATTATTTTGCAAATTTCACATTTTGAGAGAATTTAGGGCATGTGAATGCATTTTCTTTGTGGTGAATACTGAGTAAAATAAACTGGATATCAAGGAAGTTACGAGTAATTATTATACATGATTTGATATAGAGTATAGAACTATAGAAAATTTAATGTGTATGCCTTTGTTAAGATAAAGGCTTGAGAACTGTTACTATCGCAATGCTACATGGAACAGATGCTATAATGTGGTATATGCAAGTTTTTTTTTGTTTAAGCTATACCTAGCAATCTGGTTACGAACTGGTAATGGAATTTTTTTGATAGACTTACTAGCAACATTGCTAGACTCCATTGGAATCTAAATCATCTTTCATTCCTTAGTTTGATTGCTTAGCATATCACAACTGTTATTCATTAGTTTTGAGCTTTTCTTGTGTAAGGAAGTTTTCCAAGCTTGTGTAGGAGAGATTTAAGAACATCGGCAGATAAGTTCACTGCTACAAGTATGATAATGAAGTGGAGAAATGTTCAAGTCCTTCTCTAAGCATTTGCCCAGTTTTAAGGGAAGTTGGTGACAAAGAGACTAATTCTTGGACAGGTTACATAATTTGATAGACTGAAGCCCGTATGCAGATCACTTTGAGAAGTACAAGATGGCCTACATATGTTAACAACTTGAGTTCTTACGGATGCTTAGAACATTTCCTGGAGTATCAAAAACTATTTAACTTGTTTTTCTTGACTAGTTATAGATCACATCCTTTGCCGAGAACAGGAGAAGATTTCACCTTGTTACAGGCTTTGGGACAAGCTGACTTCTGGCTTATATTTATGTCTCTGGTTCTAGGTGTTGGTTCGGGGATAACGGTTATAGACAATCTTGGTTAGATTTGTTATTCCCTTGGGTATAACAACACCAAAGTATTTGTCTCACTGATTAGCATCTCCAATTTTCTCGGCTGTGTTGCTGGTGGCTACTTCTCAGAGCTAATCATAAGGCACAACTAAAAAACCCAAAAAACCATTTCACTTTAACATCAAAAACATAAAAACTAACTGACATGTTTAATATCTTTCTTCCTCTTCTCAAGAAAACTCTCATTTCTAAGAACATTGGAAATGTCTGCGGTTCAAGTGATAATGTCTTTAGGGCTCATCTATTGTGCTATAGACTGGCCAGGGAAGATATACGTAGTGACCATTGTAATAGGAATGGGTTATGGTACTCACTGCGCGATTGCACCTGCTTCAGTGTCAGACATTTTTGGACTGAAGAGCTTCGGTTCTCTCTACAATTTCCATATTATAGCTTTGCCTATCGGGGCGTTTGTGTTCTCAGGTGTGATAGCTAGTAACATCTACGACTACTACGCAAGAAAGCAAGCCGGACCAACCATAGAGACTGAGTCGCTCATGTGTACAGGTTCATTTTGTTATTCAGTTACGTGTGGTCTTATGTCTGTGGTGTGTTTAATGGCTATAGTGTTAAGTCTGAGTGTTGTTTATAGGACGAAGAAGTTTTACTTCAGACTTTACCGAGTGTCCAAGACTTGAATTCTGCTAAGCATCTACCGAAATTTCTATCTGGAGTTCAAATATATTGACTGTATTTTTGAAATAGGATTGCCTTTCTGATTTAGGTAACTTGTATTACATAAGCATCTACAATGTTATATTAAAAGTTCAAATGTATTGATTGAATTATTGAAAGAGTATTAGACAAAAGAGTTGGATAAATTACATTACTTAACCATCTAATGAACTTCAACTTATGTTCCTTTGCGCATAATAATGTACAAAATGGTGTTTAAACCACTTATATAGCCATATTTTATAGTATAATCCCTTCAAAATCTAAAAATTGAAACATATTCTCTAACTAATTATTGATATTAAGCCCTAACGACTTAGTAGGATTCAAACTCTTAAAACCAACAGTTCCACACAATAATACTTTGTAGATAGAAAAAAATATTTTTCTTATTTATTATAAACACGAAAATCTGACTGCAGTAAATGACAGAGAGAAATAAAAAACACATGTTGATTGGCTTGCTGATACGAAGAATAAGAATATACTCTTATCTGAATACGTAAGTAATTTGGCCAATGTTTGAATAATTACATTTGTGAATATAGGAAAAAACATAATTTGCATAAAAATTATTAATTGCACCATAAGTTTTTTTTGGTATACTAATACTCTACACATCCCCATTTTAATAATCATTTATGGTGAAATTCTATTGAAAGTCACTATAAAAGATTTTATTTCAATGGCTAAAGCATAAAGAAAAGATAACAAAACATATAATTGTTAATTTTCGTTTAGTAATCTGAGTGGTAGCCAAAGAAGATGGAGGAAAAATCTGAAGCTGTTTATTCTGATTGTCTATACGCTCATGTATATAGCATCATGACTTTATGTCGTATTTTATTTTATTTATATGCGTTTTTTTGTCTTAAAGGCTATTCATGACGAATCAGGAGAGATAGTCAGTGACATTAAACACAATCTCGGAGTATAAAACAAGAACGAGGGCAAAGAGCAATGCACCTCGCCGGACATAATTCTACTCACACTCTACTTTCAACTGCAATCTAACTCTTAGCTTAAACATTTATTTTTTTTTGTTCTTATTCTTGTAAACTCTCTCTAGGTGAATTTGACTTTTGTATTATAATCCTCAAGAGAGTTTATAAGAACAAGAACAAAGAAAAGATATGAGTTTGAGCTTAGAACTTGATTGCAGTTGAAAGTAGAGTATGAGTAGAATTGTGTTAGGCAAAGTCCACTGCTATTTGCTCTCGTTTTTGTTTTACATTCCAAGACCATGTTTATTGTCTCCGGACCTGATTCATCATGAATGGTCTGACAAATTAGAATGAAAAACTTTCTTTATTCTTTCACTCAGATCAATCGACCTTATGTGTATACATGTACAAGAGTTGATCTAAAAAGGCAATAATGTGAAAAACGAATATATACAAATCTAAGAATAGATACGATGATATCGTAATGCCCCCCCCCCCAAATTCTTTCTTTCCCAAATGCCCAGCTTCAGAAGAAATGCATCAAATTCTTTCTTTCCCAAAGCCTTTGTCAGAATATCTGCAAGTTGGTCCTTCGTAGAAACATGCTTAGGCTTAATAATCCCAGCAAGTATATCTTTACAAACAAAGTGGCAATCGGTCTTGAAGTGCTTCGTACGTTCATGAAATACTGGATTATTACTGATGTGTATAGCTGGCTTACTATCACACATGATCGTCATGGACTCATCATGAGTAATACCAAAGGCCGAAAGAAGAGCTTTAACCAATTTAACCTCTGAAGTAACCTCTGTCATTGCACAATATTCGGCTTCCGTAGATGATCTTAAGACTGTGTCTTGTTTCTTTGTTTTCCAAGAGATCGGAGAGTCACCAAGCTGAAAAATATAACCCGTAAGGCATCAACGAGTCAACAGGCAAGCGGCCCAATCCGAATCATAGCAGCCAGTAACATGCAACAAAGAGTCAGCTTTGAGAAGGATACCTTGCCTGAGAGTACCTTTGAGATAACGAACACACTTCCAAGCAGCAAGCCAATGATCTACTCGCGGTGCATGCATAAACTGAGAGCGAATATGGGTTGCATAAGTCAAGTCGGGCTGAGTTGCTGCAAGGTAAATGAGACGACCCACCAAACAACGATAACGCTCCGGATCAGCCAAAAGAGGACTTTGAGCAAGAGCAAGTTGGTGATTCTGAGCTATAGGAGAACCTGCAGGTTTGCAACCAAGAAGACCGACTTCTTTAACAATATCAGATGCATATTTGCGTTGACAAAGATAGAAACCAGAAGGACTTTGAGCAACCTCTAAACCCAAAAATTATTTCACAGGGCCGAGATCTTTCATGTGAGAGCAAACAAGCAAATAATTCTTGAATGTCTGAATTGCTTCCAAAGAATTACCGGAGATGATCAAGCCGTCCACATAAACCAAGATGCGAAGCAAGACATCACCCTTAGCGTACACGAAAAGAAAATAATCAGAACGATTTTGAACAAAACCGTAAGTGCGAAGAGCATCTGAAAGCTTTCAAACCAACATCGAGGTGCCTGTTTCAAACCGTAGAGAGATTTCTGAAGTCGACAGACCCGTGTCTCCCCTGGTGCTGATTTGAATCTTTGAGGGAATTTCATGTAAACTTCTTCATGTAAATAACCATGAAGAAAAGCGTTGTGAACGTCCATCTGAACGACCTCATGATTGTTATAGATGCAAAATCTAAGAACAAACGAACTATAGTCATTTTGGCAACATGAGCAAAAGTTTCATCATAAACCAAACCTTCCTGTTGATGATTTCCAAGGACCACAAGCCTAGCTTTATAATGTGCAATCATACCATCAGATGTGTATTTGATGGTAAAAACCCATTTTCATCCCAAAGCTTTTTTATTTGGAGGCGAATGTTCTAATCTCCACGTTCCAAGAGTATCAAGAGAATGAAGTTCTGAGTCAACCACCTTACGGAAATTTTCAGATTCCATAGCTTCACGAAAAGAATGAGGAGTAACATCGGTCACCAGTACTATCAAGAAACTGCGATGTTTAGATGAGAAACGATCACAAGACACATAATTAATAAGAGGATATAGCAAACCTGAGGGGAGCTGTGGATCAGGTGAAATTGAGGTGAGAGAGGAGGAGAGATGAGTAGCAGAGATTGTTTCAACGACAAAATCACAATACTTCGCAGGACGGGTCTTTTTCCGATGACCGCGACAAAGCGTTCCTCTGAAGCAACGACAACACTGTCATCAGCCTGATTTGTTGTTGTAGTCGAGTCCACTATAGGAGGCACATCAGTGGGAAGTGAAGGTGTATCCACAACACTAGGAGAATCAGGAGTAGTAGGAGCAGCAGCAACGTTTGGCACATCCTCTTCAACACCAAGTGTCGGAGGTGTAGTCGATGGTATAACCTAATGTGAAGGAGGAACAGCACTAGCAAATGGAAAAACCTCTTCATTGAAGACCACATATCGAGAAATAAAAAATAAATCATAAAGTTTCCAGCTTTTTTTTCCATATGGGTATCCCACGAAGACACATCGGCGACTACGAGAGGCAAACTTGTCTCCTTTATGATCAATATTATGAGCATACGCCAAGCACCCAAAAATCCGTATGTGTTTGTAAGCCGGCAGATGACCATAAAGTTTCTCAAATGGCGTCTTGTTAGCAAGCAGTGACTAAGGAGTTCGATTGATTAAATATGCAGCTGTGAGAATGCATTCATCCCAATACTCAATCGGAATACTTGCTTGAAATCTAAGAGCTCTTGCAACGTTGAGAATATGGCAACGTTTACATTCAACACAACCATTTTGTTGTGGTGTGTGAATGCAAGATGTTTCGTGAATGATTCCATTTTCTCGAAAAAAACATGTAAGGCAAAGAAACTCCATACCGTTATCACTCCGCACTGTCTTAATCTACTTAGAGAATTGTCTTTCAATCATAGATACGAAATCACGAATCTGTTGAGATACCATGGAATTATCAGGGAGGAGATACAACCAGACTGCACAAGAATGATCGTCGACAACTGTAAAAAAATAACGTGAACCGCAAAAAGTTGTCGTCCGATATGGACCCCATAAATCATCATGTATCAAATCAAAAATATCATTTGCATTATTTGAACTATCTGGAAAACACTGCCGAGTTTGTTTAGCTCGAAAGCACATATCAAAACTCTTAATTAAAAGCTCAGTACTACTACTATAAGAACTAGTAACTCTCGAAACTATTCCAGTAATTTGAGAAGAAGGGTGACCAAGACCTTGATGCCACAAAACCAAATCATCACGAACTGTCGTCTGACAAGAGATCACAGCTTCTATTCCACGAAACGGTACAGTCCCTCTCCCTCTCGCTCACCCGCTCTAATCAGCATCCTCGTAATGCGGTCCTGCAAAATCATGAGTTTATCGGTCAGTTTTCCAATAAAAAAATTATCTGTGACTAGCTGGCCCAAAGAGATCAAATTTGTTGAAATCCATCAATAAAGAAAACATTCTGCAAGGACAATCGACGTGTAAGTCGAACTTTCCCTTGCTTAGATGCACAAGCATCCAAACCAGCTGGTAACACAACCGAGAGAAGAGCGATGTCATGGATGTCTTCAAGTAAATCGATACAGCCAGTCATATAATGTGTTGCGCCAGTATCTAAAATCTACAGAAAATCATTTGCCTTACCGCCTGAGGAAGAATCAGATTTGCCCATATTGATCATCTTTTGAACAACACTCTATTGCGTATCTGTAAGTCCACTTCAACCTTGACGATCACTGTCTGTAATGGCAGAGGAAGAGTGCACGGCAGAAAAATTTGCACTTCCAATCTGAGTGATATTGGCACGTGGAAGAGAGCCACCACCCCGACCTGCAGATGCGGCTGGAGAGCCACGACCACGAGCTGGATACCAATCAGGATAACTGATAACTTTGAAGCAAGATGTCACTTCATGTCCCATTATTCCACACATTGTACATTGACGAGAAGGATAGCGATTGCTAAATCCAGGTTGACCAGTGCCAGAAGTATCTGTAACCTGTCGAGTGACGTCTTTGGTCCAAACCAGAGGAGTAGACCGAGATGCATTCGCAAGCAAAGCTTGAGTGGCAAATCTCATAACAGATTCAGGATGTGTTGCATTCATTAGAATTGTTTCATTTTTTACTATCGTTTGGTACACGCTATCTAAATCAGGCAGAGGAGTAATCACACAAAGCTGTGAATGAATAACTCCATGAACAAAGTCATCCAAACACAGAGAGGAAATCATGGACTCACAAGACTTCTTTCTCCTTATTGTGTGCTGTGTTGAGATCGCATTCACACTTACCACAACTGCAATATATAGAGTTCATACACTCTGCGATTCCATCCCAAATTTTAGTCAATCTCCCTAAGTAATCATCCACCGTGGAGCCGTTTTGTTTGCAAGTGGCTAGAGAATTCCGTAGTTGTTGTAGACGAGCTCCACTTTTGATCAAGAATCTCTTTTTGATGATATCCCATAATTCTTTAGTAACCTCACGAGTGGAGATGGAGGAACGAATCTTAGGTTCAATTGTTTTTTTTTAATCCAACCTACAATCAGATGATTGTTGGCGACCCAATTTTCAAGGTTAGAGGAATTGTCAGAAGGTTTTGGAATACTCCCATCGAGGAATCCAAATTTCTTATGCGAGCTTAATGTCATACGAAAGTTGATAGCCCATTCGTCGTAATTCATGCCGTTGAGTAGCGGTTGAGAAATCACGGCGCAGAGGTTATCACTGGAGGTAAGATCATATGAAGAGATTGTTTTGTATGTAACATCAGGTGCAGCAGGGCCATCATGAAGAGGGGTCAAGTTTACAACGCCGAGAGGCTTATGCAAAGAAACCGTAAAGCTCTGTTTTCTGAGAGAAAAACAACAGTTTGTGAGGAGGAAGAAGGTGCGGTGCAGAGAAGAAAAAAAATTAGAGAAAAGTTTAGGGTTTATGGATCTCTGGCTCTGCTACCAAGACAAATTAGAATGGGAAAACTTTCTCTGTTCTTTCACTCAGGTCAATCGATCTTATATTTATACATGTACAAGAATTTATCTAAAAAAGCAATAATGTGAAAAAGAAATATATACAAATCTAAGAATAGATACGATAATATGGTCTTTAAAAATTGAGGTTTCCGCTGTTATGTTTTAGTCATTTAGCTCTAGTGGCGGAGTCAGAAATTTTCTTCACTGGAGGCAAATGGAGATATATATGATATTATGAATGGGGACATTGATATTACGCTTTAAAAAATTATACCAATTTTTTAATTTTACTGGGGCCGAATAACCTTAGCTTAGTGGCTATAGCTCCGCCACTGTTTAACTCATCGGTTTGAACGGGTCTTTGGTCTTTGGTCTTGATGGATTTGACCGTTAGATCGTCAATCCTGGTGAACTCTTTTGCTCGGTCTGACACCTCTTTCCTTTTGTTGATATTTTTAGGGTCTTTGACCTCGTGAAGCATTTTACCACTGATTAACTGGGTCGGAATTTTTATCCTCCACATTAATGAGAAGAATACCATTTTTTTTTACTAACAATTGCATGTGAAGAGAGACCGATATTTTGGATGGAAGAAATGACCTCTTGAATACGTGAGAACACATTTTTAAGACAAGAATATTCAACGACACTAAAAATGGTCATATTTACGAATAATCCCAAAAGAGAAACAAATCCAAAAACAAAACACATTTGTCGTTTGCTGATAAGATGAAGTATTTGTTCATAGTACAGTATAATTTTTTAAAGAACAAAGGGAAGAGAAAGCAAAACGCCTCTTAAGAACTATTAAATTTCTATTTGAGATTTATGAATATGGAAGAGAATGAGAATTTGACATAATACATTTTTGAAAATAAGAAAAAACTTTACTGGCGTATAAAACAATCGTACCATAAAGTCATTTGTGCTATCCTTGACACATGTTCATCATTGCATGTGACTTTCTATATAGTTTATCTTGAGGTTTTTGTGAAGGTTTATGCTCTGCTTAACACTAAAGTAGAAACCTTTTAGTGTCTTGAACTCTCTCTCTCACTCGAAAAACAAGTTCACTCGTGTGTGTTTGAAGAAGTATGAAAAACGGATGCAGAAAAGAAAATGGCACAAGGGATTTAAGGAGTTTACGCCCAACGTGGGTCGCTACGGGGAGAGGTTCTCCGGATGAATCCACTAAATCCTTTAGCTCTACACCGAGCACTCTACAACCATATCCTCTCTGCAACTTTACACAAGCTCTCTTACACACTCATCCAGAGACATTCCCTATTCACTTTATTTATATCCTAGAAGAGATTATTCTAGAGACAAGACTTTTGTGTCTTTGTAATCCTTGTGCACAGATACGAAGGCGCTGCTGCAGGCTCTGGTCCTCCGGTATCAGAAAGCACGCTTGTGTTCCCTCTTCTTGCTTGAGTTCGTACGAGTTAGGTGGGAGGTCTCTTTCTTGCCTCGGAATCAGAGAATGAACTCTGCTTCTTCTCGTTTGTTTCAAGACTGTTAGAAGACTTTTTCTCAGACTGAGGCTTTTGCTGTTGGAGAAGACTCTTTCTTATTCCAAGTCTCTGACCACAGCTCTTCTTCGTTGACCTTAATAACACCTGCAAGTATTCAGACTAACTCCCACAAAACTCCACCTTGGTTTGAATACTTAAACTTAACTTGGTTCTTGATTTAGTGTCCTTTGGATTCTTCCCCTCTCCGGATTCTTTCACTCTTCTTAGTGACTTGAAATTCTGAGCAGCTCCAATGCCTTTTGAAGCTTGCTCACTGGAACAATCTTGGTAAAGATGTCTACAGGATTCCACAGAGTCGATACCTTTGAAACTTTGATGTCTCCTTCTGCAATTTTGTCCCTGATGAAATGCAGACGCACATCAATGTGCTTAGTTCTCTCATGATGCACAGAGTTTTTAGACAAAGCAATAACACTCTGTGAATCACACATAACTTCAACATTTTCTTGTTCAAATCCCAGCTCTGCAACAAGACCCTTTAACCATATGGCTTCTTTTACTGCCTCTGTTAACGCCATATATTCAGCTTCTGTCGTAGACAAGGCTACAACCTTTTGTAAACCTGATTTCCAACTTATGACATTGCCGCCTACAGTAAAAACAAACCCTGTGACTGATCTTCTTTTGTCCAAATCCGCTGTGTAATCTGAGTCGCAAAACCCTCTGATTTCCACACTGTCTTGTTTCTTGTAACTGAGCTTCAAATCCTGAGACTCGTTGATGTACCTTAAAACCCACTTGACCGCTAGCCATTTTTCTTTTGATGGCTTGCTCATGAAACGGCTTATAACACACATAGGATAGGCCAGATCAGGTCTTGAACCGATCATAGAGTACATGATACTTCCCACTGCGTTTGAGTAAGGTATAGTCTTCATGTATTCTTCTTGAGCAACCAACTCCTCTTCTGTGGCAGCCTTGAGGTTAAAAAAAGAGTCTCCAACGGTGTCTGCACTTTCTTTGACTGATCCATCCCATACATATGTAGAACTTTCTTCAGATAATCCCCTTGAGATACTTCAAGTGTCCCATTCTTTCTATCTCTTCTGATTTCCATACCCAAAATCTTCCTTGCTTCACCTAAGTCTTTCATTTCAAACTCAGACCCCAACAACTCCTTCAACTCTTGAATTTTCCCTTTATCTTTTGCTGCAATAAGCATGTCATCCACGTACAGGAGAAAATAGATATAGGTGCTGTCTTCAAGATTTTTGTAGTAAATACAACTATCGAAGTTGCTTCTCTGGTAACCTGAATTCCTCATAAAAGTATTGAATCTCTGGTTCCATTGCCTTGGTGCTTGCTTTAAACCGTAGAGAGATTTCCTTAGTAAGCAAACTTGATCTTCTTCTTCTCCATTTGACACTTGATAGCCTTCAGGTTGTTCCATTAGTATGTACTCATCAAGATTTCCATGTAAGAATGCAGTCTTAACATCGAGTTGTTCCAACTCTAGATCAAGGTTAACCACATATGACAGGATGAGCCTGATGGAGACGTGCTTCACTACAGGTGAGAAAATCTCTTGATAGTCGACCCCTTCTTTCTGCAGGTACCCTTTTGCCACTAGCCTGGCCTTGAATCTCGGTTTCTCGGATCCTTCTGCCCTTGGTTTTCTCTTATGACCCATTTGCAGCCAATAACTTTGCAGTTCTTTGGTCTTTTTATCAAAGTGAACGTCTGATTCTTCTGTTGTGAATGCATTTCATCATCCATAGCTTCTTTCCACTGATCCCAGTCTTTATCTCTCATAGCTTCTTCATAGCAGCATGTCTCGGGATAACCTCCATCTTCTGTCACCATTAGAGCAAAACCAGATACTAGATCTTCTTCGAGTTCTACCAAGTTCGAGTCGTTGAACTTTGCAGGTCTTCTGGTGACTCTTCTTTCTCGGTCTCTTGCCAACTGATAAGTTCTGAGATCACTGCTGAGTTGAGAACTTTCTTCTTCTTCTGAGCTCTCATCTTCCTGCTCATTTCTTTCTGTACTTGAGTGAGGTTCTACTTCTTTATCTTCTTCTAAACTCTTATCAGCTCCACCTAGATCCTTGAAGTCTCCACTGTTGACTTCGTAGATCAAGGGTATCCTTGAGCTTTGTGCTTCTGTTCCAGACTCTGATTGTTGATTTAGGTGCTTGTACATCTTGTCTTCTTGGAACACAGCGTCTCTAGATATGATGCACTTCTTGTCTTCAACTAACCAGAATTTGAATCCTTTTACTCCACTAGGATATCCGATGAAAACTCCTTTCTTTGCCCTTGGATTTAGCTTTCCCTGATCACTGTGAATATAAGCTACTGATCCAAATACTCTCATCTCATCATATCTTGGCTTCGTTCCTGTCCAGATCTCATCTGGGATCTCAAAATCAACTGCAGACGATGGTGATTTGTTGATTTGAAACACTGCAGTAGCAGCAGCTTCAGCCCAGAAGCTTTTAGGTAGACCAGACTCGCTTAGAACACTTCTGACTTTGTTCAGAATGGTTTGATTCATTCTCTCAGCAATCCCATTTTGCTGTGGAGTGTAAGCACATGTTTTGTGTCTTACAATTCCTTCATCTCTGCAATATTCATCGAATTCTCTGTTGCAGAACTCAAGTCCGTTGTCGGTTGTAAGGGTCTTGATCTTTCTACCAAGTTGATTCTCCACCATCTTCTTCCAATCTACAAAGCTTCCATAGGCTTCATCTTTCTTCTTGAGAAAATAAATCCAGGTCTTTCTTGAGTAATCATCTATAAATGAGATGAAGTATTGACACTTCCCTAGTGAAAATGGAACATTAGGTGATCCCCATAGATCAGAATGAATGTAATCCAGCTTCTCCTTTGTTACATGCTTCCCTGTTCCAAAACTAACTCTGTGTGTCTTTCCATAGACACAATCTTCACAGAATGTCATATCCGTGACCCTGGTTTTGTCCAGATATCCTTTCTTTAGTAGAGCTTTCATCCCCTTTTGACTCATGTGTCCGAGCCTCCGATGCCATAGCTGAGTTTCATCTTTAGGGCCAACTGAGACACTTGCTTCTCCTGTAAGAACAGACCGCTGAGAATGTAGAGCGTATCTGTCTTCTTTCCTTTGATAAGTGTCCTGCAACCTTTGGTAATCTTCATAACTCCATCCCTAGACTGAAACCAACATCCCTGATCCTCTAGAGTTCCAAGAGATATCAGATTCTTGGACATCTCAGGTACGTATCTTACATTGGTCAGAAGAACTATTGTGTTATCTTCATTTTTGATCCTGATGCTTCTGATACCTTTGACTGCAGAGTAAGTGTCATTTGCCATTCTGACCTTTCCAGAGCTTGCTTCTTTGAGCTCTACAAACCAATCTCTCCTCGGAGTAATGTGAAAGGAACAACCAGTATCCATGATCCACTTCTCCTTCAGTTCATCTCCAAGCGACAACAAAACCTCTGAAACCATCAACGCTGCAGCATCTTGAACCTGTCCTGTGACATTTGACGATTCACCAGCATCTCTCTGCTTGTTTCTTTCTTTCCAAACTAAAGACTGCTTCTTGTAATGACCATCTTTTCCGCAGATCCAACATCTCTTTTTCCCTTTAGACTTTGACCTATGTTTCTGCTTGCCTTTGTCATTCGGTTTTTTTCCTTTTTTCAGATCTTCCCCTGTCTTGAACAAACAAACCCTCTGAGCTACCTCTTGAGAGTTTACCACTTGCCCCCAACTCGAGCTCCTTGGATCTAACCGCTCCAATAATCTCTTCCAAAGACAGAGATGTCTTCCCGTACTTCAGAGTATCCTTAAGTTGCTCAAAAGGCTTTGGAAGAGCCATGAGCAAAATAATGGCCTGATCATCGTCAGATACAGAAACTTTAACGTGTTCCAGATCCGTTATTAGCCTCAGAAAATCATTTATGTTCTCCTCAATGGTCATACTATCAGTCATACTATATCCGTAGAGTCTTTGCTTAAGATAGATGCGATTAGGTAAAGACTTAGCCATGTAAAGCTGATCTAGTACCTTTAACATGGCCGCAGCTGTTTTTTCTTTAATGATTTTTCTGAGGACGTTATCTCCGACGCTTAAGATAATGGTAGATCTGACCTTCTTCATCTTCTCAGAAAGCGACTTCTCTGCAGTAACCTCGTCTTTGCTCTTCACTGTTGCTTCGAGTGTTTCTTCAGACGAGTCTTCTGATTCTTGAGCTTCATCTTCTATCAAACCTTCTGCTAATCCCAAGATCTCGATATGAGCTAGCAGCTTTTCTTTCCAGAGCATGTAGTCTCCCTTTCCATCGAACTTCTCCACCTCCGTTCTTGCTGAAGACATCTTTCTTCAGACCTTGAGATAGGAAACCTCCTAACCTGGAGCTCTGATACCGGCCAATTTGGGATGGTTTATGCTCTGCTTAATACTAAACTAGAAATATTTTAGTGTCTTGAACTCTCTCTCTCACTCGAAAAACAAGTTCACTCGTGTGTGTTTGAAGAAGTATGAAAAACGGATGCAGAAAAGAAAATGGCACAAGGGATTTAAGGAGTTCACGCCCAACGTGGGTCGCTACGTCTCCCCGGAGAGGTTCTCCAGATGAATCCACTAAATCCTTTAGCTCTACACCGAGCTCTCTACAACCATATCCTCTGCGCAACTTTACACAAGCTCTCTTACACACTCATCCAGAGACATTCCCTATTCACTTTATTTATATCCTAGAAGAGATTATTCTAGAGA
Source organism: Eutrema salsugineum (assembly GCF_000478725.1). Classification (NCBI taxonomy): domain Eukaryota; kingdom Viridiplantae; phylum Streptophyta; class Magnoliopsida; order Brassicales; family Brassicaceae; genus Eutrema; species Eutrema salsugineum. Next base: position 15,358,585 of record NW_006256829.1, read on the forward strand.
CAAGACTTTTGTCTCTTTGTAATCCTTGTGCACAGATACGAAGGCGCTGCTGCAGGCTCTGGTCCTCCGGTATCAGAAAGCACGCTTGTGTTCCCTCTTCTTGCTTGAGTTCGTACGAGTTAGGTGGGAGGTCTCTTTCTTGCCTCGGAATCAGAGAATGAACTCTGCTTCTTCTCGTTTGTTTCAAGACTGTTAGAAGACTTTTTCTCAGACTGAGGCTTTTGCTGTTGGAGAAGACTCTTTCTTATTCCAAGTCTCTGACCACAGCTCTTCTTCGTTGACCTTAATAACACCTGCAAGTATTCAGACTAACTCCCACAAAACTCCACCTTGGTTTGAATACTTAAACTTAACTTGGTTCTTGATTTAGTGTCCTTTGGATTCTTCCCCTCTCCGGATTCTTTCACTCTTCTTAGTGACTTGAAATTCTGAGCAGCTCCAATGCCTTTTGAAGCTTGCTCACTGGAACAATCTTGGTAAAGATGTCTACAGGATTCCACAGAGTCGATACCATTGAAACTTTGATGTCTCCTTCTGCAATTTTGTCCCTGATGAAATGCAGACGCACATCAATGTGCTTAGTTCTCTCATGATGCACAGAGTTTTTAGACAAAGCAATAACACTCTGTGAATCACACATAACTTCAACATTTTCTTGTTCAAATCCCAGCTCTGCAACAAGACCCTTTAACCATATGGCTTCTTTTACTGCCTCTGTTAACGCCATATATTCAGCTTCTGTCGTAGACAAGGCTACAACCTTTTGTAAACCTGATTTCCAACTTATGACATTGCCGCCTACAGTAAAAACAAACCCTGTGACTGATCTTCTTTTGTCCAAATCCGCTGTGTAATCTGAGTCGCAAAACCCTCTGATTTCCACACTGTCTTGTTTCTTGTAACTGAGCTTCAAATCCTGAGACTCGTTGATGTACCTTAAAACCCACTTGACCGCTAGCCATTTTTCTTTTGATGGCTTGCTCATGAAACGGCTTATAACACACATAGGATAGGCCAGATCAGGTCTTGAACCGATCATAGAGTACATGATACTTCCCACTGCGTTTGAGTAAGGTATAGTCTTCATGTATTCTTCTTGAGCAACCAACTCCTCTTCTGTGGCAGCCTTGAGGTTAAAAAAAGAGTCTCCAACGGTGTCTGCACTTTCTTTGACTGATCCATCCCATACATATGTAGAACTTTCTTCAGATAATCCCCTTGAGATACTTCAAGTGTCCCATTCTTTCTATCTCTTCTGATTTCCATACCCAAAATCTTCCTTGCTTCACCTAAGTCTTTCATTTCAAACTCAGACCCCAACAACTCCTTCAACTCTTGAATTTTCCCTTTATCTTTTGCTGCAATAAGCATGTCATCCACGTACAGGAGAAAATAGATATAGGTGCTGTCTTCAAGATTTTTGTAGTAAATACAACTATCGAAGTTGCTTCTCTGGTAACCTGAATTCCTCATAAAAGTATTGAATCTCTGGTTCCATTGCCTTGGTGCTTGCTTTAAACCGTAGAGAGATTTCCTTAGTAAGCAAACTTGATCTTCTTCTTCTCCATTTGACACTTGATAGCCTTCAGGTTGTTCCATTAGTATGTACTCATCAAGATTTCCATGTAAGAATGCAGTCTTAACATCGAGTTGTTCCAACTCTAGATCAAGGTTAACCACATATGACAGGATGAGCCTGATGGAGACGTGCTTCACTACAGGTGAGAAAATCTCTTGATAGTCGACCCCTTCTTTCTGCAGGTACCCTTTTGCCACTAGCCTGGCCTTGAATCTCGGTTTCTCGGATCCTTCTGCCCTTGGTTTTCTCTTATGACCCATTTGCAGCCAATAACTTTGCAGTTCTTTGGTCTTTTTATCAAAGTGAACGTCTGATTCTTCTGTTGTGAATGCATTTCATCATCCATAGCTTCTTTCCACTGATCCCAGTCTTTATCTCTCATAGCTTCTTCATAGCAGCATGTCTCGGGATAACCTCCATCTTCTGTCACCATTAGAGCAAAACCAGATACTAGATCTTCTTCGAGTTCTACCAAGTTCGAGTCGTTGAACTTTGCAGGTCTTCTGGTGACTCTTCTTTCTCGGTCTCTTGCCAACTGATAAGTTCTGAGATCACTGCTGAGTTGAGAACTTTCTTCTTCTTCTGAGCTCTCATCTTCCTGCTCATTTCTTTCTGTACTTGAGTGAGGTTCTACTTCTTTATCTTCTTCTAAACTCTTATCAGCTCCACCTAGATCCTTGAAGTCTCCACTGTTGACTTCGTAGATCAAGGGTATCCTTGAGCTTTGTGCTTCTGTTCCAGACTCTGATTGTTGATTTAGGTGCTTGTACATCTTGTCTTCTTGGAACACAGCGTCTCTAGATATGATGCACTTCTTGTCTTCAACTAACCAGAATTTGAATCCTTTTACTCCACTAGGATATCCGATGAAAAATCCTTTCTTTGCCCTTGGATTTAGCTTTCCCTGATCACTGTGAATATAAGCTACTGATCCAAATACTCTCATCTCATCATATCTTGGCTTCGTTCCTGTCCAGATCTCATCTGGGATCTCAAAATCAACTGCAGACGATGGTGATTTGTTGATTTGAAACACTGCAGTAGCAGCAGCTTCAGCCCAGAAGCTTTTAGGTAGACCAGACTCGCTTAGAACACTTCTGACTTTGTTCAGAATGGTTTGATTCATTCTCTCAGCAATCCCATTTTGCTGTGGAGTGTAAGCACATGTTTTGTGTCTTACAATTCCTTCATCTCTGCAATATTCATCGAATTCTCTGTTGCAGAACTCAAGTCCGTTGTCGGTTGTAAGGGTCTTGATCTTTCTACCAAGTTGATTCTCCACCATCTTCTTCCAATCTACAAAGCTTCCATAGGCTTCATCTTTCTTCTTGAGAAAATAAATCCAGGTCTTTCTTGAGTAATCATCTATAAATGAGATGAAGTATTGACACTTCCCTAGTGAAAATGGAACATTAGGTGATCCCCATAGATCAGAATGAATGTAATCCAGCTTCTCCTTTGTTACATGCTTCCCTGTTCCAAAACTAACTCTGTGTGTCTTTCCATAGACACAATCTTCACAGAATGTCATATCCGTGACCCTGGTTTTGTCCAGATATCCTTTCTTTAGTAGAGCTTTCATCCCCTTTTGACTCATGTGTCCGAGCCTCCGATGCCATAGCTGAGTTTCATCTTTAGGGCCAACTGAGACACTTGCTTCTCCTATAAGAACAGACCGCTGAGAATGTAGAGCGTATCTGTCTTCTTTCCTTTGATAAGTGTCCTGCAACCTTTGGTAATCTTCATAACTCCATCCCTAGACTGAAACCAACATCCCTGATCCTCTAGAGTTCCAAGAGATATCAGATTCTTGGACATCTCAGGTACGTATCTTACATTGGTCAGAAGAACTATTGTGTTATCTTCATTTTTGATCCTGATGCTTCTGATACCTTTGACTGCAGAGTAAGTGTCATTTGCCATTCTGACCTTTCCAGAGCTTGCTTCTTTGAGCTCTACAAACCAATCTCTCCTCGGAGTAATGTGAAAGGAACAACCAGTATCCATGATCCACTTCTCCTTCAGTTCATCTCCAAGCGACAACAAAACCTCTGAAACCATCAACGCTGCAGCATCTTGAACCTGTCCTGTGACATTTGACGATTCACCAGCATCTCTCTGCTTGTTTCTTTCTTTCCAAACTAAAGACTGCTTCTTGTAATGACCATCTTTTCCGCAGATCCAACATCTCTTTTTCCCTTTAGACTTTGACCTATGTTTCTGCTTGCCTTTGTCATTCGGTTTTTTTCCTTTTTTCAGATCTTCCCCTGTCTTGAACAAACAAACCCTCTGAGCTACCTCTTGAGAGTTTACCACTTGCCCCCAACTCGAGCTCCTTGGATCTAACCGCTCCAATAATCTCTTCCAAAGACAGAGATGTCTTCCCGTACTTCAGAGTACCCTTAAGTTGCTCAAAAGGCTTTGGAAGAGCCATGAGCAAAATAATGGCCTGATCATCGTCAGATACAGAAACTTTAACGTGTTCCAGATCCGTTATTAGCCTCAGAAAATCATTTATGTTCTCCTCAATGGTCATACTATCAGTCATACTATATCCGTAGAGTCTTTGCTTAAGATAGATGCGATTAGGTAAAGACTTAGCCATGTAAAGCTGATCTAGT